>NW_005367694.1:1358506-1370725 GCF_000412655.1 Myotis brandtii
TCAGATGGGATGATCTCCCGGGCCCTGTCCGCAGCCTCATGGACCAGAAAGGACGTTAGAACCTCGGGATTCGGTGGATCCAGCCAACGAAACAGCGACTGGATGAGTCTGTGGGGAGGGCAGGCCCCTGTTCCGGCCCACGCCTTCAGGGACCTGGCTCATTTCTATTTGGCCATCATTATAAAATCTCGCCAGGCTAGCCCAGTGGTGCCAGAAGGAGCAGAGATTGCCCAGCTGGTAGCGCACAGATCAGCCGATGCCCAGTAGGCCTGCAGGAGTGACCGGAAGGGGCAGAGCCACCAGCCAGACCCAGCCCTACATCAGCCAACCCCAGAGAACTCACAGAGGCGTGAGCTCCGCAGCTGCTTCTGTTGTTGGCCACAGAGATGCAGCGATTGTTAGGCAGAAATGGAAAACCGATCAGTGAATTGGTACAAGGAGTGGGTGCCGCCATAACTAAGACCTGTGACTTATGTATCGGTTCCAAGACCAGACAGAGAATGGTGAGGAGGCCGGACAAATGCAAGCACGTACCTCGGTTGCAGGCTCCTCCCAGGCCCAGGCCCTGGTCGGGGCTCATGCAGGAGGCAACCAATAGATGTGTTTCTCTCACATCGATATTTCTCTCTGTCGTTCCTTCTCTCTTCCGCTCTCTCTAAAAATCAATGGAAAAATATTCTTGGGTGAAGATTGAAAAAAAAAAGACATGAGCACAAAAAAACCTTCAGAAGGAACAAATTGTAATTAGATTTAACTTATTCCAAACTTGCTAGGTTAGTTTAATAAAAAAACAAACCTCTTTCTTTTTCTTTTTTTAAAAAAAATATATTTTTATTGATTTTAGAGAGGAAGGGAGAGGGAGAGAGAGATAGAAACATCAATGATGAGAGAGAATTATTGATCGGCTGCCTCCTGCACGCCCCCTACTGGGGATCGAGCTGGCAACCCGGCCATGTGCCCTTGACCGGAATCGAACCCAGGACCCTTCAGTCTGCAGGTTGACACTCTATCCACTGAGCCAAACCATGAGGGCTATAAACACATATTTTTAAAGAGAGAAAGAGAGACAGAAAGAGAGAGAGAGGCATGTGCAGCAGAGCTGAACTGCTCCAGCCCAGACCAGCCTGGACGGGCCAGTCCTCAGCTGCCTCTGACAGCAGAGCCAGCCCAGCTAAGACCAGCAGAGCTGTGCAGCCAGCCCAGTGAGTAAATAAATGGAAAGTAAAGTAAATGATTGTTGTTGTTTTCAATCCTTACCAGACGATATGTTTATTAATTTTTAGGGAGAGAGGGGGAGAGAGAGAGAGAGAAGCATTGATCGGTTGTCTCCCTGACCAGAATCAAATCGAACCTGCAACCTTTTTGGTGTACGGGACGACGCTGCAACCAACTGAGCCACCTGGTTGGGGTAAGTGACTGTTGTTTTAAGCCAGAGATTTGGGGATTGTTCTGGGGCATCGTGACTGTGGCCATAGCTAATGAATAAGACCGTCAGCACCCCGCTGGCCTTGGGCCAGGGAAGTCGCACATGGTATTTCATCCTGCACGTGTGTGGGAGCTTTCTCTGCACCGCCCTGGGGTTTTGAAGGGATTGACGGACCTTCAGAGAGAGGGACAACCTTTCCCTGAGAAAAGGGGACCCCCATGCTCTGGGCAGAGGCGCCCATTGGCCGAGAGTGGTCTAGGGACCTGAGGTCCGGGACTCACCTGCCAGGCACGCCTCGGTGTCTCCACGGTCAATGAGGAGGTAGCGCGGGCTCTCGGGGAGCAGGGGCAGGGAGGCCAGCTGCAGCACCCCAGGCACCAGACAGCTGGCCAGCAGCAGGGGCCAGGCCTGCCGGCCACCCAGCAGCTCCCTGGAGAGGCAGAGGAGAGGCCAGCCAGACACCTCCATGCCAGAGCCCTGCCCCCTATCCACCTGCTCCCCACCCCGCAACTTGCCTGCCTGTCCTGTTGAGGGCAGAGGGTCTGCATGGCTCTGTGCTTCTTCCTAACCAGCTCTGGGCCTGGACACCAAGACCCCTCCCACCAGGTAAGGACCCCAGCCCAGGCACGGCTGTGGCCCCACCTTCTCCCTGACAACTCCCTTCCCAGGGCTCCCGGCTTGGCCTTCTCCTCTCTTTTCTGGGACGACCGAGACATGCTCCCCTTCAAAAGCCCAAACCTTCCCCCTCTTGTCTGTCAAGACCTGCTTTCTGCTTCCTCCTCTGGAGAGGATTGATGAGAAGGGTGATTCACACTGAAGTGTGGCTCACTGAGAACCGTTTTGTGCACCGGCAGATGGAAGGGGACAGGTCTCAATACCGCAATACAAAGAAGCCATGCCTTCATCTACGTCATAGGTGGTGAGGAGTCTAGGCAAAGAAGGGCTTTTACTGGCACATGGCGGGCACTTACCTGAGTCCCACCACTTGTCCCATCACGATCCCCAGGGCAGTGAAAATGGCTGAGGTCATGGTCACGGCTCCCCGGAACTCCTTGGGGGCACTCTCCCCCAGGTACATGGGCTGGATGCTCATGCCCACACCTGGCCGTGTGCACGCAGACAGTCAGACCGCAGGCTGGACCCCCTCCCCGCAATGCCCGGGCCTGCCTCCCCACCTCCTGGCACCTCATCTACTGGATCCTGGCACAGGGCTGCTCCCTCACCCCCTAGGCTGAGAGCACCCCCCACCTGCTCTAGGGCCAGCAGGACTCCAGGTCCCCCCCCCCTCCCGGCCCCCAGGACCTCTGAGATAGAAGTCTTCCTCAGATCAGCCCCATCCTGTCCCCTCACCACAGTCCCACTCTGGTCATCGAATCTCTCTAGACCCCGTCACTGGGCTGAATGTAAAGGGCTCCGAGGGAGCTGAGCGGGTGATGGGAGAAGGGAAGGGCAGCATCCGATGCCCACCCGCTGTCCGGCTCTCACAGCAACACTTTCAGTGACCACTACTCTGCAGTGCTCACCTCACCCTGACTTCTCCAGAGACACCTGGCACCCAGGCAACCAGCGGGAGAACGGAACCGGACAGCACTCCCCCTGCCCACCCCAGACGGCAACAGCTGCCAAACGCTAGGAGGCCAGTATTTGAGCATCATCCACCTGCTGGGAGTGCCGGTCCCTCCCTGCCTGGCCTGGGATCAGGAACCGGGTCTCATTTGGGTGCAGGGAGCTGGGAACAAGGTGATGCGTCGATGGCCAAAGCCTCAGAGGTGCCCTGCTCTCCCTCCAAGCAGGTGGGGACCTAGCCTTTGTGCTAGGTCCTCGTCCTCGTCCTCGGGGCACAAAGACAAAGTCTGACCCAGTTCCTTTTCCCTGGAGTGTGGGCTGTTCTTAGTGACTCACTTCTCACAAGTAGACTGTGGCAAAACTAACGGTGTCTGGCTTCTGAGATTAGGACATAAAAAACAGCCCAGCCGGCGTGACTCAGTGGTTGAGCATCGACCTATGAAGGTCATGGTTCTATTCCCGGTCAGGGCACATGCCGGGGCTGCAGGCTCCATCCCCAGTAGGGGGCGTGCAGGAGGCAGCCAATCAATGATTCTCTCTCATCATTGATGTTTCTCTCTCTCTCTCTCCCTCTCGCTTCCTCTCTGAAGTCAATAAAATATATTTTTTTAAAAATTGGGACCCCCTCCTTGAGCATACACACACACACACACACACACACACACACACACACACACTCTTCTTTCTCTTGGATCGCTTACGCTGCAGGAAACCAGCCACCGCGTGTGAGACCCACAGGCTGAGGACGGGGCCCCCTGCCAACAGGCATCTTGGAAGCAGGTCCTCCAGCCTCGTCAAACCCTGAGTGACCGCAGCCCTGCCTGACAGCGTGACCTCAGCCTCAAGAGAACCCAGCCAGAGCCACAGCTAAGACACTCCCAGGTCCCGACCCACAGGAACCATCAGACAATGAATGTTGGCTGCTTTAAGCCACTACACTTTTACATACTTTGTTTTACTGGACTAGATCCCTAATAGAGACATTTACACCTGGCTGTTTACACAGCAGGGAGTCAAGAGGGGATTTATTAATGGGAACCCCTAAAAGCCCAGATGGATGTGCTCAAAATTCTGCTCCCTCACGTGACAGGCCCCCAAAACTGAGGAGCCCCTAACAGGCTATTCTGCCTCTGTCTGGAACAGCGGTTCTCAACCTGTGGGTTGCGACCCCTTTGGGGGTCGAACAACCCTTTCACAGGGGTCGCCTAAGACCATCGGAAAACACATATATAATTACATATTGTTTTTTAAAAAAATATATTTCTTTATTGATTTCGGAGAGAAAGGGAGAAAGGGAGAGAGAGAGAAACGTCAATGATGAGAATCATTGATTGGCTGCCTCCAGCAGGTTCCCTACTGGGGATTGAGCCCCAAACCCAGGCATGTGCCCTTGGCCGGAATCGAACCTGGGACCCTTCAGTGCGCAGGCCAACGCTCTATCCACTGAGCCAAACCGGCCAGGGCTACATATTGTTTTTGTGATTAATCACTATGCTTTAATTATGTTCAATTTGTAACAATGAAATCGGGGGTCACCACAACATGAGGAACTGTATTAAAGGGTCGCGGCATTAGGAAGGTTGAGAACCACTGGTCTGGAAGATCAGAGAACTCATCTTAGATGCCTTTACACCTTGGCTGCCAGGAAGCTCATGCCTACTTAGCGCATTACTCAAACACAGGACCCCCCCTGTTGGTGTGGGTCTGGGAATGTTTGTCCTCACATCCCTATACAACTTTTTTGATTTTCCTATATCCACTTTCTTTTTTTTTAAAATATATTTTATTGATTTTTTACAGAGAGGAAGGGAGAGAGATAGAGAGTTAGAAACATCGATCAGCTGCCTCCTGCACATCTCCTACTGGGGATGTGCCCGCAACCAAGGTACATGCCCTTGACCGGAATCGAACCTGGGACCTTTCAGTCCACAAGCCGACGCTCTATCCACTGAGCCAAACCGGTTTCGGCTCCTATATCCACTTTCAATGTCTAGTTATATGAGCCTTTTTAGATAAACCATACTTAATCATTTTTGCAAAATTAAGGTAGGCATGAGTGAAAAGTAAATCAACGGATAAAGAGAATAAATTAGTGAACGAAGAGAATAAAAGAATGAGCAGGAAGGGAGAGGCAGGTGAGATGCCCCCCCCCCCCCCCATACCTGCGCTGACTCCCATGAGCAGCCGCCCCAGCATGATCATCTCGAAGGAGCCTGCTCTATGGCTGAAGCCAAACAGGATCGCCGCGGCCACCACAAAGACGTTGTTCACCAGGAGGGACTTCTTCCTTGGGGGGAGTGGGGCACAGGCAAGGGAGGCTCAGGTCAGTCCAGAGGGACGGCCCCTGGGGAGCCCTCTCTGCAACCCCAGCCAGCCCTAATCAGACGTGTGTGTGTGGGTGTGTGTGTGTGTGTGTGTGTGGGTGTGTGTGTGAACTGTGCTAAGGACTCTAAGCGACTGGGTGGAAATGACCACTAGCCATTGTACCTGGGTCACACGTGGTATGTCCCAACGCACTTCAAACCATTCTCTTCCTGCCTGCCCCACAGCTTGAAATGACAGATTGATATGTATGGCTTTATCCCTCAGAGTAAGCACCCCTCTCCTCAAACTCCCTTGTAAAAGGAAGGGACCGGTAGCCCTCCTGGCGTGTCTCAGTGGTTGAGTGTCGACCTATGAACCAGGAGGTCACGGTTCTATTCCTGGTCAGGGCACATGTCTCGGTTGTGGGCTTGATCCCCAGTGTGGGGTGTACTGTACAGGAGGCAGCCAATCAATGATTCTCTCTCATCATTGATGTTCCTATTTCTCTCTCCCTCTTCCTTCCTCTCTGAAATCAATAAAAATATATTTAAAACAAAAGAAAGAAAAGATTGGTTACAAAGGGGGAAATGAGGCCCAAAGGGGGAAATGAGGCTATTGTTTACAAATAGCATTTGTTGGCAGATGTGGAACTAGACACTGGAGTCCTCCCTCTCACACAGCAGACTCCTCCCTCTACCAAATCCGCTTGAGCTGTGACTCTCATGGTGAAACTACAGGCATTCCTCAGCCTGCAGACTGGGGTGACCCTCAGTAAAGGTCACTGGGGGTACACAGGAAGCACTTACCTTCCCAGCATGACAGCCAGGGGCCCGGCAAGCAGCGCTCCAAAGAGGCCCCCCAGGGGGTACAGAGACACGATGAGGGACCACATGATCAGGATCAGGTGGTCAGGCAGTGGCTGGCCGGTCCGCGCCTGCCACGTCTGATTGGTGAATTCCTGAATGTGCTGTGAACAGAGATGCCAGTCAGCCTCCCCGGGAGGGGACTACACACGCTAGGCCTTCTCCCCACGGGGAGAACGAAACTGCAGACAGAGCAGGAGGCCAAAGGTCACCGTCACTTTCAAGGGGGTCTGGGCCACACGGCCGCCCTCCTGTGCTCCTGAGTCTGCGTGGCTGTGACCGCACCCCCTCTGGCCTGTGTGCTCTCAGCGCCCCACTCAGCCCTTTGTGGTATCGAAACCCACTGACTTCTCCGGAGCGTGCTGCGTGTCTCCTTGGGACCCCAACTGTGGCAAGTCCTCGTCTGGGAGAACACATGACTCTGTTCATTGGTAAGACTGGGAATTAGGCCCAAAGAGGTGGAATGACTTGCCCACCGCCTGAGCCACAGGTCAGGGCTGCTGCCAGGTAGTTCAGACACCCCACAACCCCACCCCCAGAGCTGCCACTCTGGAAACTGAACAGAGGCCACGAGGTTAGGAATGACTGTGCTCGGGGAAAGACCCACACACCCCTTCCCTTGGTTAGAGATGAAATGTCAGTGTCTGGCGGGTCTTAGGCCTCCCAACCAGATGTGAGGGAGGATGTCAGGAGGGCTGGGGACTTAGTGTTGGGCCAGCTCAGTGTAATGGCTGTCAGCCTGGTACCCACTAGGTCCCCCTGGAGGAAGGACGTGCCCAGAAGAGCCAACCTTGACTGGAACTCCTCAGGAGTGACCATTCAGTGAGGTAGGGGAGGCTCCGAGGCCAAGAAAGTCCCAGTGGGGGGGTGGGGGGGGACTAGTGATGGCCCACAGGAGACAAGACGTGAGAGTGCCCCACAAGTAAGTCTGCCCTGGCGGGCACTCATATCCTTGTTGAGTGAGCAAATAAACAAATGCAGCCGGTTCAGACCTCCCTTTCTCAAGCCAGCAGTTCTTCCTTTCTCTAAGAGGCTGGCGGCTGGAATTGTTTCTGCCCAGAATGTACTCCCACCCGGGCTTCTGCTACCCACTTCCTCCTTTGGAGTAGTTCTCTTCCATTGTCAATTATAGCCCCTACTAGAGGCCCAATGCATGAAATCATGCACGGGTGGGGTCCCTCTGGGTGGCCTGCAGGGATTGGCTGAAACCCACAGTCCAATACTGCCTGCAGCTCCTACCTGCTGCTCCCGCTCATCCGGGCACCACTGTGCCTGCCGTAGGCTTGTGCCCAATCAGTCCCAGAGAGGCTCCCGCTGCCTCAACAGCGCTCACCAGCCATGAGCCCTGCGCCTGGCACCCTCTCAAGGGGCATGGCCTGCGGAATCGGGCTGAAACTGGCTCTCTGACATCCCCCGAGGGGTCCTGGATTGCGAGAGGGTGCAGGCCAGGCTGAGGGACCCCACCAGTGCACAATGTGTCCAGGGACAGACCGTGGGAGGGCTCCAGGGCGTGCAGGCCCATCTTGCTCAGTCCCGATGATCAGCGGGACCCCAGCAGCAAGCTAACCTACCGGTCGGAGTATCTGCCCCTGGTGGTCAGTGCATGTCATAGCGAGAGGTTCAGCAGCCTTAACATATTATTAGCATATTACACTTTGATTGGTTGTTCAGTTGTTCTGCCGTTTGGTCTATTTGCATATTATCCTTTTATTATATAGGATTGGTAGTCACCTGACCCAGATGTAGCCAATGGAAGTGCTCTGCCCTCTTCACCACATGATTGGTCTAGGGGTGGGCATGTGATCCAAGCCAGTTAAGCACTCTTTCCAGGCCTCTCTGTGAAGAGCTACCAAGGAGGACTTTTATTTGGAGATTCCCAGCTGATAAAAAGTGAGTCTGGCCCGGCCAGTGTAGCTCAATGGTTGAGCATCGACCTATGAACTAGGAGGTCAGGGTTCAATTCCTGGTCAGGGTTCAATTCCCGATCAGGGCACATGCCTGGATTGTGGGCTTGATCCTCAGTAGAGGGAGTGCAGGAGGCAGCCAATTAATGATTCTCTCTCAGCATTGATGTTTCTATCTCTTTCTCTCTCCCTCTCTTCCTCTCTGAAATCAATTTAAAAAAATATTTTTTAAAAAAGTGAGTCTGGTGACAGCTGCTGTCTTGTCACTGGGTAGAGGATGAGGCCAGGCAGGGACAGGAGAGCCCCAGTTCCATCCTAGGGCCTGGTTCCTGCAGCTCCCCCCCCGCCCCGCCCCCCACACACACGGTTTATATCCCCACATCTTTCCCAGCGAAGTGACAGGACACTTGCCCTTCTTCCTTAAGCAAGTTAGAGGCAGCTTCTATCACTGGGGCTCACCGACTCATCCTTTCCACAGGCCCAGAATGAACATGGACAGGGGCCAGGCCAGCATCAGCTGCTGGGGATTCACAGATGATCCAACACTGAGTGAGCCAACAAAAGGGAGAGAGGGGCCCAGACAGCCAGCACAGCCCGAGTGCTGACAGCCACACCGAGGGCAGGGGAGGGTGACGTCCCGCTGGGGGCTGGTGAGGGAAGGCACCAGGAAGGTGATGGCATTTGGGTGGTTCTTGAGGGGCTTCTGCGGGGGTTTTTGGTGGGGGCGGGGGTGGACAGAGAGGGCTTCTCAGCAAAAGGAGGGTCTGAGGAAGGCTGTGCGCATTCAGGGAGCTGCAAGTCAGTATAAGACTTGGGGCTGGGGAATGAAGGCGGGAGCCATGAACAGGCTCTGATCCCAGAAGGCCTTGGATTTCGGGTGGATGCGTCTGTCCTCATTCCTATAGGCACTAGGAAGACACAGAATGTTCTGGGCTTGATCAGACGTGAGAGGATCTAGAAGGGGAGAAGCTGAAGGTAGGGAGGCCAGTGAGGAGGCTGGGCCAGCAATCCAGACAGGAGAGATGGGGTCTGAACCGGGGTCCTGGCAGAGACATGGGGAGAAACGGCTGGATGCTAAAGGTAGTGAAGGACTTGGTGTCAGAGTAAAGGCACTGGGCAGACGGTGGAGTCATCGGGGATTCAGGAGGAGTGCAGGTGAAGGGGGAGGATGCAGAGCTGGATTTGAACCCGAAGTACCAGTGGGGGCGGATGTGTGGGAGAAAGTGCCGCCAAGTGGATGCTGGCCTGAACACCACAGGGGACAACTGTCAGCGCTCACCTAGCACCCACTCAGCTGGTGATCGTAGGCACAGAAGGTACATACCACGGTTGGGGCATTGATGATGGACAGGTTATAGCCAAACTGAAAAGTTCCACCAATGCCAGCTGCACAGATGGTCTGGAGCAGGACCCTGCCCTGAGTCTAAGGAGAGAAGGGAGGACACGGAGTGAGTAATGTCAGCCCCACCGCCCTCCCAGGACCAGAACCTGCCAATTATAACACTGCGATGCGTGTGAACCAGGCACTGAGAGGAACCCAGGCACAGCGTGAGGCGTTACCTAGGTCACGTGGCTGGCAGAGAGCAGGACCCCACCCAATCTCCTGCTCTGAAATCTCAGCGTATGCCGAAAGCTCTCTACTCCCCAAAGATATAACAGTGACCTACTTCCCTCAGCTGTCTTCCTAGGCATTCACAAAGTAGCTGACTATATAAAAATCAAGTCATTGATCTTTCCCCAGTAAATCAGACTGCCTTTCTTGTTTTGGCAAATTCGTCTGCAAATTTAAAGTGCTACAAATTAAATTTATTATTTTTTAAAAAAATAAGTAGAAGTTTCATGGCAGAAGGATATTTGGCTAAAGAGTTTCTGAAGAATTCCCCGAGGACTATTCATTCATCAGTGCAATTCCGAGTGCCTGTCCCTTACCGGCACTGTGCTGAGGACAGATACAGCCAGGAAGAGACAAGCATGCATTCACCATTTGGCGAGATACTGTGCGGAGAGGGGCGGGGGGAGGGCGGTTGGGGAGAGGCTCCAGAGGGCAGGATTCTGCCAGAGATCTTGCCACAGGTCTGCAGACAGATCCATGACAGGCACCCTAGCTGCCTACAGCTCCTATAAGGCCTACGTAACTTCCTCCCAAGCTGGAAGCTATGGGAGGAAGCCAGGAGAGGACCCAGGGGTTTAGTCTCACTGTAGTCACATCGCAGCCCCAGACGGGCTGCAAGAGACCCAATGCCTGATGATGACAAGTGAGCCCATGTGGCAGGAGATGCTGGCAGGCCTCCAAGAAGCAGGAAATGGTTTAGTTCACTGAGATCGTTGGTGGAGACTGCCTAGAGTCGTGGTCGGCAAACTGCGGCTCGCGAGCCACATGCGGCTTTTTGGCCCCTTGAGTGTGGCTCTTCCTAAGCCTTAGGAGTACCCTAATTAAGTTAATAACAATGTACCTACCTATATAGTTTAAGTTTAAAAAATTTGGCTCTCAAAAGAAATTTCAATCGTTGTACTGTTGATATTTGGCTCTGTTGACTAATGAGTTTGCCGACCACTGGCCTAGAGCAAGCATGTCAAACTCGCAGCCCTCGGCCCCATGTGGCCCACAACGAATATTTTTGTGGCCCAGCCAATATAACTGTATGTAAGTAACGTTTTAATAAAAATGTCGTAACTTCATTTTTACAATATCCTGCTAGACATAATTATTATTAACAAACTACAATGTTCGCTATTGACTGATTTGTGTTGCATTTGTTTCCCTTACGCACCTTACGTGCAGGGGCACCATTTCTCTCCACTAATACTAGCAGCGAATATTTTAACAGCCAACTGCCACGTCATTAGTCTTGTACTGACTTGTTTGGTGTGCGTAACAGGAAATATTTCGTTTTTGGAGAACAAGAAAAATAGGTTTATTTGTGTTACGCTTATTAATTAGTGCGGTTATTCAGTGTCTGATAAGTTAATGTTCAAGAAAAAATATTAATTTTTATTAAAATGTTCTATTATTTTATGTTAACAATGACTCATTTATTTCAGCCCTTTGTATTCAGCATGTCTCTATCGAAATAAACCTACGTTTCTATGAAAACTCAAGCTTTTGTGTTTTTTTTGCGGCCCACATAAACTTAAACCTTGTTTATTTGGCCCGTGTTAACCTTTGAGTTTGACATGCTTGGCCTAGAGCCATGGCTGGTCATGAAAAGCAACCAGACACTAACTATTAATTCAGTGAACAAATATTTCTTGCCTCCCTATTATGGACCATAAACCTACTGCTCTAGCTGCTGGGGACATAGCAGTGAACAAAATAGACAAAATCTGTGACCTCATGAGCTTTTCTTCCAGTGTGGGAGACAGGCAGTAACAACATGAACAAGGAAAGTCTATAGTATGTCAGCTGGTGCGACTGAGACAGGAAGCAGAGAGGGTGAGAGGGGGTGTTTGGAGAGGGTGGTCAAGGTTATGCCCTGAGAAGGTGACGTCTGCATAGACTTAAAGGAGATAAGGGGAAGCCCCAGGCAGACAGCTCATGGAAATCAGTGCAGGTTGGGGGAAACCCAGAGATGAGCGGTGTGGGCTGCCCCCAATCTCTCTGTGAGGCAGGACAAGACAGGGTTTTATAGGAGATGGAGGAGATGGAGGTTGGGGAGAGAGGTGAGGATGGCACACAGTCAAAGAAGGGGCTGAGGTAGCCAGAATCGGGGCGTGTCTGGCCTGCCTGAGGGCACAAGACAGCGCAGGCATCCCGAGGGATGCTAGCCTGGGAGGCTGGGGTCCGCAGGTCCTGCAGATGTGTGACCACATGCAACCCTGCACTAGCCCCCAGGCCGTACCTGCGCATGAACACCTGCATGCTCTTCCGAGCCCACACACCTAACTCCACTGTACAAGCAAGCACGAGACCGTTTTTGTACATCTGACGTCTCCGTTAAGCCTTGCAGCGTGGCTACGCCTGTGCAGTTCACGCCGAGCTGCGATTCCTCCTCTGAAAGGCCAGGGCCAGGCGGGTTTTGGAATGTCGACCTTCCCGGATCGCAGGAGGGCATCGGGCACGTGCACATTTCTCCAGCATTCAGGAGCAGAGAGGCCTGCGGGTTGGGCTTGGCCCCGCGAGGGAAGCGAGCGCGGTCGCGGCGCGGGGGCAGTGCAC
>NW_005367694.1:1371025-1397138 GCF_000412655.1 Myotis brandtii
TCCCGATCGGGCGCCCCTGAGTCCCCTCTCCCCGGCAGGCCCTGCCCCCGGGCCACCCTCTGAGGGCCCAGCCCTGGATTCTAAACAGACATCCCCACGCTCACCCCGTTCAGGGTGTCCACCCCTCTCCCCGGAGGAGGGAGGACGTAGGAGGGAGGGACGAAGGCAGACCCACCGGCCTCGGGTGCACGGTCATCAGTCCGTCCTGGCAGAGCTGGCGGCTCTGAGTGCAGAGAACCCGTCTCCGGTTGCCGCCAGGAGATTTATTACGTGGGAGGCCGATCCGGCCTCGGTCCCGACGCTCTGCGCCCCGAGGTGCGGGACCACAGGGTTCGCCGGGCTGGATTAATCTTTCATTTCTCAGGCCTCCTCGGGGAAGCCAGACTTGCCAAAGACATTCTTCGTGGTCATGGGAACGCAGGCGTTACAGTAACCTTAGGAAGTCATCCGAGCAAAGCCTGGACACACACCCAAATGGACCCCGCAGCGTCTTTATGGCTCATGCCTCGTTTTTGTTGGATTCTTGCTGCCCTGAATTTTTCAAAGCATGCAGTTAGCAAGTTGCTAATATTTTATCGTGGGGATTTTCTTTATGAGCTCAGTGACATCAGTAGAGTTTCTAACGGGAACCATCCTTGAATTCTTGGGGGTAAACGCAACTTGCTCATAATGTTGTGTTAACACATCGTTGGTTTCAGTTGCTAATATTTTATTTAGGTAGATTTATTTCTTTTTTTCCAAAACAACTATTGTGTGTTTTTTTTCTCTCAAAAATTAGTGAAGAGCCTGGCTGGTCTGGCTCAGTGGTTGAGTGTCAGCCTATGAACCAGGAGGTCACATGCCCGAGTTTCAGGCTTGATCCCCTGGAGGGAGTGCAGGAGGCAGCTGATCAATGATTCTCTCTCATTATTGATGTCTCTCTCTCTCTCTCTCTCTCTCTCTCTCCTTTTCTCTCCGAAATCAATAAAAATGTATTTTTTTTTAATTAGTGGAGAAACAGTGGGCTAACAACTGGTAGTGGGACAATTATCTGTGTGTGGGAGTGTGGGGGGAATGAAAATGGATCTCTGACTCACCCCATACCAAAAAAAAAAATCATTCCAGGGACACACAAATCTACTGCAAAAAAAGCAAAGTTTAAACATTTTAGAAGAAAATAAAGAATACCTTTATAACTTCAGGATAAATAAGGATAAACCACACGGATTCCTAATGAAGATTTAATATCATTAAAATTAAAACTATTGCCCTGGCTGGTTTGGCTTAGTGATCACAGCGTCCACCCAAGGACCAAAGGATCTTGGGTTCGATTTCCGGTCAAGGGCAGGTACCTCAGTTGCAGGTTGGATCCCTGGCCCAGTCAGGGCGCATGCAGGATGCAACCAATCAATGTTTCTCTCTCCCCCTTTTCTTCCTCTCCCCCTCGCCTCCCTCCCTTCCACTCTCTCTGAGAATCAATGGAAAAAATATTTTCGGGTGAGGATTTTTTTTTAAAAAATTAAAACTATGTGTTAAAAGACACCATAAAAAGGTGAAGCTAAAAGCTACCAGCTGGTGCCCTGGCTGGTGTGGCTCAGCTGGTTGGAGCTGCATCCCGTGCACTGAAGAGTCGAGGGTTCGATTCCAGGCCAGGGCACATACCCAGGTTTCAGTTCGATCCCCTGGTCAGTGCACCTATGATTCTCTTTCCCCCTCTCCCTTTCTCTCTAAAATAACTTTTTAAAAAAGAGAGCGAGATAAAAGCCACCAACTAGGAGGTGTCCACAAGCTCACGACCAAGGAAGTATAGTTGTCATCAAAATACATAAAGAATTCCTACATATCAATAAAGAAAAGAAAACGGGCAAAGGCTATGAACAGGGAACTGACAGAAGAGGAAACTGAAGCGACAACCAACAAAAAGAATAAAAAGATGCTCACTTGTTATTAGCAATCAGGACATGCAAATCGCATCCACAACAGTGGATTGTTTTCACCTGGCAGTTTAATCCTGGTAACACTAAGGTGGGCAGAAGCAGCTGGAATGCTCCTATGGTTGACGAAACTATAAATTGGTGCCGGAACTGGAGAGCACTTTGGGCGTCTCTGGTAAATTGAAGTCCCACTCCCTGGTTTGCCTCAGAGAAACTCTGAATCCCATGCTCAAGAACTTCTGTTCACAAAGGCAACATTGTTTCTATCAGAAAACTGTTAACAACCCAAATGTCAATATTCAGGAAAATAGAGCAATAAATTGTTACTATACATTCCAAGGCCACTCATTGGGGAAGAGCAATGAAGTAGAGGAACCGTATTAACACAGGTAGATCCTAATGCCGTGTGAATAAAGATGTAGAAAAGTTCATAGACGATAAAGCCTTTATATTAATTTGGAAATATTCCAAGCCACGCTTATGTCTTACATTGGGCGGGAATATATACATACACATGTAGTAAAAACTAGAGGGTGTGCATGGGACGATAATCGCTAAATTCAGAACTGGGTTTAACATTCTGCGTCCGGGACCCTGCCACGCTGTATGCACCCCGCCCGGGATCACTGCTATGGGCATCCAGGCCTGCCCACCGGTCCTCCTTGGTTCTCCCCGAAATGCCACCTGGGCACCCTGCTGGCCCAGTGCCCCTGGTGGGTGGGTTTTCCCTAACTTATCACCAAGCTGGGAAGCTTGAGGTTTCTCTTCGGCAAATATTAACTTGAGTATCTGAAAGTCATGGCAGTATTTGTGGACCCAGTGCTGTTAATCTTTCAACCCACAAGTGGGTGGCTTCAAGCCTCCTTTGTAGAGGTCAAGCACGAGACTCCACAAGGTCAAGCCTGTGCCCGCGTCCACCTGCCTGCAACCCCCCTGCTGCGAGTCTTTCTCAGATTTCCAAATCCAGCAGCATACAGGCGGGGTGAGGGCCTGAGCCTGCCTGACCCCCGGGGCGCTGCCAGGCCACACAGGAGTCGGGACGTGTTGAAAGGACCGCCACTGCCTCTTCCAGCCCCGGGCGGGCGGGTCGGTGGAGGAGGGGTGACGTGCCACCAGCTGCTCAGGGACTGCGTGGCCTGTGGCCAGTCCTGGGTGCTGACACCCCTCCCTCGTCGGGAGAGGCCACGCCCCCAGGCCCCTTTCTGCACGCGAGGGCCTCTCACTCTGCAGATGGGGAAACGGAGGCCCGGGAGCGGCAGGAATCTGCCCCTGGAACTCAGCAGGAGGCAGGGCTCACACTAAATAATAATACCGCCAAGCGGGGCCCCAGGCCGGCCGGCTCTTCTGCTCCCTACACCTGCAGAAGTGGGGGTCCGCCTCCCCGACTCGGGGCCTAAAAATGCCTCTGCTGTTACCCGGGCCTGGAGACCCGGGCCCGAGCGAGGGGCGTCCCAGAGATTCGGTCTTCAGATCCGCGGGAGTCCCATTCGGTCCCCCCAGACTCCACCCCCCACGCGCACCCCTCGGTTTCCCGCAATTAATCCGACGCCACCGAGACCGGCTCCGGCCACGAGGGGGCGACAAAGCCCAGGCGCTGAAGGGTCTGTACCGCCGAGCGCCGTCGCCTCCCCGGGGAACAAAGGGGCCTGGGGCCGGGGCTGCCCAGCGCAGTGGGGGGCTGTCCCCGCAGCCCCGGGCTCAAGTGCCCCGCTCCACCCGCCGCAGGCGATTGCACTTCCTCTGTCCAGCGCAGCCAGTCGGTTAGGCGCCAGGTAGGCTGGGAGGCCTGGCGTCCAGACCCACCCTGCCTCTGCTCCATGGGGGGGTGGGACACGGTCTCGGTAGGTGCCTTCCTCCTGCATCCAGGGCTCAGGCTGGACTCAAGGCCCCTGGCATCACCTCCAGGCCCAGCCTCGCAGCAGGCCGGCCCATCACTGGGGTGAGTGGCGGGTAGGCCCTACCACAGAATGGGGTCCCTAGCACCTGACACCAGCAGGCTGAGTTGCTCGGGGCTGCCTCTGCCTCTCTCAGCCTCGGTTTCCTCATCTGTCAGCTGTGGCTCCATGGGCAAGCTGCTCAAAGGCCCTGCTTGCACCTTGTTCCTCCCACTTGACTGGCAGCCTGGCCCCACACCTGGATCCTCCCCAGGCGCCTTGGTGGAGGTCGGCAGGCCTCTGACCTTGGGCACCAGGCCACCAGAGTGGGCGGTGAGCTGCCACCCAGCCCAGCGGCCCGGCTGCAGCCGGCACCAAAGAGGCTCCTGCAGTTCTACCAGGGACGTCCTCTCTCTGAGCCTCCAGTTGCTCACCTGTAAAATGAGGACATCATAACCTTGTGGGCACTGTGCCCTCAGCCCCCTGTGAGTCTGTGCCAACAGCCCCCTGTTGACCCTCCAGCACTGGGCATCCTGAGGGCAGGCACAGGCTCTCTCTTGATGCCCAGACAGAACCTACCCTCGGGTGGGCTACAGCCTAGTTGGGCATCCTCAGCCCAGGCAGGGGTGCAGGGCGCGAGGCCCTGGAGCAGCTCCTGCAGGCTCCACCCGGAATCCTGCTTTGCCCTCCCCCCACCCCAGCGCTGGCATTTACTCCAGTTCTGGGTCACATTTCCAACTTAATGGTTCAAAAGAAAGAAAGAAACCCAACCTACAACCAGCTGAGGCAGCCCCTCCTGACCACCCTTTGATATCTGAGGACTGAATAATGGGGCTGATTGCGGATAGGAGACTTGCAGTCATCTTAATTAGAAGGAAAGAATGTCCTCGTGGTTGGCTGTTCTAAAAATACAGCTGCACCCACATCTGGAAGGGAAAGGGGGGGGGCGGCGGTTAGTCCAGAGTCTGAAGTGCTGATGCCTGCATTCCATGGTTGGGGGGAGCCCCCCTCCCCAAGCAGGGCCCGTGGCAGGGGAGAGGGGAGGACACCAGCAGTCGGTCCTCCTGGCTGGGCCACCTGGTGAGCCTTTGGGATGGAGTTGAGCAGGCAGCCCATTCCTTCTGGGTCCACCTTCACCCCTTCCCCGAGTGCTCCCCACACCCCGACTCAGTCTCCTCCACTGTACAGAGGGGATCTCAGGGGCCTGGGGAAAGTGTGCTGGTTCTTTTTTTTTTTTTTAAATATATTTTATTGATTTTTTTACAGAGAGGAAGGGAGCGGGATAGACAGTTAGAAACATCGATGAGAGAGAAACAACGATCAGCTGCCTCCTGCACACCCCCTACTGGGAATGTGCCTGCAACCCCGGAATTGAACCTGGGACCCTTCAGTCCACAGGCTGATGCTCTATCCACTGAGCCAAACTGGTTAGGGCAGTTCTGGTTCTTTTACCAACCCCTGCCTGACCTGGGCACAGTGGGCATCCAGCCACAGGCTTTAGACCAGGGAGGTCATTTTCTTCTGGATTTTATGATTTGGGGAAGTATTTGTCAGCTTTTATGAACTTTTTTTTTAATATTGATTTCAGAGAGGAAGGGAGAGGGAGAGAGAGAGATAGAAACATCAGTGAGGAGAGAATCATTGATTGGCTGCCTCTTGCACGCCCCACACTGGGGATCGAGCCCATAACCCGAGCATGTGCCCTGACCAGGAATCGAACCATTCATAGGTCGATGCTCAATCACTGAGCCATGCCAGCCAGGTTCTTGACGTTTGTTTTATTCTTATTCTAAGAATATAGTCACTTTTGCACCTAATCTTGCATTTGTTTTCTTAAAGAGGCCACTAATCCCTCATGAACGTGAAAGGCATGCGATCGAGGGGTAGAATTTCTTGAACGAAATGTGCAGGCAGGAGTTCTAGTGGTGTCACCAGGGAGGACAAGGACGCCTGGGTTTCTGTCCCAGCGTGTGCGTGTAAGCTTCCCATCCCAGCGGGTGGGCGAGCACCTGGCATGGGGAGGACCCGCCCGGCTGTGTGAGCAGGGCCTGGGCTGCTTGGCGGATATGTCGGCGATGAACACCAGGCGGGAGGGAGTGAACCCTGGACCTTGCTGAGCCTCTCCATCCACCTGCCCAGAGCTCCAAGTCACTAGTCCTGGGCAGGGAGGGACTCCCTGTCATTCCAGGTCCCTGCCCGGCCTCAGGTCAGAACTGCCTGCTAACCCGGCCAGCAGGTGGCGAGTAGGAAGACGGGCGGACAGTGTGGCCTCAAGTTCCACAGGGGCCACCCTGCCCAGGCCCCGTGTGCAGCAGACTCGCAGGCCTCTCACCGTCTCGCATTCCGGCCCAGCCATGGGCTGAGTCAGCCAAGCAGATCATCTGCTTCTCCCAAAACATAGCCGCGTGCTGAGCCCCAAAATAGCTGAGGCGGGGGAGGGAGAGGCCCGCTGGACACGGGACTCAGGGGCCAGGCTGCGGTGGCTTTGACATTCTGGCCGTGGCCACAGCAGGAGTGGGACTAAGGAGCAGTGGCTGAGGCTGGTGGGAGGCCCAGGCTCGGGCTCACCTGGCAGCCGGGGTTGGGAAGGGAGCATCCCGTCCGGGCATCAAGGACCAGAGACAGTGAAACTGAAGCTCACACGGGAGCTGCGCGCCCACGCTGCTCAGCAGAGGAGCATCAAGGGAGCAGAGCCTTTTTAAAAAGTATATGTATTTTTATTGATTTCAGAGAGGAAGGGGGAGAGAGAGAGAGAGAGAGAGAGAGAGAGAGAGAAGCATCAATAATGAGTGAGAATCATCGATAGGCTGCCTCCCGCATACCCCACACTGGGGATCGAGCCCGCCACCCGGGCATGCGTCGGACCTGGAAGTGGCCCTTCCTCCCCCATGAGACAGAGTTCATTCCTGCCTCCACACCTTGGCTCATGCCACTCTCCCTGCCCAGCGTGCCCACTCCTCTTCCCATTCCACCACTGTCTTTGTCAAGAGCCTCGTGCCTGGCAGCCCCTCAGAGGGCCTGTGGGTCTTTGTCCTTGGACCACTCACCAGTCAAGCTCCCCTCCCTGCTTAGCGGGAGAGTCTGAGCCCCCCTCCCCCCCCGCCAGAGGAGGGGCTCCTGCAGGACAGGAGAGCCCCAGCGCCTCCCTCCCATGCCCTTCGGACTTCCATGGGTGCTCCTGACCCCAGGCAGGTGAGAGTCTGGGTTCGGGAGAAGGTAGTTGAGGACACAGGCTCGGGAGAAAGTCCTTCCCTAGTCATTCTCTCTCACAGGCCTTCGCCCATTCACGGCAGAGACTGGCCTTGAGGGGAGGGTCAGCCATGGCTGTCACAGGAAGGGCCCCTGCCCAGAAGTCTCCAATGTCCCCGCTGTGGAGGACAGCCTTTAAGCTGGAGGAAAGTCTATGGACTCTTCCAACTGGCCCCTTGCACTGGAGGATGGGCGCCCGGGCCCACCACCAGCCCGAGGCTGCCGATCCAGCCCTGGGTCCAGGTCTGCGGCTTGCCTGGGCCCAGCACTGAGCAGCCAGGGATAGAGAGAACATGGCACAGAGCCTCTGAGGGCATGGCAGAGCCAAGGGGGGCAAGGAGCTGGGGAGACTGGACTGGGGGGGCCAGGGAGCGCTCCCCTGAGGCGGTCATGTCCCCACTGCACCCCAGACTCGGCGTGCCCCAAACCAGTGGGTGGTCTCCCTCCCAAACGGGGCCTCTCCCACGTCTCGGCCCTCTCTCTGCCAAGTGCTAAGGTCTGCGGCTTCGTCTCCGTGACCCATTCACTCCCTGTCTGTCACGTGCCTGGGGAAAGAGGCCACAGCCTGCATGGCCCTGTTCGGCCCAGTCCCAGCCTTCTCCAGCCTCACATCACACGCAGCTCCTTCTCATGGCGCCTGCCTTCCCCGTCCTTCCATGCCACCTCAGGACCTTTGCACATGCTGCTCCCCTGGTGGGTCTGGCTAACGCCTACTCAGCCTCTGCCTCCTTCCTGCCCGTACCACCCAGAGGCCCCCTGATTCCCGCCAAGTCCAGATTTTGCTACCAGGCTGAGGGCCAGGCTCAGGTCGCCCACTCGGCTGCGCAGGCCTGACGCAGCCCACCTGGACCGTTTGTTATTCTTGCACTCGGCCACAAGCAGCTGCTGCCGAGTGGGTTCCGGATTCGGCGCTAAAAATATCCCATGACCTAGACAGGAAGGGCCAACGGCCACACAGCTGCTCCCGGGAGGGGCTGGCTGAAGCTGCAGTAGAGGCCCACCCACCGTGGGTTTGGGGGTCCATGTGCTGGAAGGGAGTGGGCACAGAGCTCACAGCCCCTGAAGAAAGGCCCTGGATGGATGATGTTCAGGGCCAGCAAGGGGTACCATGTGTCGTCAAAAGGAAAATGCAGCTGCCTCCAACATGCACACAAAAATACCTGGTTTCTGATTCTTTTTTTAAAAATATATATATTTTATTGATTTTTTACAGAGAGGAAGGGAGAGGGATAGAGAGTTAGAAACATCGATGAGAGAGGAACATCGATCAGCTGCCTCCTGCACACCCCCCACTGGGGATGTGCCCGCAACTAAAGTACATGCCTTTGACTGGAATCGAACCTGGGACCCCCCAGTCCACAGGCCGATGCTCTATCCACTGAGCCAAACCGGTTAGGGACGGTTTCTGATTCTTCTGGTTTGTTACCACGCGCATGTGTTGCCTTTGGAATACATGACATTTAAACATTAAGTGTGTGGGCCTAACAGAAGATAGATGGGCTCTGGTCCCTTCAGGGAGGGCTTCCTGGAGTAGGAGGCATTTCTACCACCCTCCCTTGCTCTCCTCTTTTATATTTTATTTTATTTTTTAAAATCAGGTTTATTCTCTGTTTTTTTTTAAACATGTTATTTATTTTATTTTATTTTTTATTAATCCTCACTTGAGTATATTTTTCCCAATGATTTCTAGAAAGAGTGGAAGGGAGGAGGAGAGACAGAGAGAGAGAAATATCAATGTGAGAGAGACACATTGATTGGTTGCCTCCACACGTGCCTCAATCAGGGTTGGGGATTGAGCTTGCAACTGAGGTAGGTGCCCTTAACCGGAATCGAACCCAGGACCCTTCAGACTGCAGGCCAACGCTCTATCTACTGAGCTGAACCAGATAGGGCGATTTTATTTTTTTTAAAAATTGTTTTTATTGATTTCAGAGAGGAAGGGAGAGAGAGAAACATCAGTGATGAGAGAGAATCATTGATCGGCAAACTCCTGCTCTTCTCCCACTAGGGATCAAGTCCGCAACCCAGGCAAGTGCCCTGACCAGAAATCGAACCGTGACCTCCTGGTTCATAAGTCAATGCTCAACCCCTGAGCTATGCTGGCTGGGCTTGCTCTCCTCTTTTAACAGAACATCTAGGCTGATAGGAGGAAAATGAATGAATGAATGAATGAGCCAGAGATCTGGGCCAGTCCCAGAAGCGAGCGGCTGAGGCCTGAATGCGAGGTGGTGGTGGCCATGAGGTGTGTTGGAGGGGAGGGGAAGGCCTGGAGAGTTCCATGGGAGCATCAGCTTCGATGTGGGGCTGGGAGTGGGGCAGCGGTGGCCCAGGTTCCTGGATAGTCACCGGCTGGCGAGGGTCGCTCCCAGTGTGTGAGGCCAGTGAGGAGGAAGGCAGGCTTGGTGGGCACTCGGGGGTGCTGTACTGCCTGTAGGCACTGGACAACCTGGGCAGGGGATTTAGGGATCCTCTGGGTGTCTCCAGACCTGGGGATCCCGGGGCCCCTTGCTCTGCAGCAGCAGGCAGGTTCACGAGGCCAGAGAGGCAGCTTGGGAGCCGGCCCGTTGTCACCTTGGCAAGGAAACACAGGCCTCCTCCTGCCACAGCCCTCAGCACAGGAGAGAGAAGGTGGCCCAGCCGGCAGGCTTAGCACAGACAGCTAAATTAGCATCCAGCACACTGCCTGCCTTCGTCTCTAGGCCCCTGGGAACATGTGGTACCCAGGGCTCCTTTCCATAAATAACTGTCTAAAGGTGCCAGAGGGTCAGAGAAGTAGACCTGGTGTCTCCAGACTTGCCGGTCCTAGGCCTGGAGACTGGACAGGAGAAGCCTGGATTGGACCCCAGGCCCTGCTCTGCCTCCTACTGGGCCTCCGTTTCCCTATCTGAGGATATCCCAAAGCTCTGAGAAGGGAGAGTCTGCAGTAGAACCCAGCAGTTGCTCCCTGGATGTCTGGCCCAGCTGGCTGCCCCCACCCTGAGCTCCAGGAATGTGTTTCTCCACCCCCAAACGGGGCGCCTGCCTTATCAGCCCCGTCTCAGGAGAGACAGACCCCCCTGCTGATTATGACAGCCCCTTCTGTTACCCCAGCCTGACCCTGAGTGGAGGGCCAGCCAGCACCTGCTAAGTGCCTGGAGGCAGGAAAACCTCCCCTTCCCCATGCAGACAAGAAATCCGACCTCCCTCACTGGCTCCCTCCCTCGCTGGCTCCTTCGTGACAGGGAGGTGCCCGCCCTGGCGTCAGAGGCCCTGGATCCCCGCCCTGCTGCCATGCCTCCACCTTGATGGCATCTACTCTGTCCAGCCCACCTCGAACATGACCTTGGCCTGCTTCGCTGGACAAGGGAGGCTGACTGCGGGGGGGGGGGGGGGGGGGGCGGGGGAGAGCATTTTGTAAAGTTTCCCAAAGTGAATGTCACAATAAAATGAAGAAACGCAGCCAATTGTCCCAAAGTGACCCCTTCAGTCCAGTTCAACCTTCCCTGTCTCAGCCTCCTGGCCCAGACTCTTTCCCGAGTTGTTAATCGCCTCAGCCCCTTCCTTGGTCCCATTCCTGCTGTCTCAGCCAGTTCTCTCTTCACTCCTGAACCAAATGAACATCTCCCTCCAGTGCTCCCAGCGTCTCCTCCGGAGTGGGGGGCTCCTTGAGCCACGCTCCAGGGGGGACCTCTCTTAGTGCCCCCGTGGGTCCCTCCTCTTGGGATCCACCCGAAAGAAACTTCTCGGCTGGTACTCCCCAATCTACTTTCCTCAGGGACCTCAGGTCCTGTCCAGAGCATCCCTCGCCTTCCACACGCACATCTCAGGCTGGGGTCCCCACGGTGATGAAGGCACATTGGTCTGTCCACCTTCCTTCCCTCCAGCCTGCGAGTATCCTGGCCACCAGGAAGCTTGGCACGGCTGCACCCCTAGGCCCTCCCCAGGCTCGGGGGCCTTCGCACTGCTTTGCTTCCGAAGCCCTTTCCTGGCTGGGTTCTTGCCCACCTGACACTCCCAGCCTCCCCCCGAGCCTCCCAGCTGGGCCTGCCTCTCTCTCTGCCCAGCCTGGCCTCTCTTCTCTCGGTCTAGCCGTGCCCCTTGGACATTCCACACAGGCCCAGGGCTACAAATGCCATTGATTTCCTGATGAATCATACCCACGTGTAGACCCCTTGCCCAACCTCCTCCCCAACACCACACTTGGGTTTTTCCAGGTGGATGTCACACAAACGCAGTGAGGCCAGAACAGATCTCCATTTACCTGCTGGTGGACCCCATTTGGTGCTCAATAAACAGTTGACTTTCTTTAAAAAAAAAGTTTAAAAATGTATTTTTATTGATTTCAGAGAGGAAGGGAAAGGGAGAGATAGAAACATTAATGATGAGAATCATTGATCGGCTGCCTTCTGCACGCCCCCCACAAGGGATCGAGCCCACGACCAGGGCATATGGCCTGATTGGGAATCTAACCATGCCCTCCTGGTTCACAGGTCCACGCTCAACCACTGAGCCGCGGCTGCTGAAGGGTCCCGGGTTCGATTCCGGTCAAGGGCATGTGCCTTGGTTGCGGGCACATCCCCAGTGGAGGGTGTGCAGGAGGCAGCTGATCGATGTTTCTCTCTCATCGATGTTTCTAACTCTCTGTCCCTCTCCCTTCCTCTCTGTAAAAAAATCAATAAAATATATATTTAAAAAAAAAGAAATGTGGACATGCTGCCGGCGCCTGCCTTGCCGTGGGTGAAGTGGCACCATCTCTGGCTGTCGGGACCGCGGGCCAGGCCGATGTGGGCCCCAGAGCGCACGGCCGGCCTCTTGGTTCCCGCCCCGCCCACACTCCATATCCCGCCCCTTCCAGTGGATCCGTCTTTTCTCGACTAGAGTGCCCCGTGGTCCTTCGCTATTGGTCTTCCCCGCCGCTTGCTGAGAAGCCACCAGCTCCTCATTGGCGGCACATTCTCCCGCGCGCGCTGCAACCATCACAACAACCGCCACGTGCTCGACTGGGGGGCCTGCTCATTGGCCCAAAGTCTCCACCCGCCCCGTTCCTGTCCCGCCCCCAGCTTCCCGCTTCCTCCTCCTACTGGTTATCTAGCCTCAGGCCCCACCCCAACGGCCTGGGCACAAAGCGTCTTCCACGCGGATTGGTCGAAGGCGGGGAGGCGGGGCTTGGAGGCGGGTTAAAGAGCGCGCCGAAGTGGGGGCCACGTGTACCTGAGGAGGTTCAATGGCGTGGCGGGGGCTGGCGGCCGAGTTCCTGCAGGTGCCGGCGGTGACCCGAGCTTACACCGCGGCCTGCGTCCTGACCACAGCTGCCGTGGTGAGCCTCCTAGGCGGGTGGGCGTCGCCATGGTTACACCCCGGGAGGGTGCGCGGTGGTTAGGGCTGGATCCCGCGGGCGCACCTGACGCTCCCCTGGCTCCGCAGCAGCTGGAGCTCCTGAGCCCCTTCCAGCTCTACTTCAACCCGCACCTCGTGTTCCGGAAGTTCCAGGTGAGGTCGCCCCGCCCTTGCTCCCTCTTGGCCCAGCCCTGTCCGCCCCGCGCCTGACCGCCTGCCCCTCGCAGGTCTGGAGGCTCCTCACCAACTTCCTCTTCTTCGGGCCCCTGGGATTCAGCTTCTTCTTCAACATGCTCTTCGTGTATCCTGTGCCTGCCGGACCCAGGAGGGGAGTGGGCGGGCCTGCGTGCCGAGGCGGCCGGGAGGGAGCGGGGAGACTGAGACCCTGCCCGGTGGCACTTCCTATACGGACGCCGCAGGTTCCGCTACTGCCGCATGTTGGAGGAGGGCTCCTTCCGCGGCCGCACGGCTGACTTCGTCTTCATGTTTCTCTTTGGGGGCGTCCTTATGATCGTATCCTTCCCGGGCTCCGGACCTCAGGCCAGGCACTTCTGCGCCCAGCCTGTGTTGGTCCTGGGGCACGACGTCAGTGTGCAGGCCGGGAGGGACAGAGAGGTTTACTCTGGCTTAGGATGAGCGTGCATGGTGTGCTCAGCCGCAGGTGCCAAAGCTAGATCTTCAGGTTTGTACAACAACAAAACAACAGAAAACCCCACACCACAGCATGATGTGAAGGACAGCCAGGTGGGGGGCTTGGGGCTGAGCCCTGAATGCCAGCAGCAGGAGAAGCTGGGACGAGGATGGGCAGTGTTGGGAGGCGGGGGTGAGGTGGAAAGGCAGGGCCAGATCACGTGGGGCCTGAAGGCCACAAGTGGCCTTAGATTGGGAAGGGCACACTTTGAAGGCGGGGAAACCAGTAGGATTTCGGGGATCTAGCAAATCAGAGGAGCCCTGGGCAGGGCTGAGGCCTGCACCGGAGGAGGGCCTCCTAGCACCTTGACTCTGGCCCAGCTGCTAGGGCTCCTGGGCAGCCTGTTCTTCCTGGGCCAGGCCCTCACAGCCATGCTGGTGTACGTGTGGAGCCGCCGCAGCCCTCAAGTGAGGGTCAACTTCTTCGGCCTCCTTACCTTCCAGGCGCCATTCCTGCCCTGGGCACTCATGGGCTTCTCAATGCTACTGGGCAACTCGATCCTCGTGGACCTGCTGGGTGAGCCTGCCTGTCCATCCAGCCCATCAAAGCTGGCTGTTCTGCCAGACCCCCACCCCCCCGGACCTCTCATCTGTCCTCCTACCTCCAGCATCTCTATTCTTATAGCCCCTTGAATAAGCCAGCAGGCCTACAGGTTTCACATCTTCAGGCCTCATCTGCTGATGCTTGTGTGAGTCCTGATTGGGGTGGGGTGGGTAGTTCAGCTTTCCAGCCATGGCTCCCACTCCGCTGTTCTCAGGTCCTCTTTCACATCTTCAGGCCTCATCTGCTGATGCTTGTGAGTCCTGATTGGGGTGGGATGGGTAGGTCAGCGTTCCAGCCATGGCTCCCACTCCGCTGTTCTCAGGTCCTGGGTCCTGGAACACTGTCCTTCGGGCCAACCCCAGCCCCATCCTGGGCTGGCAGTCTGTGCAGGACATAGGGCACTCATGCTCTGAGGCCTGAGGTTCCTCTGGGCCTGACTAGGCCTCCAGAGCTGCACATGGAAGCCCAGAACAAGGCTGTGCTGGCCCTGGGCTCTGGACCATGGAGGCAGTGGCCTTGGCAGTCCTCTGCTCTCCCACAGGGATTGCTGTGGGTCACATCTACTACTTCCTGGAAGATGTCTTTCCCAACCAGCCTGGAGGCAAGAGGCTGCTGCTGACCCCCGGCTTCCTGTGAGTACTGGAGGTGACAACCCTGTGGCTACCCTCCTTCAGACAGCTCTTAACTCCCTGGTGGACCCACGTTGGCCTCAGCTCAACCTGGGCCGCTCCCCACAGGAAGCTGCTACTGGATGCCCCAGAAGAGGACCCCAATTACCTGCCCCTCCCCGAGGAACAGCCAGGACCCCTGCAGCAGTGACCCCACTCAGGGCAGGCCAGCCCCAGGAGCCTGTTTCTCCAACATCTGTCAAGCCTGCATCCCACCCTAACTCCTGCTTGCAGCAGAGCAACCTGACCTGGAGGCTGGCCATCCGAATAAACAATAATTGCAGCCTCTTGGACCACAGCACTGGCTCCCCTTGCCTCCCTGGCCACACCCTTCCGTGCTGGGCAGATGCTGCTGGCCCTGACCTGGGGCCACTGAGCCTGGACCGCCCTGCCCACCCTTTGCCCGGAACTGCTCTCTCAGACCAATTGTAGGTGGTAGGATGGGAGGCTCAGAGGGTCAAAAACCTGCTCACAGCTGTCCAGCAGAGCTCTGAGCTCACAGATAGTGGACACGGGGTTTTCATCCTAGCCTCTCCAGTGCCTCAGTGGAGACTTGGACAAACGCCACCTGTGGTGGGCTTCTGTTCTCTGCCAGCCAGAGGGGTTGGCCAGATCTTGGTGGCAGGGACCAGTACTGGGCTGTCTCTGGTTGTGCCAAGCCTGGTTTGGGGGATGGGGACTCCTGCCTGTGGTGCCCTCACGAACAACCAACAAGTGGACCTTTGCCCCATTTCCCAGCTGAGCGACTAACAGACAAGTGACTGACAGATGCAGCCACGGCTCCAGGAGGGAGGTCAGGTGAGGGGAGAGCCGGGCTGGGCTCTGCTTCCTGTGACTCCAGAGCCTGGAGAAGTTTCCACCTTAGCACTGGCTGAGGCTGAGGACTCTGGGTGTCCTGTCCCTGCCTTTATAGCTGAGGACCACAGCCTTATCCAACCCACAGCTCACTTTTCTCTTCTGTAAAGTGGGCACCAGATGGCCTGGCCAGCTTTCTCTGTTGCTCTAGACCAGCCTGCGATACGGTTTATTCCAGGATGTTCAGAAGCACAGGGCTGGTCATGTTCATGGAAGACAGAAATATTCGCCACAGAGTAGACCTTAATTTTGTAGGGAACCCTCATGGAGCAGCAGCCGACCCTGCAGCAGTGGGGGCTCAGACCCGAGCCTCTCCCAGGCAGGTGGGCTCCTACCCAGTGGGATTGAGGCAGGCAGGGTTTGTTCCGTCCCACCAGTTGTGGAGCCCCAGGGCTGTTTGCCCACAGACATAGCAAACACCTTGTTAATGGAGTCTACTAGTTTCTAAAGCCAACTGGGCCTAGACTCTTCTTTGTCAAAGCCTTCCAATGAAGCCCAGCAAGTTCCAGCAAGTTCCACTCCTGGAGGAAGGGCAGGAGCTTGTGGACAACCCCCTGGGAGCTGTCACGTCCTGGGACATGCTCACAGGAACCCCAGCCCAGACAGCAAGGCCCACCTTACCCTACATCCTGGCAACCCAGAGCCCCAACCCCTACTTAGGCGAGGAACCAAGTGCCACGGGGCCTCTGTCACATTCCTGGGGAGCAGAGCAGTCCTGACCTTCAGCCCTGCCCTGGTGGGGAAGGATGTGCCAGCAACTAAAGGTGGCACCAGCCCAGGGCTGGGGGTCTGGCCCACTGTCTTCAGTAAGTGCAGCCGTGTGGCCAGTTCACCAAGCAGTGCTTGACTTAGCGAGACCCACACGTGCCCCCTGTCCCTTCTGTAGAGTGGGAGCATCCCCCCATTAACAGATGAGGTGAGGATGCAGAGGTGATGACAAACTCATTGAAGGTAGAGCTGGGCAGAGGCCCAGGGCGTGCCTCCTCTCCACATAACCCCACCCACAGGCCACCACCAGCCAGGTGAGCTGCTCCACATGCTGTCATCCTCACAACCAGCCTGGGAGGGAGGAGCTGGCCTGGGCCAGGTGCCAGTCGGGGTGGAGATGGGTCCCAGGCCACCTGTTACATGCACACTGCTGGGAGGTGTGGCTAGAGTGTTGCACACCTGCTGGAGCTGGAGTAGCTGGGCACAGGCTCCCAGGCTGGGGATGCCCCTGCAGTGTCTACAGAGGATGGGGCCTCTGCAAGGGACTCCAGAGAAGCAATGTCCTGGCTGGGATGGCCCGGTCACCTTGACCAGCAGAGCGAAGGGTGTGGGGGAGGGGCTGCAATCAACAGACAAGTGGGCCCCCTGCCCACTGAGCCTCATGACCACACCTTTCATTTCTCCTGCTCTACAAAGATCCAAGCATGGGTGGAGGTGGGGAAGCTGGAGGGCCCAAGGAAAAGCAAGGATTATACTCTGCCTCGGTCTTGCAGGGGTTGGGGTGGCTGAGAATGGAGCCATGGAGCCCCATCAACAGCCACCTGGGGATCGGAGGTGGAGCAGGGTGAGGCCCGGCGCCAGCTTTGGCCACACCACCCACAGGCCCCGCTCCCTGCTCTCCATTCTTATTTTTATGCAGCCACTTTGAAGAAATGGAACACGACCTGTTGCCTTTTATTTAAAAAGTGTTGCTAGCCCTTCCTGGGGCTCCTATGCAAAAACAAAACACAAACCAAAATGAAGCCTTTTCCTGATCAGGGATGGGGGGTGGGGACTAGGGCTCAGCAAATGGAAACTGTGCTGGGGGAGGGCGACCTGGAAGGCCTCCCCGCCTGCCCATGCCCCTCAGGATGGCCCTGGGCTGCCCCCTCGCCTCCCTCTTTGCCAGAAGATGGAGAGGCAGGTTGGTCTTCTGAACGCTGTGTGGGAGCCGAGCGCTGATGGGCTGGTTACCAGGCTGGGGCAGTGTTGGCGAGACGCCTCATACGCCTGCAGGGGCGGAAAGGGTGGTGACCCAGGGCCAGCTCCCAGCCTTGGGCCACTGCCCCCACCTCCCCCAGGGCTCTCTAGGGCAGCTGGGGAGTGGGAACAGACAGGACACCTCCCGTGTGTGTCCTTGACCATGTGCTGCTTGGGCCCTGAAACTGTCCTCTCACCTGCCTGCTCAGGCCCTACCCACCTCCTCAGGGGTCCTGAAACCTGGGTCTGGGCTGTGGTCAGACCCAATCTCAGGGCTTGCTTTTGCTCCGTGCAGGGTTTGAAACCTGTACCCTAGGGGCGCACAGGCGTCCTCCGGTCCTCCCAGAAAGAAACTGGGTCACGGGGGGAGTGATGGTTCTGCCTGGAAGACGGTGCCTGTGGGCAGAGCCAGCTGCAGGGGTTCTGGGGGGCAGGGGAGAGTACCTTGTGTTCCTGTCCTGGTCACGGATCTTCTTTTCCATCTCGGCATCCGTCAGGGTCTCCAGCAGCGGGCACCACTGGTCAGCATCCCCTGTGTTCCGGATAGCAATCTCCACCGTGGGCAGGGGGTTCTCACTGGGATGGTGAGGGGAGAGAAAAGTGCTAGTTCACAGAACAGCAGCTGGAAAGGCCCCCAAAACAACTGTCTACCTCTTGCCCACCAATAGATGAACGCTGGGGCCAGGGCATGGTGGTAAGGCTGGGCCTTTCCTGCCTCCTCCTCCTCCTCCTCCCCCTCCTCCTCCTCCCAGCTGGGCCCATTTCCATGCTCACTCCTGATAGGGGCAGCGGGGATGCTCCCGTTGCCCGCACCTCAAGGCAGAGACGCCAGGAGCCTCCCCCCATGACCACAGCGTGTGCCCCCATGACCCTGGACTTCTCTTCAAAGCAGCAGGCTCTTGGCTGCCGCCTTAGTGTCTCTGGGTCTGTGAGACAGGAGGGGCGTTCGCTGTGGAGGAGGTTCCCTTACAGAACAGTGAGGCTAGGCCAGCTGCTACCCCTGGGCTGGGGGAGGGAGGGCTGTTTGCACTGCTCAGTGTCCAGGGCCAGGACCCACCAATCGGGAGGACAGATGGAGGGTGAAAGGAGAGAAAAAGCAGGGGGGTACCCCAGAGTCCTGGACACCCCTCACTGAGCGTCGGCTGGGCCGGCCTGCTCCTGAATGTCCCACACACTTGCCTCTCAGCCCACTTCAGGGGTGACATCAACTCCAGAGAGGCTGGACTATTTGCTGAGAGTAGAGAGCGAGGCCCCAAACCCACGTCCCCGTCCACTTTACCGTGGGGTCCCTCACCCCAAGGGCCACCTGTGCATCCTTTTCCAAGTGGACACAGCAGGGGGGGGAGTTCAGCCTAGGCCAGTGATGGCGAACCTTTTGAGCTCGGTGAGTCAGCATTTTGAAAAACCCTAACTTAACTCTGGTGCCGTGTCACATATAGAAATTTTTTGATATTTGCAACCATAGTAAAACAAAGACTTATATTTTTGATATTTATTTTATATATTTAAATGCCATTTAACAAAGAAAAATCAACCAAAAAAATGAGTTCGCGTGTCACCTCTGACACGCGTGTCATAGGTTCGCCATCACTGGCCTAGGCAAAGGCTATGAAGGCATGGAGTGGGGGGAGGCGGGGAGGGGCAGGAGCACCAGGGGGGGAGGGTGTGGGGACAGGAGCCTGAAGAGGCATGGAGGCCACAACTGCCAGGAGGGGCTGTGTCTCCTACCTTCAGGGCAGACAACCCAAACCCCTGGACTGGCAGACAAGCTTCAGAGCGTGGCCCTAACTGTAATCCTCTCCCGCCCCTTCCCCTGTCACCACTCGGGCCTCCCAGGCCCTTCTCTCTCCTCCAGCCGGGCGGCTGCACCTTTCCCCTGAGGCTCAGCCCCAGCGAAGGCCTGCCCTGCTCTGCCGCAGCCTGCCAGGAGCCTGCTCATCAAAGCCTGGAGCCCTGCAGAGCACCACCAGCTCCGGAGGAGCGAGGGCAGACAAGGCCCAGGGAGGTGCCTGTGGGTGGTGATGGGATAAAACAGGATAGGCCCGAGAGGGCAGCCTTGGTTTTGACACTTCATCTGGAAGATAGGAAAGACACCCGGAGGGATTTTCAGAGGATTACGCTTATGAAAGCAGCCAGCATACGTCCCCTGAGGGAGCTTCCTAGGGGTCAGGGGCCTTCTTACACAGCTCCCCGAAGCCTGTGCCCAAGGTCATGTGAGTGGTTGGCTAGAGAGGAGCATCCACCAAGGCCTGACTGCAGAGCCCCCAGCCGCACGGTGGGGCAGCCAAGGGTCTGTTTCGACCTCCCTGTGCTGCTCTCCTGCCTGGGGTCTCAGACACCAGGCGCACACATGACACAGCACAGGGTGCCGGCTGAGGCTGGCACCACAGCCCAGAGCTGGCCCTGGCTCCCCTGCAGAAGTGGGGCTCACCTCTTGTATCAGGCCCAGAAGCCGGAGCTTCTGCTGGTGACTCTGAGGCCAGTGACAGCAGCGCCAGCCCCCACCCCTCGGGACCCTGGGGCCAATCTCCTAATCACTCCTGACAGCCATTCTCCAGCCTGAGCTGGTGGTTGGACAATCCAGGAACCACCAGCCACAGACCCAAACATCATTCCTCACCTCGAGGGCTACCGACTGCCTTCCTCAGGGGGCAGACATGAAAGGCGCCAAGCTCACACGAGGGGAAGAAAACATGCTTTCCTCTTAATTTAAACAAGAGCTGGTGCGTAGGTCCTGGAGTCCCTGTGTTTACCCCCTGGGCTCTGGAAAGATTCCACCCCAGTGGTTGTTCTAAAATAAGAACCGCTCAAAACAAGAAAGGGCCTGGAGCCAGCAGGCCTGACTCGGTTTGGGGGAGGACGCACAGACACAGACCCACCCTGCCTCCCCCCTCTCAGGGAATTGTGACTCATAGGCTTCAAGGCCCCTAACACCCCACAGTGACCAGGTGGGGACCCAGAGCCCAGGCAGGAAGGCCATGTGTGAGGCCACAGAGGGACCAGGACTGATGATTATACAGGATCTTAAGGTTAATTTTCAGTGTGATCGCACTTTTATGACCTCACATGACACAACAGAAGCATTGCTGTGCCCACTGAGTAAATGAGACAGAGGGAAAGACCTGCCCACAGCCACTCAACTGGGAGGGGGAGGAGGACACAGAACTCGATGTCACCCTCCTGTTCAAGACCAACTGACTGTTGACAAGGGTGCCACGCCACTCAGCGAGGAAAAAGCCGTCTCCCAACAAATGGTGCTGAGACCACAAGACCTTGGGTTAAGCAATGGTTTCTTACACGTGACACTAAAAGCACAACAAAAGGAAAAACAGATAACAAAATGTACAACTTGTGTACTTCAGAGCACAATAATACAAGTGAAAAGAAAAGCTACAAAATGGGAGAAAATATTTGTAAATCATGTATCTGATGAGGGACTTGTATCTAGGCGACATAAAGAACTCTTAAAGCTCTATTATAAAAACAACAACAAAAAACAACTGAAAAGGAAACAAATGACTGGAATAGCCATTTTCCCAAAGAAGATACACAAATGGCCAATCGTATGAAAAGATGCTCAATATCATCAGTAATTAGGGCCATGCAAATCAAAACCACTGCACCCCCACACTATAGGATGGCTAGAATAAAAAAGTCTGGTAACCCTGGCCGGTGTGGCTCAGTAGATAGAGCGTCAGCCTACGCACTGAAGGGTCCTGGTTCGATTCCGGCCAAGGGCACATGCCCGGCTTGTGGGCTCAATCCCCAATAGGGGACATGGAGGAGGCAGCCGGTCATTGATTCTCATCATTGATGTTTCTATGTCTCTCTCCCTCTCCCTTCCTCTCTGAAATCAATAAAGAAATATATATATATAAAAAAAAGTCAGATAACCCTGGCCGGTATAGCTCCGTTGGTTGAGAGGTCTCCCATGCACTGAGGTTGCCAGTCGATTCCCAATTAGGGCACATGCCCGGGTGTGACTCAATCCCCAGAAGGGGGTGTGCAGGAGGCAACTGATTGGTCTTTCTTTCATTGATCTTTTTTTCGTTGATATTTCTCTTTCTCTCTCCTTCTCCCTTCCTCTCTCTCGAAAATCAGTAAAATCAATAAAAACTTTTTTTTTTTTAAGTCAGAGAAATGTTGGTGAAGATGTAGGGAAGCTGCAACCCTCATACTGCTGATGGGAAAGGGAAATGGTGCAACTACTTTGGAAAGCAGTCCGACAGTTCCTCAAAATGCTAACACAGTCACGTGACCCAGTAATTCCACGCTCACACACATACCCCGCTGCCAGGGCAGGTGAGCAGAGCTCTAGGAGTAACCCCAGTGGCTCATAGTCAACCAATCCCAAGTGACTCTGGTGTCTCCAACCCTGACGCTGCTCCAGTAACTACCTCTCTGTCTCCCATCAGGCCTAGCTGCCAGGTCCCACCTATTTACCTGTCCTGACTTCCTCTTACCAGCACCTCACCTAGTTCTACACCTCCCTCCAACTCCCCCCTCCCTGTGCGTGCAGTCGCTGGTGCCTCATGACCATGCACACAGGTCTCCTCTTTAGGGCACCTTTCCTCGGTGTCCAGCCTGGGGCCAGGGCTGGCCTGGAGGCGCCAGGTACTCTGCTGGATGCAACTCTCCTCACATGTGTCAGTGAATGTCTGACACCCCCACACGCTCTGCTCCGCCCAGCCCCCTCTCGATGAAGCCCTGTCCCTTTCCTGTTACTCACTGTCTCTTCGTTTCCATTCCGCTGGCTTCCAAACATCTATGACAACCTAGCTTAGCTGTGTCCTCTAGGAGCTCAGGGGCCCCAGCCCACCTGCCACACACCCGTGTTCCCCACTCCACGTTCCCCCGCATCGGCCAGCCCATCCCACTTGCTGAAGGGAAGCAGCCTGTTCTCTGCCCTGGTGCCCAACTGTGGGCTTCTTGCCCCTGCTCCCCCGGACACGACTCAATGCCATCCCTGAGAAGGGCACCACAGCCAGGCACTGGCAGGAGGACAGACTCCTGGCTCATTGCAGTTCTGTCCCGAGCGATGAAGCCTGTGACAAGCCAGCCCTGACCAAAGGCAACCCTTCCTGTCTCTGACAGCTCTCTGCACACTAACCAACACTAACCAATAGGTTGGGCCCAAGATGAAGAGCTCACAGGCCTGGTCAGCTGGGAAAACACAACCAGGCCATACCTCTCCTGCCTGGCTGGCCCAGGCTGCTGCAGGGGAAATGTGCTCCCCCTGGCCCCCATGGGGTGGCCCTGACTTCCATCCTGAGGATGTGAAATCTGCACGCTAAGCACTAGAGACTGAGGTGGGACGGAGGTCTGTGAGGCTCCCTGTCCACAAAACTGGAATCCATTAACTGGCTGCTGAGATACGGGAGGGATCTGTCTAAGTCCTGACCTGCCACCACCACGGGCTCCCGAGGGGCACCTGCTCTGGAGCTACTTGGCACCCTGCTGACGTCCTGAGGCTCAAGGGCTTTAGGTGGACAGCTCGGTTCACCTGGAGGTCAGAGCAGGATGGCGCAACATGTGTCAACACCCTCAGGGTCCTGTTGCTGAGAGCGTGACACCCCCACGCCTGCACCTGCCAGTCAGAACGTGTGTTCTGACTCAATCAGCATGTGGGGAATGAGGTACTCGGTGTTGATGTCAATCCTAAGACCTGCAAAATGTCACTCCCTCCCAGGACCTCAGGGTCAGCTCTGGGAAGCAAGGCCGTGCCAAACTGGTCTTAGACCCAGTGGCCTTGGTTCCAGCGAAGAGTAAAGAGACACGCACTGACACACCTCGAGCAGGCCTCCCACAGGAAGCGGGAGATGTGGGCAGACACCACCTCCCCTCTCCCCTCTGGGCCAGGACCACCTGGTTGCCAGGGCTGCTGGAGGGTTACGGGAGGTGACGGATGTGCCGTGTCAGCCTGGATGCTGGGAGCACAGACCCCCACGGGGCTCGGAGTCTCCAAGGCCTGGAACCTCGAGTCCTGTGGTGTGCGATCATTCCTTCTCTCTTGCTCAGATTTACAGGAAGCCGTAAGAAAGCTGCCTCTTGGGAATTCTGGGAGAACCAGCTGAGACACAAACATACTCACGAGCCCCATTAATTGTTATGTCTTTGCAAAAAGACCTTCATACTTGCTCCTCATGCAGCATTTGAAGCTCAGTCTCTAAGTAATGACCACCACATGTGGATGATGACAGCTTCATGAGCAGAATAAATCCTAACATCCTGTTTTGATGCAGGGATACTCAGACCCCCCACCCCCACCCACACACCATCCAAATGGGAAAGAGGAGCTCAGGGACAGGGTTGGTTGACGGCACAGTCCTGAGGCAGGCAAGCATCACCACTCAGTTAACACTCCCCAAGTCCTGCCTCCTGCCAGGCCTCTGTTTCTCACTGTGAGACCAAAACCAACAGGAAGGCCATGTCTGTCCACCCCCAACCCTAGCACATAGGACACTGGACTGGAATGTTCTCTTTACACTTCCACCTTCGCAGGCAGCCTGAATTTGGCTCTTTATCTTCCATGGCACCGGTACGGGGTCCGGCCAGCGTGGGTGCTCACCAACTGGCCTCTGACTGCACGATGGCGAGAGGCAACAGTGAAAGCAGCAGCTGGAGGATTCCCTGGCTCTGTGGGCCTGGAGGGCCGTATGGAGGAGCCCGTGTTTGAGACAGAACGCAAGTCCATCAGATGAAGAATTCTGGGTGCAACCCTGACAGGCAGTGTGGGCAAGAGTGTAGAGAGGAGGATGGAGGGGTATGAGGGCCGTAGAGGGGCTGCTGGCCCGGAGTGCGGCCCAGGGCAGTGCGGGGGGGCAGGGGGGGGGAGGACAAAGGGGGCAGATACCCCATCTCCTTAGACCCACCCCCTCCATGATGGGCAGGGGTGGGGGGGAGCCCGACTTCTGGGATATAAGAGGTGGCAGAAGGAGCGAGGCTGCCCAAGGCCAAACCATACTGCGAAGCTCCAGAAAATCCCAGAGACATCACCATGCGCAGGGAGAAGTCTTTTCCCAAATACAGGTTTGCAGAGGAATGACAGAGACACCCATCGCGATCCTACCTGAAGGCGTAGGTCTTCTGATGCCAACTCAGCTGTCCTCGAATGCTGTAGGCGATGGTGGTGACAAACTCCCCGCCTAGTCCCAGTTCCGAGCACAGCTTCAGGGCGAACTTCTCGGGCGAGTTCTCCTTCTCTGACATGTCCCACTCAAACTGGTCCACCAGGGAGATGTTCCCCACATGGATGTTCAGCTGGGGCCAGAACCAAAGCACCCAAGTTAGAACAGTCAGAACCCGCCCCACAGAGGCACTGTGAGAAGGGGGACAGCTCGCTCTGAGCCAACTGTGTCTGACCCCAGAGCAGACAAGCCCTCACACCACCAAGCCAGGCCGGAAACCCAACCTGGGGACAGACTCCCAATAGCCCACCAGATGATGGCATCCCAGGGGTAGGGATTCTAGTGGGTTGGAGCACCTGAAGGGGTCCCACAGCTGACAACTGTCCAGTCACCAAGAAAGCCTCCAGTCAGGGGAGCAGGTGGCAGCCCCAGCGGAGTTTGAACTGCCTGACAACTTTCCGTATGGCTGCCTACAAACCCCATCAGGACAACAACATGGCACTCAATTCTGAGAAACATACCAGGGAAGCCAGCTGGTCAGGCGCATGAGGACCCTGTGTGGGGCTGACTTGGCCACTTGGAGCATGTGGTTGGCTGTGGCTCACTCCATACGGCCATGTCCTCACTGACGTTATAGGACAAAGAGCAGGGTCCTCAGGGCCATGCTCCAGAGGTAACAGGCTACACAGGAACCTGGGGGAGGCTCCTGCTACTCTACCCAACAATCCCCCACTTCTCTCCCATGACACCCCCCTTTTCCCAACTGTGCCCCTTTTCTGGTAGTTGGCCACAATGTGAAACTGAAACAGGCGAAGAACAACAAATTCTCTCCAAAGTAATTAACTAGCAAGGAGACTGAATCAGTCATCAAAACCCTGACAAAGAAAAGCCCTGGCCCTAATGGCTTCACTAGTGAATTCTACCAAAAACTTAAATAACTACCATCAAGCCTTCTCAAATTCTGCCCCAAAAAAGTGAAGAGCAGGCAACACTTTATAATTCATTGCCCTAATGCCAAAGCCAGACATTGCAAGAAAGGAAAACTATAGAGCAATATTCCTTATGAACACTGATACAATAATCCTCAACAAAATCCTAGCCAACTGAATTCAGCAGCATATTAGGATTATACACCACCACCACATGGGATTTATCCTGCAGTACAAAGATGCTGCAATACGAAAACCAATCAATGAGAATACACCACATTAACAGATGAAGAATAAAACCACATGATCATCTCAATGGATACAGAAAAAACATTTGGCAAAATTCAACACCCTTTCAGGATAAAAACACTCAAGAAACTAGAAATAGAAGGAAACCACTTTTTTGTTGTTGTTAATCCTCACCAGAGGATTTTTTTTTCAGTTTTTCAGAGAGAGTAGAGGAGAGGGGTAGTGACAGAAGGAGAAGAACGACTATGTGAGAGAGACACATAATTGGTTGCCTCCCGCACACGCCCCAACCGGGGCCAGAGGTCGAGCCTTCAACCAAAGTACGTGCCCTTGACCAGAATCCAACCTAGGACCCTTCAATCCTTGGGCTGATGCTCTAATCACTAAGCAAACCAGCTAGGGCAGACGGAAACTACTTTAACATAATAAAATCCATACATGAAAAATCCACAGTGAATACGTTAAAACAGTGAAAGACTAAAAGCTTTTCCTCTAAGACTAGGAACTAGACAAGATGACTGCTCTTACAATTTCTAGACAGAGCAAGTAGGCAAGAAAAAAAAAAAAAAGGCACCCAATGCCCTAGCCCAGCGGTCGGCAAACTCATTAGTCAACAGAGCCAACTATCAACAGTACAACCACTGAAATTTCTTTTGAGAGCCAAATTTTTTAAACTTAAACTATATAGGTAGGTACATTGTTATTAACCTACCTATATAGCTTAAGTACTGTTGATATTTGGCGCCTCCCCC
>NW_005367694.1:1397156-1407681 GCF_000412655.1 Myotis brandtii
GGGAGCCGCGGTTTGCCGACCACTGCCCTAGCCGGTTTGGCTCAATGGATAGTGTCAGTCTGCGAACTGAGGGGTCCCAGGTTAGATTCCGGTCAAGGGCACATGCCGGGGTTGTGGGCTCGATCCCCAGTGGGGGCTGTGCAAGAGGCAGCCGATCAATGATTCTCTCTCATCATGGATGTTTCTATATCTCTCTCCCTCTTCCTTCCTCTCTGAAATCAATAAAAAAATATTTTTTAAAAAAGCACCCAAACTGTAAAGGAAGGAGTTATCTCTGTTCACATGATATGAGCTCATATGTACAAAACCTTAGATTACATAAAAGAAGTTAGAGCTAATAAATAAATTCAGCAAAGTAGCCCTAGCCGGTTTGGCTCAGTGGATAGAGTGTCGGCCTGCGGACTGAAGGGTCCCAGGTTTGATTCCAGTCAGGGGCATGTACCTTGGTTGTGGGCACAGCCCCAGTAGGGGGTGTGCAGGAGGCAGCTGACCGAAGTTTGTCTCTCATCGATGTTTCTAACTCTCTATCCCTCTCTCCCCCCCTCTCTGTGGAAAAATCAATAAAATATATTTTTTTAAAAATTCAGCAAAGTAGCAGAATATAGTCAAAACACAAAAATCAGCTACATTTCTACATTAACAATGAACAATCTGGAAAGAAAATTAAGAAAACAAATCCATTTAAAATAGCATTAAAAAGAACAAAATACTTAGGAATTAACTTAACAAAGGAGATAAAAGACTTGTACAATAAAAACTACAAAACAATGCTGAAAGCAATTAAAGAAGTCATAAATAAAAGACATCCCAACAATTTATTTTTGTAGAAGTAGGAAAAAATCCATCCTAGAATTCATATGAAATCTAAGCCCCGAACAGCCACAAAACAATCTTGAAAAAGAACAACAAAGACTCACACTTCCTGATTGTAAAGCTACAGTAATCAAAACAGTGTGATACTGACACAGACAGACTTGTAAACCAAAGGAACAGAGAGCCCAAATATAAACCCTTGCATATATGGTCAAATGATTTTCAACAAGAGCACCAAGACCATTGAATGGGAGAAAAAACAGTCTTCAACAAACAATCCTAGGAAAGCAGGATATCCACATGCAAAAGAATGAAGCTGGGTCCTAACCTTACACCAAGCATGTCAAACTCAAAGGCTGGCATGGGCCAAATAAACAAGGTTTAAGTTTCTGTGGGCCACAAAAAAACACAAAAGCTTCAATTTTCATAGAAACATAGGTTTATTTCAATAGAGACATGCTGAACACAAAGGGCTGAAATAAATGAGTCATTGTTAATATAAAAATAATAGAACACTTTAATAAAAATTAATATTTTTTCTTAAACATTAACTTACCAGACACTGAATAACTGCACAAATTAATAAGCGTAATGCAAATAAACCTATTTTTCTTGTTCTCCGAAAGTGAAATATTTCCTGTTACGCACACCAAACAAGTCAGTACAAGACTAATGACGTGGCAGTTGGCTGTTAAAATATTCGCTGCTAGTATTAGTGGAGAGAAATGGTGCGCCTGTGCGTAAGGTTCGTAAGGGAAATGAATGCAACACAATATAGTAATCAGCCATTAGCAAACATTGTAGTTCGTTATTAATAACTAGAGGCCCAGTGCACGAAATCCGTGCACTGGTAGGGTCCCTAGCGGCTGCCGGCTGGGTATTCCCTCTCTTTCCCTGGCTGGCTCTGCCCCCTGGTCCCACTCCTGGACAAACCCCGGTCGAGGGGACAATTTGCATACTATACTTTTATTATATAGAATTATGTATAACAGGATATTGTAAAAATTAAGTTATGAAATTTTTATTAAAACATTGGCTGGGCCACAAAAATATTCATTGTGGGCCATATGCGGCCTGCGGGCTGTGAGTTTGACATGCTTGCCTTACACCATATATAAAAGTTAACCCAAAACCGATGAAAGACATAAATATAAGAGCTAAAACTATAAAACTTAGAAAAAATAGATGAAACAGGCAACAAATTAGAAAAATAGAAAAATTGGACTTCACCAAAAAAATAAAAAGGTAACTCACAGAATGTGAGTAAATACTTGCAAATCACGTATCTGATAAGGGATTGATATGTAGAAGATATAGAGAACTTATAAAATGCAACAAAAGAACAAACCTGATTAAAAGTTGGGCAAAGGTCTTGAATAGACATTTCTCTAAAGAAGATATACAAATGGCCAATAAGCACGTGAAAAAATATTCAGCATCACTAACCAACAGGGAAATGCAAATCAAAACCACAATGAGATACCACTTCACACTAAGCAAGCTCTGTAGCAGGCAGGCCTGGCCCCAAATTCCAAGTCTACCACTTCTCAACTGGGCAGTTTGGGACAGATGGCCTCACCTTTCCATGTGCCCACTTCTTTTTTTATTTTTTTTTAAATATATTTTTATTGATTTCAGAGAGGAAGGGAGAGGGAGAGATAGAAACATCAATGATGAGAGAGAATCATTGATCAGCTGCCTCCTGCATGCTCCCCACTAAGGATCAAGTCTGCAACCCAGGCATGTGCCCTTGACTGGAATTGAACCTGGGACCCTTCAGTCCACAGGCCAATGTTCTATCCACTGAGCCAAACCGGCCAGGGCTATGTGCCCACTTCACCTGTAACACAGCGGATAAGGCAGCGTCTACCCCAGGACTGTGGCGGGTTACTGAGACAGAAAGGGGTGTGCTCGACCCCACCAGCCTCTGGGAAGGGTATGGCAGTGTGCGCATCTGTGGGCTTCCCCCCTCTGCCCATCAGCTGGCTTCATCTCCTTTGAATACACCTGGAATGTGTACCTGACTCAGAGAAGGCAGGAAGCAGAGCCACGTGCTCTCAAAGACAGCTTTCCAGGAGCTCTGTCCCACAGGCTTCACTGACGGCTCCATGTACCTTCGTGTCTCATGCCCCCCACACATGGGGTAAGGCAGGCTCTGGCACACGGAGAGGAGCTGCCTACCTTGATGATTACACGCTGGTCTGACTGGTCCTCCAGGATGCTGTCCGTGGGATAGGACTCAATCTGCTGTCTGATGGCAGAGGCGATAGCTGGCACGAACGTCAGTGGGTTCAAATCTAGATCATCACAGAGGATTTCTGAAAACATCTCAGGAGTCATCAGCTTCTCTGTAATCAGGTAAGAAGGCAGAGGTTGTCAACAAATTGCAAGGCCTAATCTCAGCATTCTCAGCCCTGACCTCCCCTACTCCTTCCTCCTCTGCCAAACCTCGGATGAAGATAAGGATGAAGATGAGGACGGGTGGCCCTCCCTGACATGTCAGGGAAAGGAAGCAAAGGATGAACACTCCCTTCTGTCAATCGTTCCACATACACCACCTCCTTCACACCCCCGGGGTGGTCAAGGCCCTAGGTGTCCCCCCATACCAGGTTCTCCCCGCTCCCAGGCACCACTACACCACTACACACTCGATTAGTTCTAACCAATGAGATGTTTGGGAAGAGGGGAAGCAAAGGCGCTTCAGAGCGGATGTGTCATGTCCACACTCTCTCCTCTTGACCCAGGCAAGCAGGGCAGCCCCACGTGAAGACTCAGAGAGAAGACAGCTGTCTACACACCAGGAGAGGCCTCAGAGGAAACCTATGCTGCCAACACCTTGATCTTAAACTTCTAGCTTCCAGATCTGGGAGAAAATGCATTTCTGTTGGGTAAGCCCATGTGTGGGACGTTGCGGCAGCCTAGCAAACGAACACAGCTTCCTTCTGCACAAGGCACTTTGAGGCCAGGTCCCACTGGAGGATGGAGCAGATGCTCGTCCATCTACCTCTTCCTCACCAGTAGGAATATCCCTCAGAGATAGTTTGCGGCTGCTTATGGCTTTTTACAGACCTTCCCTCAGTTTCTAACTCTATGGGTAGCATATGCACTCAACAAGCTGACAAGCACGGAGGTGTGTGTGGATCCTGGAAACGTAACTGTACCAGGCATGAGCTCACAGAGACCATCTGTGACTGGCCAGGCTATAGCAAGGTACTGTGCAATCAAATGTTTTTCTGCCCATTCTGCCCTATTCTCATAACCTAAACCTTAATGATCACCAACACTCTGGGATAAGCCACAGACAAAAAAAGCCAAGAATGAATTCCCACATGAGCAAATAGCATGATTCCATGATCAAGAACCAGCTCTGCTTAACAGATACTCGACCCCACTATTTCCTCACTAGCCCAGAAGAAGAGCTAGAGACCAAGTGCCCTAACAGCATCAGGACAAACCTGGAACACTGAGCCAACCTATGTTCAATAACTCAAAAAGCAAGCAAATGTAGTTTATTTTGAAGATTGCAACAGGCAGCTGAAGTGCTCAGGCTAAGTAATCGATGAGTACATTGTCCATAGCATTAAAAAAATTAACCTTTTGCCTGACCAGTGTGGCTCAGTGGTTGAGCATCAATCTATGAACCAGGAGGTCACAGTTCGATTCCTGGTCAGGGCATATGCTTGGGTTGCAGGCTCAATCCCCAGTAGGGACCGTGCAGGAGGCAGCTGATCAATGATTCTCTCTCATCATTGATGTTTCTATCTCTCTCTCCCTCTCCCTTCTTCTCTGAAATCAATAAAATAAAATAAACTGTGGCAGAAGAATAATTTGAACCCAAAGTCCACACCCTCTAAAAGCCACAATGCTTTGATTGTTGGGTTGAGAACCCACAACCCGCCCAAAGGGCATCAGGCATGAAAGGGGAGTGTTTGTACAGTGGCTTGTCTGGGCTGCACAGAGCCCCATATACCATTCATATTCCAGGTAAAGGCATCCCTTAGCTTCTGCCCATCAATCTCCATGTCCAGCCGGATGGGGACCAGCACCTCAGGCTGGGACGCATTCTCGTGGATCACTGCTGGGTCATGGTCATCAAAGCTGGAAGTAAACGGCAGCAAAGTCACAAGGGGTGCTATGAGTCCCCCCAGGGCTCCCTCTCTGCACCATGGATCACTGCAAACCTGGCCAAGGGGGAAGCCCACTTCTTAGGGGACTTGTCAACTAAGGGCTGAGTCAGCAGAGACCAGGGCAGCAGGGGTCCCGAGCCACAGGGGCAGAGCTCCACACTTCATGAACACACGGGAAAGAGAGGGAGAGCTGCTGGCTTGGGCAGTGGACACGACCTGGGCATGCTCTGAAAGAAGAGAGATTTAAGCCCCAAAGCAGGCAGGACTTCACAGAAAGCTGTGGGAAAGGAAAGGTATTTCCAGAAGAGGAAATACCTGAGCAAAGGCCAAGGAACAAGGAGAAGCAGGGAGCTGCTGGGGTAGCAGCAGCCAGAACACTGAAGGTGGGGTAGAGGTTAGATGGGGGAGCAGCTTGGGAGGCACTGGGAGACTACGGGGTCAAGGTGCCAACAGTTCTCCATCTCGGCTGCGGAATCTCTACCTAAGGGAGTTCCAGGAGGACTGAGCAAGGGCTTTAGGACGACAAAGGGGGAAGAGATGTGGGCATGTTGGAGGACTGGGAAGCCTAAGGGCATCTGCGGAACACGGAGGGCTGAGACCTGCTCTCAGAGCTTGGGGCAGGACCACAAGCAAACAAGAAAAGCACACCATATGCCAGACACAAATGCTCGGGCTTGAAAAATAACCCCCAAAAGGTAGCTATGTCCTAATCCTTGGAACCCTGACCATGTGCTTTGCATAGTGATTAAGTTAAGGCTCTTGAGAGGAGATTAATTATCCTAGGGGGCCTAAATGATATCAGGAGAGATCTCACACACACACAGAAGGCCATGTGACCACGGAAGCAGAGACTGGTACTGTGTCTATAAGCCAAGGAATGCCAGCAGCCACCAGAAGCTGGAAGACACAGAAACAGATTCTCTCCCAGAGGCCCCAGAATTGCAACCCAGCCAACACCTTGATTCTGGCTGGAGCAAGCTGGAGACCAGCACCCTGCAAGCTGAGGGGAAAGGGTTTCATGGAGAAGCCAGCATGGCATTTTGGGGAACACAAAGTAAGCGTGTTTTTCAGGAGAGGAGGAGATTGAAATGCATCCGGGCACTAAGGTGGACTCAGTGGAAAGGGTGACGTGTGCTCACCAGAGAGGGAAGGTTCTCTTCTTGTCCCGGCCCATGCGGTTCCTGTTGATGGTCGTGGAGCACGGTACAGCGTCTAGATGGTGGGAGCTGTTGGGCAGGGTGGGCACCCACTGACTGTTCCTCTTTGCTTTCTGTTCCCTGGGAAGACACGGGAAATCTTCCACTCAGTCTCTGAGCCCAAGACCACCACCAGGTAGCAAGTCAGCGGATGCCCTCTGCACCCCTGCTGGGCTCCAGGCCCCAGTGGGAGCTTCTGTGCACCCCGGACTCTGCAGGTGTCTATTCCCTAGGCTCCCACCAGCACCTTCTGGGAGGTAACCAAGCTAGAAGAAGGGTGCAAAGGGGCCCCAACAAGTCAGAGCAGGCCCCGCCCAGGGCACGAGCCATAATTAGCATGCTGTGCTGGACGTGGCTCCATGGAAGCACTGTGAGGAGGAGGCTTCCCAGAAGAGTGGAGCCTTAAACACTGAGTCGGGGTTCACCGGGGTGGGGATGACTGGAGGGGAGAAAGCATTTCAGGAGGAGCAGACAGCAGCAGGTTGCGGGCCTGACGGGGGCTGGAAACATGGGACACAGACAGGGTCCCAACGACAGGGGCTGACGTGTTCTGTGAGAGTCTATACTCAGCAGATGGCTGGGAGTCCCCAGGGGTTTGCAGCAGGAAGAGACATGATCAGACTATTATTTCAACATGCAGGCCAGCCTGAGATGGCCTAGGCCAGCCATGGGCAAACTACGGCCCGCGGGCCGGATCCGGCCTGTTTGAAATGAATAAAACTAAAAAAAAAAAGACCGTACCCTTTTATGTAATGATGTTTACTTTGAATTTATATTAGTTCACACAAACACTCCATCCATGCTTTTGTTCCGGCCCTCCGGTCCAGTTCAAGAATCCATTGTGGCCCTCGAGTCAAAAAGTTTGCCCACCCCTGGCCTAGGCAAACGTGCAGGCCTCTGGGCTTCCAGACCAGTAGACACTCAAAATAACTTCAGTAGCCCATGTCTTATAGAAGGCTGAGTGCCCTGAGTCCCTTGCTCATCCTCAGGGCAGCCTTCCCCAATGAGATGACAAGCAAGGTGAGGGCAGTGACTATGTGTAATTCACCTACATGAACACCCGCACCAATCTTCTTCAACAACGGCTACCACTCAGAGAATACGGCAACCGCTGGATTTCCTGCTGCTTTGCCAGGGCCCTCTCAGGAGCGCCAGAGACACAGCTGGCAGCCCTTCCCCTCCTCCTGAGTCGTGGAGGGCAGAGGTGGTGGCCATGACCTGCCTGGGCCCAGGCCCTTTAACTCTTTTATCTTCTAAAGCTGGGGCCACTCACACTCAGATGCTGAGGTCCAGGAACATCCCTGATTGAGGGCAGGGTCAGAGAGGGATTCACAGCACCTTGGCCGGGACTCCACCGTCCCCCGTACCCAGGTCTTGCTTAGATCTCATGATCGGCCTTCACCTTATATGAGAGACCTGGGGAAATGGGAAACACGGAACTAATCTGGGCAGGGCTCAGAGCTGGGGCAACAAGACCAGGATCTCCACCACAGCCCATCTGGGCCCACTGGCCACCCAGACCCGCTTAGAGCACAAACATTTAAGTAACAGATTCCTGAATCCCACCCAGGTCCAACAATCCCCATCTCTGGGGCGGGCCTGGAAATATGAATTCTTAACAACTTCCATGCGATGCTGGTGCCACTGGGCCTGTACTTGGGAGCCTTGGGTCTAGCACACCACCTCTTTTCTGAGCCTCCTAGGGCCAAATCCTACCCTAACTCAGTAGCAATCTCACTCATTTCCAGTCTGGGCTGCTCTGCCAAGTTATGTCACAGACACAGTGAGCATGAATCCACAGCCATGCACAGAATCTGAGGCTCCGAGTCATGTAATTCAAGCTTCTTCCTCTGCCAGGAGGTCTGCCTGAGAGGGGGCAGCCAGCCTCTGCCTGACCTGCCCAGTGAGGGGGGGGAGGTGCCAGTCCTCCCGTGGGGCTGACTAGACAGTGAGAAGGCGCTTCCTGAGCATAAAGCCTGACAAAGCGCAAAGCAGCCTCCTTCAAACCTTTACCTCCTCCCCCCTCCCCCCCAATTCTTCCTCCCTCAGCTGTTCCTCAAATGACACGATCATTAAGAAAGTGTTTATCGCCCCATAAAAGTTTCCCAGCTGATGTGTGCAGACTTGAAAGTCCCATCCATGTGCACTTAATTTCCTTCTGCCACTTCCCTGGGAAAGTCTAGCCATCCTTATGTTTTACCACATCCCGGGGGGTGGGGAGGGGGGGAGAAATCTGTAGAGCACACATCTATAACGCTGGCCAGGTTGGATGTGTGCCACCATTTCCCAGGGGCAGTGGGGAGGGAGGATTATATAAACAATCCAATAGGAAAGTTGAGAGCAAATTGGAAAAGAAAACCGTATCACGTGAAACAATAACGCTCTCCAGCCCTGCCAGTGTGGCTCAGTGGTTGAGCATCGACCTATGAACCAGGAGGTCAGGGTTAGATTCTGGGTCAGGGTACATGCCTGGGTTGCGGGCTTGATCCCCAGTGTGGAGCGTGCAGGAGGCAGCCAATCAATAATTCTCATCATTGATGTTTCTATCTCTCTCTCCCTCTCCCTTCCTCTCTAAAATCAATAAAAATATATTAAAAAAACAAATAAAACAATAACACTCTCCAACCCCCTTAGTGCTTCTGGGGTTTGGTGCATATGAATGCACGTTTGCTTGAGAACTGAAAGCACAGGGCAGGAATAGCGGGGCTCAGGCATGTGAACCCCGTCTTTGGTGCTGCAGTCTAGTTAATTACGGTACAGTTACATCCTAGTTCATTCCAGTGAGCACCTTCACTCACTCAGCCTCTCCCTAAGGCTGGACACTCTCATGGCTCCATATTTCTCATTATTGCTTCCAAGGGGATCTCTGTATATATAATGGTTTTTGTTGGTAGTGGTATTTTTAAATTATTGCTCTGGGACAAATTCCCAGGGGTGAAATTAACGGGCCAGAGACGGAAAAAAAAAAGTTTGATGTCACAATGCTTTACAAAAAGATCATGCTCAGCCCTATCTGGTTTGGCTCAGTGGATAGAGCATTGGCCTGTGGACTGAAGAGTCCCGGGTTCAATTCCAGTCAAGGGCATATGCCTGGGCTGCAGGCTAGATCCCCAGTAGGGGGGGCGGTGCAGGAGGCAGCTGATCGATGTTTCTCTCTCATCATTGATGTTTCTATCTCTCTCTCCCTCTCCCTTCCTCCCACATAAATCAATAAAAGTATATATATTTTTAAAAGATCATGCCCACATAGAAGCCGTCACAGCATCCGTGAGTGCACCTCTGTCACTCCTTCCCCAATTATTTATGTTGCTATTTTTAAAAAGATTTCTTTATTGCCCTAGCTGGTTTGGCTCAGTGGATAGAGTGTCAGCCTGCGTACTGAAGGGGCCCGGGTTTGATTCCAGTCAAGGGCCCGTACCTTGGTTGCAGGCTCAATCCCTAGCCCTGATCGGGGCAAGTGCGGAAGCAACTAATCAATGTGTCTGTCTCACATCAATGTTTCTCTCTGTCTTTCCCCTCCCTTCCACTCTCTCTAAAAATCAATGGAAAATTAGCCTCGGTGAGGCTTAACAAAAAAAAAAAACAACACAAAAAAACACCAACAACAAAAAGATTTTTAAATTTAGAGAGAGGAAGGGAGGGAAACATCAATGCGAGAGCACATCGATTGACCGCCTCCCACACGCCCCTCACAAGGCATTGAGCCCGAAACCCAGGCATGTGTCCTGACCAGAAATCGAACCAGCAACCTCCTGGTGCATGGGACAACACCCAACTGAGCCACACCGGCAGGGTGCGATTTTATTTTTTTACTTTGAATTTTTAAAATTACACACAAGGACAAACATCGTTACCTGTGTTTGTTTATTCTTCATACTTCCAGTGTGGACCACCCTTTACCTATTTATCTATTGGGGTATTCAAGTTTCCTTATAAATCTAAATGAATAGACTGTTTCTACAACATAACAACTTTCCGATTACTTTCCTGTTTAAATGTTACTATAAACACTCCTTTAAAGGTTCTAAATTTATACACTCAAGTCTATTGTTTGTTTGTTTTGTGACTTTGTCTGGGTCACTAAGAGATGAGAGATGAGTCCCACTTTTAAAGCATTCTTAGCCACTCTCCAGAATACAAGGCTTGGCTTGGGTTTTTAGAAATTCCAAAGACAAAGAAGAAACTTAAAAACTGGCCAGGATGATTTGTAAGCACGGTGGGTAAAGTGTTGAAAAGTATTTCGGTACCTGGGTGGCGTGGTTCAGTGGTTGAGCGTCGACCTATGAACCAAGAGGTCACAGTTTGATTCCTGGTCAGGGCACATGCCCGGGTTGCAGGCTCGATCCCCAGGGTGGGGCATGCAGGAGGCAGCCCATTAATGATTCTCTC
>NW_005367694.1:1407784-1413474 GCF_000412655.1 Myotis brandtii
AGGAAGGAAGGAAGGAAGGAAGGAAGGAAGGAAGGAAGGAAGGAAGGAAGGAAGGAAGGAAGGAAGGAAGAGAGAAAGAAAGAAAGAATTTTGGTTTGACTTAACGCCAACCAGTTCTAGAGTATGAGAAAAATGCCCGCAGGTGTCGCACGAGCATGCCTGGCCAGGGGGTTGTTACCTGAGGTAGGTGGGGGGCTCCGTGCTGATGGACACGGCCTTGTACTTCTCGTCATTGCCGTCCAGAATCTCTTCTACCTCTGAGGCTTTTAACAGAGTCACGCTGGTGGCCAGGGTTGTGTATCCATGATCTGTAACCAGAGACACAGCTGTGGTCACCCTGCTGGGGGGGCAGCGACCAGCAGTAGCCAGTAGATGCAGCACATCAAGATCCTCACATGCAGGAGGTGAGAAAAGCAGGTGTCAACCTCACTACTGCTGAATGCGGCCTCTTCCAAAAGGGCAGTCTGGACTGAGTGCTTTACTTAGAGGTCCTACTGGATACACACTCTGAGGATTTCTTTGGACATACTGGTCCCAGGAGCACTCGCTCCGGGCACAGAGGAAGTGCACAGGGCAGCGGCGGCAGGTGCAGCGCAGCACAGCCAGCAGGGGCTCTCAGGAGAGAAGAAGGCTCCAGAGTATAACACCAGTGGGAAGAGGTCTGACACCACGGCAGTCACAACACGAAGCAAAGTGGAGAGATGGAATGAAAGATGAAAAAGACTTTTCTTTTAAAACAAGAGCCCAGAGAGTTGGAAAGAGCTGCTTCACACCGAACAGGAACTCCTGGCCCTGGGCCAGTCAATAGTCTGGGAAGCGGGACAGATTCTAGGCACCTTGACTCATAGCTCTTCTGGGAAACTCGAGTCAAGAGCTACTACCTGCCTGCGGGTCCAGCCTGGCTTCTCCTGGAGAAACGAAGCAGTTATGGGGGAGTGTTTCCAAAGCACAAGGCGGGAGGGTCGCCGAGACTTCCTTTGAGATTTGCGGAGGGGAAAGCAAGCTGGGACTCACTGCGTTAGTGACTGGTACTCCACCCGGGGCGGAGGGAGGACCAAAAGGAGGCTTTTTAAAGTGAGTGGAAATGTTATAGCAGCAGATTAAAAAAAAGCTCCGGCTCCTGCATTAAAAGAACCACTACTTTGTCCACAGTGGACAAGACCACAGCAGCACCTATAGACACAACCAAACAGGACAGACTGCAAAGCGTGCTTTCACTCTCTCTCTCACACACACACACATACACACGCACGCACACACGCACACGCACAAGCAGCTCTCTACAAGGGGCCATTGCCAAGTGGGAAGCACTTTCCCCATCTGCTGAACATTGTGCTGAACAAATGGACCATGAGACTTTCCTGGTAGATCTGAAGAGCATCCTTTCGCCCTGCACAGAGCTGCCACGGCTGAAGCATGCTAGTGCCTCTACCGTCACTAGAGTCGGGCGGCTCACCTAGCCAGCCCCAGGCACACCTCAGGCACAACGAGCAGGGACATGCACATGAGCTCTAGCACACTGGCTGCCAGAATGAAATGCTATGGGATGGATGTGCTCTAAGAAGCGAAGCGGTGAAAGCCCCAGAGGGGAGTGGGAGCTGGGGCCGCCACCCGCCGCTCGGGCTGCATGAAGGATGGCGATGGCGAGACGCCACGGCAGATGGCAGAGCATCACAGCATTCCTAAAACGTTTTGAGACCAACATGTCTTCACAGCACCCGCTATTGTTCCGCCCGACCCCCCTAATACACCCTCTGGTCCCGTTAAGAATACCTGGTAAAGGACCGCCACCGGCTCCCTGGAGCCACTTTCTTGCCTGAGCTGCACGTGTGCCCTGCCCCTAGGATGCTCCTTGCCACGCTAAGGTCAGGGCTGCAGTGAAGACACTCTGGAGTGAAAACGTTTTATCTTCATGACATAAGCGAGTGGTTTTGAAACAGGTTTACAAACCCTCGTGAAGACGCACCCTTAGTGTTAGGTTTTGTTTTTTTACCATGTGACGATGCAACTATTTTCTTCCTCTCTTCCACAGTGGCTAGTCGCCTCCAGAGTGAGGGATATCTCTTGTACAGAGAACCTCGGAACATACGGAGGTAGTTTCCCACCTATGAGTAAAGCAAGAAGGCTCATTATGAGGGTCACGTCTCCACACAGAGGGGAGGATCCTGGCGCAGAGGCTCCGCTGGGTCAAGTGATGGACAAACAGGCCTGAGTTGGCCACCAGGCACCAGGCTTTCGGCAGCAATAAACACACATCCTGCTGACAACAAGGGTTCAACAGCAGTGCACATCTGGCCCACATCTGGCCCCCTCCAGGCGGGGACCGTAACATCTGCATCCTGACGACAGGACCGAAGCTCGTGAGGCAGGCCCCCCGTGCTCACCAAGAAGCCCCCAGAGCTCACGGAGAAGCTTGCAATGATTTTGATTTTGGACTCAGGCGCTCTGGCACTTTCCAGAAATGTAAGGCCTCTTTGACTTTCTTTTATCTTTAAAACCAGACTTTGATATTTTTATGATGTAATAAACACCAAAAAGGTCTCTTAATTTTAGACAGATGCCGGATAATTTCCCCCATGACCCCTGTTGCTTTGTTTAGAAACAAAACTCAAACCAGGGATGCCAAAGGAATTTTCCGAAGAGTTTAAAAAGCACTTATCGGCAATCACCAGAGTGCTATGTAAATCATTACTTTCCCAAACAATAGCTTCAGATGGCTTGTACCAAATACTCAAAGTATGACTTCCTTGATAAAGGAAAAAATCTAGGCCTAAAGTTTTTATAAAGAAACCTCAACGTGTCACTGACTTTTCCAAAATGATCACTTGAATCACAGGGCAAGAGATGGCCAGTGGAGTGAGTGCCAGGTGCTGGCTCCACCTGACGAGGAGTCACAGTCCCTTTCTGGGACAACTTACTTATCTGTCAAATGCTCAGCAACTCTGTACCCCACAAAGGACCACATCTACTATTTTCCCATTTACCTACCCATCACAGTACATTTATTAAATAAAAATGTTTCTCCATTTTTCATGAATCAAGTATTTCTATGATTGACAACCAGAGCTGAACAGCATGAGTCGGTAACCACACGTCACTCGTGTGCCACACAGTAGGCACGGACCCCTACACATTATCTGGCTTGAGTGTCTTACCATCCCAGAGTAAACGTAGTTGCCATTAGGTTTTGAAAAGACATTGATGGTAACAGCCCCCACTGCCACCTGGCAGGTCCTGCAGAGTTCCAGGACTCCTAGACCCGCCCTAAGGCCCCTTCAGAACAGAGGGCAGGGCCTGCCTTTCGGGGGTTTTCCTGAACCAATTTTTGTCTGCTCTGGACCTGGTCTCCCAAATGTAAAATGAAAACATAGACTTGGGAATTTCCTAGAGGCCTCTCAGGTCCGTGACTCTAACTTGGTGGGTACAGCTGCCGGCAGAGGGCAGAACAGTGGCACCTTCTCACTACAACTGCAGATGCTGCTCCCAGGCCCCTTCACAAATGAGGCGTGGCCAGCCCACCTCTCTGAATACGGTGCCTGTTTCCCAAGGGAGAGGGGTCTGGGGGCCATCCACCCAATGCCGTCGCAGGAGCTACAGAATATCAAAGAATAGCATTCTGATCTTGAACCTTCCCCAGACCCCAAAGGTCCAACGATTGTGCAGCCAGGCCCCAGAAAGCCAACTGCCTCTCCCTTCTTCCTTCTGGGTGTCTACCGACTCGGTCTCAGGACAATGTTCTCACGCAACAGGGCTGAAAGAGAAGACTGCCGTTAACTTTCCAGAAACTAAAATGTATTATAGAAAAGATCTCAGAGGTCATCTAGCCCAGTGATGGCGAACCTATGACACGCGTGTCAGAGGTGACACGCGAACTCATTTTTTTGGTTGATTTTTCTTTGTTAAATGGCATTTAAATATATAAAATAAATATCAAAAATATAAGTCTTTGTTTTACTATGGTTGCAAATATCAAAAAATTTCTATATGTGACACGGCACCAGAGTTAAGTTAGGGTTTTTCAAAATGCTGACACGCTGAGCTCAAAAGGTTCGCCATCACTGATCTAGTCTAAGCATCTAATTATACACGAGAAGAGTGACACGGAGGCAGAGCAGAGCTGGGACCTGCCGTTCCTCCCACCTGGCTGCAAACTTCTTCTCAATCTGCTCCACCTAATAAATGAAAGCTTGCTTTTCAAAAGTACCACCCAACTGACTGCTTTCCCTGCCCAGGAGATCGGGTAAAGGTTTCTTTAAACAACCTGCCCATTACCACATACGGAAACTCTTCAACTGCCTTTTGTATCCTGCACTTACTGGCTCAATTTCCCCAGCACCGCGATCTTTGAAGAGCAGCATTTATGTGAGAACGTGAAAAATTTATTGCATCCTGCCCTTTTCGTCTTATAAAAATTGGTGGAAAATGATAACACTATGTTCTGATGCTGACAACATTGGTGTCATAATTCAATACAACTTAGATAAGCCAGGAACCATAGGGTGTCCTGAGAGCCTCAGTGTGGACATCATGAGGCTTACTTCGTGTTCAAGTGTAAAGGAAAACAACAGAAATTGTAAAGACGGGAATGAAATGTTGGCGTCGGATACTAACATCTGCTGCAAGAGGTAGTAGCCCTTGGCATTTTGTAACTGCTTTAGCTCTCCAAGGTTCGCACTTACCTTGTTACACGAGAGAGAGACTCTACTGCTTGGGGTATGCACATCTGAATTGCACAGCCATGGTTTTTTCTTTTTCAAAAGGAATATACACTATTGGGGGACTTCCTTTAGACCAAAAAAGGCTAGTTTGAGGTAATCTGGAAAAACAATGAACTTAGTACAAACTACCCTTGAAGGACCAGTTGTAGGGTTTTCCACTGTCCAGCTGATTCAACAAAGAGCTGTCACTTCTAATAAGGGTTAAAGAGCTTTAGGATTGCCCTGGCCGAGTGGCTCAGTTGACTGGAGCGAAGTCCAGTACACCAAAAGGTTGGGGGTTCGATTCCGGGTCAGGGCACTTATCTAGGTTTCGGATTCGATCCCTGGTCCAGAACGTACAGGAGGCAACCGATCCATCTTTCACATCGATGTTTCTCTCTCTCTCTTTCTCTCTCCCTTCCTCTCTCTCTAAGATCAACAGAAACATATTCTTGGGTGAGGATTAAAAAAAAAATCTTTAGGATCTTTCCCCTGTAATAATAATTCAATCAGTTCAAGATATGCAAAGCGACGATTGCTTCTGAATTGCTGATAGACCCAGCTCAGGGGCTGGGGCCTTATCCACCCAAAGGAAATAGGATGTTCTCATCCACCCAAAAGCAAGCATCCGCCTCCCAACCTATTTCCTCCCTGGTAAACTGGTAAACAAAGGTCCAAACACCTTCCTCCCGCCTCAAAGGCTACGGACACAGCGGATGAGCCCTCACAGGGCCTCCCCTCTACAACCTGTCATTTCGGGATCCCAGACACACCAATGGGGGAGGGGTGCACGTGAGATTTCCAACATCTCCCTCCAAGACACCCGGTTTCTTTCCGTTTGCCCGGTGTTGCACCAGCTTAGCGCGAAACCAGGGGTTCCTGGGGCAGCCCTGGCCCTGGCAGCAAGGTGCGTCCCCGACTACCAGGAAAAGGGTAGGTAAGCACCCCCAGGACTCTCAGGGGCTCCGGGGGCGGGGCCTCGTCGACCCCGCC
>NW_005367694.1:1413939-1419762 GCF_000412655.1 Myotis brandtii
TGACGCTGACGCGCGCGCTGCCGCCGCCCAAACAAAAGGCCCGGGCGCGTGCCCGCGAGTCTCTTAAAGGAACCCAGACCCAAAAGCTTCTCTTCCAGGCTGCTTCCCAAATGGAGATACCGAGGGAAATTCTCACAGATGGAAATAGCAACAGAGGCCCTGACTCAGGCGGTGGCTTTCCCAGTCTCACAGCTGGGACTGGCACTCTACCCAGTGGAGGAGAAAGGAAGTGAGGCCTGGAGGCTGGGAGGAGGCCCGAGGTGCCTGTGCCTCAGTTTCCCCACCCAGGAAACACATAAGAGGGCACCTAGGAACAGTTCCGGGCCCACAGCCGTTCCTGCCGCGGGAGTGGGCAGGATGACAACACTGAGTGGTGTTGGCATGAGCCAAGGCTCCCTGGCTTGGCAGGATTCCAGGGTCCAGGTGGTTATTTGGTTTGGCGGGTGCATCAGATGAGTGTTGGAGGGGAAGGATCCTTCTCCATTCCTTCCTTAACTTTGCGATTTGTGCCTGACAGTAAGCTGAGCCCTGTGGTGAAACTAGACAGCCCTCCCACCTCCCGAGCCCAGCTCTGCCCCCATCCTGGCCTCCCCATCACAGAGAAACCCCAGGCAAGCAGGTAGGAAATTATCATGACCATGTTTAATGAGAAACCTCAATTAAAAAAAAAAAAGGCTTTGTACACATATTTACATGGCTTTGGAAGGTCTCAGTGCTAGGATGAGGGGGATGGGGAGGGTCTGGCCCAGGAGAGGATTGAGGTATGTTGGGGCCTTCAGAGCCCTGGGTCTCCAGCAGGAAGCACCCCGCTCCCCGGCTGACTCTGGACCTTCTGGCCCGGATCTCGGGGGAACAGATCTCCAGGATCACCAACTGGAAGGCAGCCAGTTCCAAGCCGACGTCTCAGGAAAGGGCAGAAGGCCATGGGGCCCCAGGATCCATGTGCTAGCACCCCTGCAGGAACCTCGAAGCAGGGACAGAGCAAGGGCTCCAGCTCCCGCAAACCTAGGGGAGGTCCTTTCCTGAGGGACAGGGATAGAGAGCGAGGACAGCTCCCTGAGGTTCAACGGTGACCTGCACAGGTTGGGTAGAGCCGGCCCAATGCCACCCCCACTTGTAATGCCAAAGCCTCCCTGCCCAGTCTGAGACCGTTGCTGGCAGGTGACCACGACCCGCGTGGCCTTGTCTGCAGTTGTCATGTCTGACGAGACACAGGCTCTGTCTCATGCCTGATGCCCACAGTCACAAAGATGGCCACAGGTCTCTAGGTGAAGTCCGCGGCTGGGCAAGGGTCAGGGGCCCTGAGGGCATCCGAGCCAGGGTTAGTGGAAAGTGTTGGCAGGTTCTGCACAGCCGAAGAAATCGGGGCCCACGCGACGGGGAAAGCCCTCCAGCACCTTCACCTTCACAGGGTCAAACTTCCAGTAGAGGCGGCCGCGCAGGAAGTAGGCGTAACCTGGGGAGAAAGGAGGGTCAGGCCTGGGCGAGTGGACATCAGGCTGTGCCACGGGATGGGCACAGGGGGAGGTCCCGGTGGGCAGGCCTTGACCACTGCTGAGTCCCTTGGAATCTGCAGGCCTCCAGAACCTCTTTTCCCTTGGGGGAGCCCTTCAGCCTGACAGATGGGGGTGCTTTGGAGGCCCAGTTCCTATCTGCCAGGAAAGCAAGGCCCACTCCCCTCACTGGCCCTCCACATCACTGCACCCACCAGCCGGATACATATGGGTATCTTGAGTCCTGTGGGTGCTATAGGCAACCTAGAGTCCGAGGCCACCGAGAGAGAGTTCTCCCAACAGGTCCCAGTGTGGGAGAGCACGAGAGAGAGCACTGGACGGTGAGTCCCCAACCTAGTCCTTGGAGATGGCAAGAGGCCAGATGGCTCAATGGTTGGGAGCAGGGCCTGCCTGGATGGTGGTCCTAGCTACCCACCGTCCACCTGGGTGGCCTCAGTTAGGGAACCTCATCACCCAAACCTCTGTTTGCTCCTCTGGAAACTGGGTTCCTAACAGGTACAGCTCCCGAGAATTGTGGGAGACATTTAGGGAGCTGAGGTGTCCGGAGCGTCACCAGTGTGCGATGGTCATTATTATCAGCCGTGACCAAGGGCCCCGGGCAAGTCCTTGCACCTCTCTGACTCTCAGTCTAATCTGCAACCTCGTGGTGTAGCCCTGCCCAGGCACGAGAAGGGGGCTTGCTGGGGAGAGTGCTGGACAAAGGACCTGTGATGAAAAACGGCTGCAGCTGCTGCACTGCTTCCCCCAGCCACCCCATCGCCAACGCACCGTCTGCATCCTGGAAGGCGGCATCGACCTCAGAGGGCACTCCTCGCCAGTCCGTGGCCCGGCGGGGCACTTGGTTGTTCACACGGCGGGTGCCGGAGTGGAAGCGCCAGTAGTATCCGTTTCGGAAGAAGTAGATCTTGTTCTTCCCAGAACCCCAGACCAAGGCTGCGTGGACCGGGGACCACAGCAGGCCCAGCTCAGAGAGGGGTGCAGGGCCTACAACTGGCTTCTCACCGTCATACATCCAGTACTGAGCCCCTGCGGAGAAGGGAGGCTGTGATGGGGCTGTGCAGCTGCCACACTGCAGCCATCATGGGCCTGCCCAGCGGCCACCACCGCCACAGACTTCCCCAGCCTGTTTCGTTGTCCTGCTTGGCACCCTCAGTGCAGGGGGAGTTGGAGTCGGCAGAATAAGCTGGGGTGGGGCAGGCGCTGGGACACACCACGTGAGAAAGGTTATTCTAAGTAGCAGAGAGGTGCCCGGGCTCCCGTTCCTTCCCCTGGCATCTGACTGCTCACCACCCCCTGGGCCTTAGCTCTGTCACGGCAGGTCCTGGCTGGGCCTTGGTTTATGAAGTCCCTGCCACCTGGAATGCTCCAGGCTCCCTGCCAGTTGCGAGTTAACACAGGCTCCGGGGTCGCCAGACCTAGATCAAATCCCTGCTTTACCTTTTCCAAGCTGTGCCTTGAGGTGAGTCATTTCCCTCCCTCTGAGCTGGAGGCCAATGCGTGGCCCACTGTGCAATGCAGAGCTGTCCTATTCCACGCCCACCTTGAGAGCCACCGCCTCCGGGAGGCTCCCAGCTGTGTCCAGAGCAGTGAGCCTTGCTCTCCCTTGACCCTGAGGATTCAGAGCACCTGCCCATCATATTTGTCCATCTGTCCCAACCCTTGGCTATGGCACTCCTGGCTCTTGGAAATGTGAGCATAGCCCCCACTCACCCTGGAAGAACCAGATGTGGCCCTGGGCATCCTCAAAGGCTGCATCCACGGGGTTGGGCAGTCCCCGCCAGTGGCGCGAGGCCAGCGCAGGGTAGCCTGGCTGCAGCTGGCCCCCACGCAGCCGCCACACAAAGCCTGCCTTGAAGAAGAAGAGCTCGCCACGGATGGTGGCCACCGCGTCAAAGGAGACCTCGCAGGCGTCTGGTGGAGCTTCCGGCTGGCGGTTGGGGGGAGAGGGCCAGGAAAGAGTCCACATTGGAGCCATAGAGACCAGGGGGTGGAAGAGCTGGTGCAGGGCCTCACCTCCTGTCTTCCCACCCTCCGGCACCTCACCTCCAGTGGTGCAATCTCGTTGGTGTCCACCCCAGCCTGGGGGCCCAGAGTTGGAGGCCTGGAGCTGGGGGCTGGCCGGGGCCGGCCATACAGGTGCTGGATGCCCCTGCGGTCATCTGGGCTGAGGCTCGGTGGGTAGCCGAAGGTGTAGAAAGGGGCCATAAGGGCCTTGGCAGCCGTCGTGTGCTGTAACCCGAGGATATGGCCAAATTCATGGGCTGCCACAAGCAGGAGGTCTGTGCCTAGAAAAGGGAAATGGCCTCCTGCAGCAGACACCCCAGCTCAGGGACTCGGAAAGTTCCCGTTCTCTCTGATCTTCAGCTGCCCATTCTGGAAAATGGTCCCCAGGCCATACCCTGGTCATCCCCAATAGTCCAGGTCTCATCGTAGTCGAAGTGGACATCCCCTTCTCGGTTGGTCTTTGGGAAGAAGGCATGGGCCAGGACACCCCCAGGGCCATCAAATGGCAGGTCGTCCCCATGCCAGTACCTGCGGAGGGGTGGGGGGGGGTGCAGAGTCAGCAGCTGCTGACAGCTGGGGCTGTCCCCAGAGGGGTTCCAGGCCACCGGTTTACCTGGTGAAGTCAATCATGATGTCAGCACGGCCCTCATGCACTTCAGTAAAAGTGAGTGGTGTCACCTCGCTCCACAACTTCAGGGCCTCAGCCATCGTCCGCTGCACCTGCTCCCGCACCAGCTGCCATGGGTACCGAAGGATCCTGGGGGCAGAAGGAGGAGCCTGGGCCTCACTCAGGGCAGGGTCAGCCCCTGATGGCTACTGGGCCAGGGTCGCTCAGTGGGGGGTGGCAGGCATGCAGGACACAGGCCAGGTGAGCCTCAGGTGTGGTGCACTGATGTGGGTGCACACAGGTGTCCACATTCAGTGGGAAGAACACCGGACCAGGAGCCCCAAGACCCACCTTATAGACCTGACTGGACCGATCACTGTGGGGAGAACTTGGCCCTTTGACCTGCCCTCTCTCAGTTCCCAGTTCCCACCCAAGACATTTCTGCGGCCCCCGACAGTCTCAGCTCCCGTGCCATCTGATACCACAGTAGTCTTCATGTGCCTTCTCTCCCCAAACAAGTCCCCATCTGCACAAGGTAGAAGTTTCAGCTTCTGCATCAGGGGCCCCAGGTCACCTGAGCTATTACCTGTCCCCTCACCCCTGTTCCCCACCTGCATGGATCCTGAATTAGGATGCTGGATTGGAACAAGGACAAGGTCAACACCCAGCTCCCCAAGAGGACAGGTAGTGGCTGCCTCATTCCCCATGGAGTCCTAAGGCCTGGTCCTTAGTAGGTGCCCATAGAAGCTGCCTGCATGACCGAGAGCTGTGCGCCAGCAGGTCTGCGGGGAGGCCAGGCATGGGCTGACAGAGGCACTGTCCCTCTGCCATGGGAGGGCATATGTGTGGAGGGGTGCTGTCTGTGTGTATAATCTAGGTTGGGGTTCAGGAGTGTTGCCCATGGATGGCTCAGGGGCCAGTGGACACACAGGTTTGTTAACCATGGAGATCTGGCGTGCCTCAAGAAGCAGGTGTAAGGGTGGCGGGGCACACACACACGGACACACAGTGTTCTAGAGTTTGCTCATGGCGGAGGGCCCTACCTGTAGGTGAGGTCAGTCTTCTCCCAGCGCCCACCCGACAGCACGAACTGCTTTTGTCTGTTGCGGGCATTCAGCCCATCAGGTGGGTCAGGCACGCCACAGCGGGGCGGTCTGGGGCCCCCGGCAGGACGAGGAGCCTCCTGTGCAGCAGGGGCAGGTGCCAGGCTGCTTGGAGGAGCTTCATGCCAGGCCTGAGGCCCCCTCCTCACCAGGTGGCGGCGGTGGGTGTCCTGGGCAGGAGAGAGGATGGGGGGGGGGGCAGGTCAGGCCTCTACTCCTCATGGCTCACTGTTAGGGCTGCGGGCTGTCAGCAGCCAGCTCAGCCCCAGTCCGCTGCATCTCTGGGCAAGCCGAGGGCAAGAGAAGGCGCGCTCCTGTCACACTGCCGGCCGTTGGCATGAGCTGACTGGCTTCCTGATGACTTGTTGCAAGGCCTTCTACTGCCTGCCACTCTGCCTGGAAGGGCCCAGGGCTGCCTGTCACCCGCTCTGGCCATTTGGGCTGATGAGGTCTGAGTGGGGGCACAGAGACTATACTCTCCACACACACCCAGGAATGGACCCCACAGAGCTTCCGAGGAGAGGCCAGGCAGCGCCTCCTGCTTCCCCCACCACTCCCCCCGCCCCGCCACCCACCCCAGCACATCCCATCTACC
>NW_005367694.1:1419879-1424583 GCF_000412655.1 Myotis brandtii
ACCCCAGCAAATACCATCTACCTCCCTTTCTTCCTGAGTCCCCTCCTTTCCAGTCCCAGCTCCTACATCACGTAAGCCTCTCCTGCCCAGGAGTCCCACCACAGACACTCTTCAGTGTGGAGGGGCTGCAGTCTGCCTCGATTTGCTTACCTGACAAATGGGGCTAATTCCTCCCCATAGTGTTGATCTGAGGATGAGCCACGGTAATGCATTTAAGGCACATAGCCTGGGGCCACGTACCCAGTAAGGGCATCCAGTCTGGAAAATGGGTCTGATTTCTGAGGGCAGTTCTGCCCACACTTTACCAGGGCTGGGTGCGTGGCAGGGCTAGATGTGGTCTGCCAGCCCCCTACATGCCTGAGTGAGTGAGTGAGTGAGTGAGTGTGTGTGTGTGTGTGTGTGGTAGGGGTGACCAGCCCCAGCAAGAGCCCCAGGTGCCAAGTGATTCTGACTGGAGCTGCCACCCTCTGAAAGTTCCAGGGTTCCTAAAAGAGTTCTAGTTCATGAAAAAAGCAGAAACTCAGAAAGGTTGGGAGACCCTGCGAAATCCTCCAGCCAGGGCGTAGCGGGGCCAGGTGAGGACTCTGGTGACCCGGCCGAGGCCAAGGCTGGCTGCGGACACTGTGCAAGGCTGGAGGAGAGGCATGTGGCGCAGTTTGCTGAGAGACTCAGCGCCTGCCTGGTCTGGGCAGCGGTGGCCTCCCCACGGCCATATTTGGGGTGGGAGCCGGGCCACCCAGGCCCCACCCTCAGCCTTGGCCTCGGCCTCAGCCTCTGGCAGCTCTCCCAGGCCCCAGGCTCCTGATCAGCGTCCTTGCCCCCCTCCCTCAAGCTCCCAATTATGGAGCCACCAACACCTCAACCCCCAGAGCCACCCAGACTCAACCCCCCAGAATACCCCGCTATGAAGGGGTCTTCTGAACCCCTAGGCGGCTATGGAGCTACTTGGTATGTGGGGCCCAGAACCGGTTTTCTCTCGGTCTGAGCTTGCTTATTGAACGGTTGGGTACTGGGCTGTGCTGTTAAGTACTCATCACTGTTGCAGTTCCCCTGTATCGAGGCCAGGACCCTGCCCATCGCTCCTCGGGACATGCTCTTAGCCCCTGATGGGACCTCTCACCAACTCCACCTTCATCATGCCCATTTCTCAGACGAGGAAATGGAGCCCAAAGACGTCAAGCAATTTGCCCAGGTAACAGCTGGCAGATGGCAGGCTGTCGGTGCCGCAGCCCGCCCTACCTGCTACCTCTGCTCTGCTCTTTGGGCTGGAGTCCCCCTTCTCCTGGAGGAGGGACCCCAGCTGGCCTCACCTTGGTGAAGAAGAGAAGGAATGGGAACATATTAACCACCTGCGACTTCCCAGGCACTTTGCAGGCGGGCTCACTGTACCTCCCCCCTCCTCCCATAAGGTGGGGGTGACACATGTGCCAGGTCTCACACTGAGGATGTGGAGCCCAGGCTTGTGTGACCAGCCATGAGGCCTGCCCTTCCCCTCCCCACACCCCCCTGACCATCAGGGTACAGTTTCCTCCCCCACCCAGGGGCAGGGGTACAGGACCCTCCCTGGGAAGGGCGAGGCCAGCTCTGTTTATGCCCCTGGGCAGAAATCTCTCTTCCTCTCTCTCAGCTCCCAGTGTGGCCTGGAGCAGCCAGCCATGGAGGGAGAGTGGGGAATGGACACACACGCCATCCCTTCCTCTCCTGCCCCCACAAGGCACCAAGTCCACCCCCAGAGACCTGGATCATGGTACTCTCCGTGCAGTAGAAAGAGCCACAGACTGAGATTCAGAAGACCCAGTTCTATGCCACCGCACCCCTGGACGGAGTGGCCCTGGGCAAGTCACTGTCCTCTCTTAGCCTTGATTTCCCCAGCTATCAAATGGGAATAGTGCCATGGCAACAGGCCGAATGCCCTCCTTCTGCAATGCCTGCTGCAGCATCTGGCAGAGCCTCTTCCCTGGCCCTGCTCCTTGCCCCTGTGAGCCCTCCTGTCCAACACCTGGGAATCCACTGTCACCCAATTCCCTAGCGCTCCCGCCACCCACCTGGCATCAGCTCCCCCAAAGTCTCCAGACTTTAAATCCTAAAACAGGAGTTGCAGTCAGAAGGGAGCTTGCAAACCCAGAGAAGAAGAGTGACTCCTGCAGGGTCTCCCCACAAGCAAAGGCCTCTTGCTCCCTCTCTGTGCCACCCTCATGGGTCTTGGAAAGAGAGTGAGCAGAAGACACTAGAAAGAAGGCCTCCAGACAGTAGGATCTTTCGGGGGAAGCCCATCACTTAATAGCTCTTGGCTTCTTTTCCCCCATTCCTGGGATGGGACACATGCTCCCTGCCCCGCTGACCTCCCACACCCCGTCTTTCTGAGTCCTTCCTGGCCTGGGGCCACCTGGCTTAGCTGGAAGGCCTGGCACCAGGCAGCCCACTGACTCCTCAGATGGGTATGCTGGTCCTCCCAAGGCTGCTGGGATTCAGTGAGCTGGGTGGTGGGCCCTGGGGGCCAGGGAGCAAGCATTTTCCAGAGCCCATAGAGGTCAAGGACTTTACCCAGGGTCACACAGCATGTGGGGCAAGAGCTGGTCCTAGATCCACGCTCACGCTCTCCCCCCCCCCCCCCCCCCCCCCCACCCATGTTGCTGAGAAGTGTTTCTTCTTCTGGTGCGCTCCCTCCTCCTGCGCCAGTATCCTCCCAAGGCCAGCCTGTGTGCTGGGAGTCCAGCTCGCTCACCCCGTCCTCTGGCGGGCACTAAATCACAGCCTCAAACATCCTCGAGGAATTTCTCGGCTGACTCAATCTCTTGGCTGAGCTAGAGGCTCAAGGTCAGCCTCTGGGACAACTTCCAATCAGGAAAATGGGAGGCATCCGGTAGAGGGGAGATAAAGGAGGACCCCAGACTAGGAGCCTGCTGGGGAAAGCCAGACTAGCTGTGCCCCTCTGTGGGCCTCAGTTGGCTCTTGGTCCAATAAAGATCATTGATCATAGCGATGCCTTCTGCTGTTGGCAGGAGGTGACCCTGACAGGAGGCTGTGAGGAAGACAGGGGAGCATCATCATGCCATTCTATTTAGCATTAAGCCCCTCTGAGGCTCAGAGAGGCCAAGCAACCTGGCCAAGTCACACAGCCAAGTCGGCAGGCAGGTCCGTCTTCTCCCCGATGCTGCAGCCTAATCTGCCCCTTCTCACCCCTCCCCAGCTGGTCCCAGGGGCTTCGGGGCTTTCATCAACCCTGAAAGCAGCTGAACTGCGATAGATAAATATTTACATAGCTTTCCTGGCCCTGCCAACAGCAGCCCGGGGATAAACACATCAGGGCGACCCCAGATGCTCTCTGCATATCTGCAGTGACAGACAACAGCCCAGCTCAGACCTGGCCCCAACTGACCCTGCACCCATATCAACGGGGCAGCTACAGGTGACGGAATGTCTCCAGCGTGCCTGGCTGTCCCACTCCCCAAATTACCTCGTTCAATCATCCTCGACGCCCAGCAGTGGGCACTGTTACCTCCCACCCCCCTCCGACAAGACCGAGAGGGTGAGGCTCAGAGGCACCAGAGGGCTCACCTAAGGTCACCTGGTTCAAACCCAGATCTCTCCCATTTCTGAAGCCGCGGGTTCGACTGCCCCAAAATCGAGGGGACTGGGAAGGGCTGGGGAAGAGGCAGAGCTTCCAGACTGAGGTGCCTCACACTCACCCTACCCCACCCATCCTATCTCCTCTTGCTCCCACAGCCGGTGAGGGCAAGGCTGGCCAGGGCAGAGTTGGGGCGGCTGGACAGAGGGGCCCAGCCCGGTCAGACCTCCCTCCTCACCAGACCACACTCCTGCTTATCACACCTCCCGAGGGTTTCATACCTGCCTGAGCTCACTGGATGGCTCAGCTGCCAGTAGGGGTGGGGCGGGCTCCCAGGGGCCCACGGGCCTGCAGTTGCCCAGGCTCTGACTCCAGGCTCTGCCTGGCCACCCCTGATACTGGTCCCTCAAAGCCCCAGCTTGAGGGGAGAATGCAGCTTTCTGGGCACATGAAGGCTGTCACCCCTCCCTCCCCCCTCGCCCCCCCACTGGCCCTCTTCTTCTCCTCTCTCACAGGAACTCGCTTTTTCTTTAGCTCACACATTCTTCCCCCTTCCCTTGCTCTCCCACCCCTTTGCTCTCTGAGGTTCTCAATGCTCCACCCTTGGCCCCCTCCTTTCTCACTTTCTCACAGTCACACATACACACACACTAGCTCTCACGCTCCTGCTGTCCTGGCTCCAAGCCTCCCAAACTTGCCACTGGCAGGTGCCTGGGCTCAGACACCATTTCCTCCAGCCCAGATGCTGGCCTGCCCAGCTCTTCCCGAACCCTCCAGCCCACTGCACCCCTGGTGGTGTGCTCACGAAGGCCACACGCCTAGCGGCTGACACCAGCCTGAGACCTGCTCTGCTTTGTCCCTGATAGAGGGCCCTGTCACCACTCCCTCTGCTCCTGCCCTCGGCACACCCCAACATCTGCGGCTGGGGCGCAGCGGAGCGGGTTCCCACGCTGATAGGGGGCGTGTGTCCAGCGCCGAGTCCCGCCTCACCAGCCCGGGCGATCCCCATGCAGGCTCCCCTTGCACACCTCCGGGGACAGGCAGCTCACTATCTATCACGCCCACAGGGACCCAGGAGAGGTTTTGGATAACGGGCGGCTCCAGGGTAAACCTGGGCGCCCCGTGGGTCCAGCTCC
>NW_005367694.1:1424895-1427794 GCF_000412655.1 Myotis brandtii
GAGGTGGAAAGGGAACAGCTGGCCCGGTAGGGGCCTGGGGCCCCGGAGACCCCGGACTCACCAGGGGCCGGCCGAGCCTGTGGTCCGAGGCCTGGTGCTGGGTGACCCCGGCCCGGTGGTCCTGCTCTGGGCCTCAGTTTCCCCAATGTGCGGTGGGGAGTCCGAGAGAAGTCGCGGTCCCCTCCTCCTGGTCCCTACCCCCATCTTCGGAAGGCGCACCCCCAGCTGGTCTCCCTGGTCGGGCCTGGCCTCTGATCTGTTAGCCTTCGACAGGTGGGTGTACCCATGGGCAAGTCACTCCCCAGAGCCTTGCTGGGAAAAGGAATAGGAAAATGTGTCCCAGGGGAAACTGAGGCATATGGAGGCCGGCCGGCCCCCCAGCTTGGGACCCAGACAATTTATATCGATGGGGAAACGAAGGTCCCAAGAGGGAGGGGCCACACTGGCTTCTTCATACCAGCAGGCAATGGAGTGTGTACCTCTAGCTCAGCGGTTCTCAACCTGTGGGTCGTGACCCCTTTGGGGGTCGAATGACCCTTTCACAGGGGTCGCCTAAGACCATCGGAAAACACATATGTAATTACATATTGTTTTTGTGATTAATCACTGTGCTTTAATTATGTTCAATTTTTAACAAAATACATCCTGCATATCAGATATTTACATTACGATTCATAACAGTAGCAACATTACAGTTATGAAGTAGCAACGAAAATAATTTTATGGTTGGGGGGTCACCACAACATGAGGAACTGTATTAAAGGGTCGCTCCATTAGGAAGATTGAGAACCACTGCTCTAGCTGGTCAGCGGGAGGGAGGGTGCTGGTCGAGGAGAGTGGGGCCCTGGGGGTGGACCAACAGGCTCTTGGGGCTCCTGAGACCTAAAGCAGGGGGTGGTGTCCACAGGCTGGAAGGGGTTGGCCAGTCGTACGCTCCCTGTGGTGACCAAGGAGGGCCTTACCATCTCACCAGGCAATCTGCTCCATCACGGGCAACACTGCCGAGCCAGAAAGCAGGCAGTGGCTTTTGTCCTGGTGGGCAGGGTCCTGAGTGTCACAAGGTGAGGCTGTGGGCACCCAGCCTAGGCCTGCGAAGGGAAGGAGGCTGGGAGGGAGCAGAGGACAGTCCGGTTGATTCAACCCTCGGTCCTGGTCCCAGCCCCCGGGGGAGCCTTCCCAGCTTCCCCAGGAAGGCTCCACAGCGACGCCTAGAGGGCGAGGAGATGGCTGACAGCAGTGAGTTTTACTACCTGAACTGTTAGCAACTTTTTGTTTAAAGTGACTCACTTTTAAAAATTGAAATACCTGCTTCAGCCTCCTTCTTAGCAATATGGATTTGGGGAGATCATTATACATTTCCCTGATATACATAAAAAGATAACTGTTTCAATAAAAACATTTATTAAGTGGTCTCCAGGGCAGCATGGCCGTCCTTCGGGGACCCTGGAGTCCACCATTCATGAGAGCGGAAGTAGCAGCCACCTGCAGGGCAGGCCCAGGGAGGAGGGCCATGGTTACAAGTAAGGTGGGCTGGTCGCTGAGGGCTTCCTGCCAGAGGAGGACCCTGATAAGCCTAGAAGGATGGGCCAATGTGACATATTCGAACAAGTGGGCAGGGACTGCATGAGCAAAGGAGTAGAGGCTGGAGCAGGACTGGCATGTCTGTGAGGATTAAATGGCCCGCCCCTCACATGCTCACCATGAAGTGGGTGGTCAACCCCACTTAAGAGAGGGGAAAACTGAGGCCCAGGCCCAGACAGGGGTCCGGGGAGGGCCCTGCTCCCCAGGCTGGCTGAGAGGTAAGAACACAGTAGTGCATATGGCTTGCAGGTATATGTGGTCTAGAAGTAACTGAAAATGCCAGGCATCTTCCCTCCCTCCTCCTCACAGAGGGGTCTCCTTTCCCCACTTGGATCAACCTTCCTCTCCCCACCCCCCAAAGCTTTGGCTCTGGGTGAGTTCATCCTCCTCACAATCCTTGGGCCACCAGGCCTCAGTTTCCGATCCCAGGGCACAAGGAAGAGTGATGGGTGTGTATGTGTGCAGTAAAGAAGTCAGCTCTGCCGACTTGGCTGGTTTGGCTCAGTGGATAGAGCATCCCAGGTTCAATTCCAGGCAAGGGCACATGGTTTCAGGCTGGATCCCCAGTAGGGGATGAGCAGGAGGCAGCTGATCCATGATTCTCTCTCATCATTGATGTTTCTGTCTCTCTCTCCCTCTCCCTTCCTCTCTGAAATCAATAAAAATACATTAAAAGAAAAAGTCAGCTCCTCTGCCCAGGGCAATAATATGACCACTGCAAAGTCACTCAGAAAAGACCATAAGACCTGGAGTCCCCGAGGGGCTGGGAAGCACCCTAAATCCCCACTCCCCGCCCTGCCTGCCCCCCACCCCTGGCCTGGGACCAAGGTGGTAAAATCCTGAGGCCACAGGATCCAAACTGGTGCAACCGCCTCTAGACACTCAGCACAGCCTTTGGGATGGGCACGCGGTTGGAATGTCGCTGCCGGTGTCCCGCGTTGCATTCGTGGGGGCAGGGTGTCAGGTGGGTGGAGGGCCACGCGGGGGGCCTCATCGCATCCCAGGAGGTGCTGTCCTAGGCTGCCCAGTGCCTGCAGCGCATTTTGGCCAGGAAGGAGTCGAAGACGGGTTCCGGACGCCCCCTGGCGGGGTTTCTGGATTCGGGTCCCGCCAGGCCTTCCCTCGGGCACCTCTTCTCCGCTCTAGTCCGACCCCCACCCCCGCGCCGGCGCCCGCGCCGCTGAGACCACACAGAAGTCCGCAAACCCTGTCTGATCGGAGGGGGAGGAGCACAGCCCGGCTGGCGACCCGTGCCCCCTCCCAGGCGCCTCTCTGCGTCCTCTGCCTCGGAGCACCGGACAGCACCCAACTCCATCCC
>NW_005367694.1:1428516-1438379 GCF_000412655.1 Myotis brandtii
TTGATGGCGCAGATGGCGTCCACGGCCGCTGGGGTCGCCGTGGGCTCGGCTGTCGGACATGTCATGGGCAGCGCCCTGACTGGAGCCTTCAGCGGGGGGAGCTCAGAGCCCGCCCAGCCTGCCGCTCAGCAGGTGAGCAACGGGGCCCCGAGAAACCGAGGCCACAGAGCAGGGAGTCCAGCTGGAATGGCCACCGAGTTGTGTCCAGGCATTTCCTGAGCTGCCTCAGGCCCAGGACTTTGCCCCCACCAGGGTCCTCTTTCTCACTCCGCTCTTGCCCTCCTATGGCTCACAGGCTGGCCCTCCCCGACCCTCCCCTCAGGCCAAGGTCCCTGGGCTCCCCGGGACAGAGGCCAACCAGCCCTTTAGAGATGGGGAAACGTGTGACCTTAGGGCCCAAGGTCACCTGACGCCAGGAGAAAGGAGGGATGTGGAAATTCCCGAGTCTCCTCGCTCCCCATCCTACGTCAGGCACTGTAGCGGGTGACTCTGGGGCCTGCTCCCTGCTGACCCGTCACCCACTGGGCACCCCACCAGCCCTGGGCCAAATGCAGATTTCGTGGCAGGGTCAGGGGTCATGGGGATCAGTGTGGCTGAGCCAGGAAATTGCTAGAACTTGTGGGGGTGGGGCTCATTCTCACTGGGCTTTTCCATATTCTTCTCCTGCCCCTGCCACCTGCCCCACGTGCCCATTGTGAGGCAGCAGGGAGACGCTGTCAGGCATCAGCTGAGTGGCTCTGAGAGAGCTTGGGGCTCACCCTGTGTAACAGATGGAGCAGCTGAGTCTGCTGGCCCTGGGTCGGTCAGCCTGCCTGGAGCTTTGGGGCTCTCAGGCTGGGGTTGTGGGGAGCGGGAGGGGGCACCCAGCTTTGGCACCCACTTCTCATTACCAAGTTTGAGCTGACCTCCCTGCCTCCTGCGCCACCCACCGCAGGCCCCTGCCCGAGCCGCCTCCCAGCCCCTGCAGATGGGGCCCTGCGCCTATGAGATCAAGCAGTTCCTGGACTGCTCCACCACTCAGAGAGACCTGACCCTGTGTGAGGGCTTCAGCGAGGCCCTGAAGCAGTGCAAATACAACCACGGTGAGCGAGTGGCCCCCCACCCCAGGCGGGGGCTGGGAGGGACATCCCCTCTCCCTATACCGTGGGGCTGACCGCCGGCCGGTACCACCCCGCCCTCCACAGGTCTGAGCTCCCTGCCCTGAAGAGACCGGGCACCGTGGTGCGGATTGGAGCAGATTTGGGTCCAGCTCTGCACTCAACTCCACCCCTTCACCGACAGCCAGACCAAAACGCCAGAATGTACCCATGTAGTTAGGATTTTTGTGGGTTCCTCACCCCATAGATGACCAGAGACACAAATGTGCAATTAAAAGTTTATCTTAGACCAGAGCCTGCTGTGTGCCGTCTCACTGGCCTGTCTGCCGGGAGCACGGTGGTGGAAGAGGTGGGGTGGATGAGTCACCGAGCTGCCTCCTGGGGGGGAAGAGAGGAGCCCTGTGGTAATCCCACAGCCTGGAGCCGTCAGAGCGGGCAGTGAGGCATTAGCAGGTGACCTAAAAGGCGTCCGGCTCTGGGAGCTGGAATTCCCAGTTGTCTACTCTCCCAGGGATGCCTGCCCCTCCACCTTTCTTGCCTCTGCACCCACATCGGAGGGGTCGCCCCCCCAGCAGCCTCACAGCCTGTCTGTGACCTTGCTCCTCTTGCTGATACAACTCAGTAATTCCAGGTTTCGTAAGAGGAATGCTGCTGGGCTGCTGTCTGTCTGGGCCTGATCACACAAGGCAGAGGTCACGGCCAGCCCCTTTGGATCTGAGTCCAGCTGGGCCACTGGGTTGTGGTGCACCTCGTCACGGGGCTGCTGGAACAGCGGAGCACAAGTCTATCACAAGCCCCATCACACGTGCTGTGCTGTTGCCTTCTGGGAATTCATTTGGCAGCTCTGCCTCGGGCATTTACTGAATGCCAGGCCCGATGCCACGTCTCCTGGGCACGGAGGATGTTCTTGCCCTTGGGTACTTACACTCCAGTGGGGTGGAGAGTGCCCGCCTCTGGGTACAGTGTGTTCAGTCTTTCAGGCAAATGTGTGTAGTGATGGAGGTTGAGATTGGGGGCCTGTTCACCTCTCTCAGTACATGTCTGTCTCGTGGGAAAGGGTCCCACTTTTGGGTGTGAATGTCCCCCCAGGTATCCATGTCTCTTCCTTACCTGGCTTCTGGCCCCCGCTAGCGGGGCCTGGACAGCAGGGAGCCCAGCCTTTGGGACCTCGAAGGAGGGCCTTGGTCCTGGTGGCCACGCCGAGTGCCGGTACGAGTGCCAGTACGTCTCCTCCGGCTGTTGCCCAGGGGGGGTAGGCCCGACAGCCGGCGCAGCGCCTCTGCAAGGCCCAGGAAGCCCTGCCTGTCGGGGCTGGAAGAAGATGCTACTTCCCCACCCCAGGGCTCTGCCATGACACTCACCTGCCAGCTCTGGACACCGGTCATCCAGGTTCTCCAGGAGGGACTCATAGCGAGTGGGGGCCCCGCCCTCCCCGTCTGTGGGCGGAGGAGGAATGACTCCTGACTGGCCCTTACTTCTCACTGGCTCAGGCTGGGGTCAGGACAGCTTATTGGATAAAAGGGTCAGGGCTAGGTTTTGGCCAAAGTGGGGAGCTGGGTCGGGCCTTGGGTGGTCTCTGGACGGCTGTCCCCCCTCTTACGTTCCAACAAAACTGCAGGGGGAGGGGAGCAAGTCGTAGGCCCCACTTACTGATGATCTGCACGAGGACATAGGTCCCACGCTCCTGCAGCAGGGGGCTGCCGGAGGAGGGGGCCTGGGAAGTCCCCTCCTCCAGGTCACTGCCCAGACTCACCAGGTGCCCATCCTCAGCCAGGAGGGCGATGGTTGCTGGGAGGGCAGGGAGGGAGGCAGGGCAGGGCTGGTACCCATGTCTGCAGCCCTGGGCCCCCCACCTCATCACCCCTCCTTGCCCCTCACCATCTGGAGGCACCCGCCCCCTCTGCCGTAGGTGGGCAGTGAGAGTCACCAGGCTGCACCACGGGTTCACCAGCTCCCGGCAGCCAGCTGTGGGGGAGGGGCAGAGGTGAGTGAACGGGACCCTCTACTTTCCCCCACTCTGGGACCCTCTGCCTCTCCCATTTCTCTCTCTTTTTTAAGTGATTTGTTTTATTGAGATAAAATTTACATAATATTAAATCCACCATTTTAACCAAACTACGATTCAGTGGCATTTAGTACATTCAGAGAGTTGTACGACCATCACTGCTGTTGTGTGTGTGTGTTTTTTAAACCTCACCTGAGAATATGTCTTATTGATTTTAGAGAGAGGGGAGAGGAGAGAGAGAAAGAAGAGAAACATCGATATATGAGAGAAACATTGATGGGCTGCCTCCCGCCTGCGCTCTGACTGGAGATCGAACCTGAAGCCTAGGTGTGTGCCCTGACTGGGAATCGAACTGTCAATCATTTGGTGCATGGGACAGCGCTCCCACCACCTGAGCCACGCCAGCCAGGGCATAGCTATTTCTAAAATATTTTCACCCCCAAAATAAACAACATACCCACTAAGCAATAACTTTTTTTCTTTTTTCAATTATAGTTTACATTCAATATTATTTTGGGTTAGTTTCAGGTGTACAGCATAGTGGCTCTCCCATCTCTTAACCAGGGCCGGGACCAGGACTGTACCCCACCCCCACCCATCTCCGGAGATGTCAGTGATGGGTGCACAACTCATGCCGCCTGCACCAAACAGCCGCCTGCACCAGCCCCCCTCCCACCACGGACTCCCTCCCACCAGAGAGCTGGGAATCTGCAACTGTGGCTGGAGCTTCGGGTGCCTGATGCACCCTGATCTAGAGGACCGCTGACTGAATCAGTAGCCAAGGAATCATCAGTTTAAAAACATCCTCCGTGGTAGCCGGGCAGGTGTTCTGGGAGAGGGGCGGTGTGAGTTTCCAGGTACCCAGCCAGGGTTTTCCCCTCCAGGCACTCACTCCAGGCACTAGCTTTGCTTCCTCACAGAGCTTCTTCCCCAAACCCCCCATCCCCTTCTCCACACTGCTTCCCCCATCCCCTGGGCAGAGGGAAGCAAGCTGAGTGTACCATTCCCTGACCCATCTGCAGGGACAGGGGACCCCACTTACCTCCAAACATCACCGTGATAAACATGGCTGATGTGGGGGCTTTGATACTCCGACTTCCAGCTAAGGAAGGGCCTGGGGCTGAGATCTATTCAGGGTTCAGGCCCTGCTGGGAGGTATAGTGTGTGGGGGTGGATCCGTGGGTGATGGGTAGGTGGGCCCAGGCTGAGGCCCCTACTTGGCCATCCTTGGGGCTGGGCCCCTGCAGTTGTCCAGGCCCTTGGCCTCCTCTTCCTCCCGCTGGCTGGGGCAGCGCAGTGGGAGGAGACGGAGGCCCTCCCAGCTTCCACGCTGGTCTCCATGGCAGTGGGAGCTGCCAAGACCTCCAGGCAGGAAATGCCTTCCCCCCAGTTTCCTGGTAACGGGAGCTGAGGCAGGGCTGTAGCGGGGCCTGGAGCCTCGGTTTCCAGGGATGTCCAGAGACCACATTCTCCTACAAGTAGAAACAGCTCCCAGATTGAAAGTGGGGGAGGTTCCTGGGGGTGGGGCACTGGCCCTGTGATCTGGCAGCTGGCAGCTGGCCAGGGGCCCTGGCAAAGCATGGGGTCCTCATCGACCTTGCAGACTCCCCTCCAACTCAAAGCTCCCTTCCCTGGGCTCACGACTTTCCTCTCCCTCTGTCTTCCTCCTCATTCCCAGTCTCTCCTTTTCTTCTGTCCTTGGTTTCTTATTTTTAAAGTATCTTTTTATTGATTTCAGAGAGGAAGGAGAGGGAGAGAGAAATAGAAACATCAATGATGAGAGAGAGTCATCTATCAGTTGCCTCCTGCACGCAACCTGGGCATGTCCCTGACCGGGAATCGAACTGTGACCTGGTTCACGGGTCGACACTCAACCACTGAGCCACACCGCCAGGTTCTTTTTTTTAAAAAAAAGTTTATTGAGGTAAAATTTACATACAGTAAAATGCACCCTTTTTAGTGTTTTGAGTTTTGACAAATCTCATCTAGCCACCACCACAGTCAGGATACAGAACATCTCCAACACTTCCCACAATTTCTTTACGCCCCTTTGTAGTCGACTCCAGTCCCTGGCAACCACTGCCTTTTCCAGAAAGTCCTATAAAGGGAATCATACAGTATGGGACCTTCTGAGTCTGGCTTCTTCCACTCAGCATGATGTATATGAGATTCGCCCAGATTGTCCCATGCCCATGTATCAAGAGTTTGTTCTGGGAGAGGGGGACTGGATGAAAGAAGGAAAAGGGATTAGCCAAAGAACAAATGCGTGACCCAGAGACACAGATAACAGTGGGGGCTGGGGGCAGGGTAGAGGTGGGCAATGGGGGAGGGGAATGGGGACATCTGTAATAGTGTCAACAATAAAAATAAAGTTAAAAATAGTTCCTTTCTTCGAAAAAATATATGATATATAATATATATTATATACACAGTTTGTTGCTTTTTATCACTGAAGGGGGTCCCATTGTCTGGGCGTACCATATTTGTTTGTTTTTTAAATATATTTTTATTGATTTCAGAGAGGAAGGAAGAGGGAGAGATAGAAACATCCACGATGAGAGAGAATTATGGATTGGCTGCCTTCTGCAAGTCCCCCACTGGGGCTCCAGCCCACAACCCAGGCATGTGCCCTTGACCGAAATCGAACCTGGGACCCTTCAGTTCGCAGGCTGACGCTCTATCCACTGAGCCAAACCGGCTAGGGCTGTTTTTAATATATTTTTATTGATTTCAGAGCAGAAGGGAGAGGGAGAGAGAGATAGAAACATCCATGATGAGAGAGAATCATTGATGGGCTGCCTCCTGCACACCCCGCACTGGGGATGGAGCCTGCAACCTGGGCATGTGCCCTGACCGGGAATCGAACCTTGACCTCCACTCTGTACCATGTTTGTTGATCCATTCACCTGCTGTTGTTTTGGGTTGTTTTCAGTTTTTGGCAATAATGAATAAAGCCAGTATAGACATTCACCTACAGGTTTTAGTGTGACTAGAAGTTTCCATTTCTCTAGGATAAATGCCATGAGAGGAAGTTCTGGGTCAGATGATGAGAGTATGCTTAACTTGACAAGAAAATGCCAATGTTTTCCAGGCTGGCCGCACCATTTCTCATCGTCCCTCTTTCTGTTTGTGGCCAGGCCTCTCAGATTGACGGCTGGTCCTCTCACCAGCTCTCTCTCTCTCCTCCTCCTGTCTCTCCCGGTCTCATACTTATCTTTCCTTCTCTCCCACTCCTTTCTGCCTCTCCCTGGTTCTCTTTCTTTCTCTGTGTTCTCACATGAACAGTTTCTCTGCCTCTCCATCTGCCTTTCTCTGACTTTTTCTCTCTCTCCCTCTCCCTCTCACGTCATCATTCTGTCTCTTTCCTTCTCCCTTATCACCCCCCATTTCTCTTCTTTGCAGTTCTGTCTCCTGCCCCCTCTCCATGAGCCCCAGCAGACCCCCCCAGCCAGGGTGCCCAGCCTTCACCAGCACCCTTTTCCCCAAGGTTTTAGAAATGTCTTGCACCCTCCCCCACACCAAGATTAGGCAGTCAGAGCTCTGGGTGGCCAGGGGCCAGGCAGGAGGAGGACGGATCCTCCTATCCTCGCAGCTTGCCTGGTCAGTCCGCCTCGGAATAAGCATGATCCTCAGGGAGTGAGAACAGGACAGCTGTGAGGATTAAATCCGATGCCTCATTACAGTGCTCAGCAGTAGCCGGTGCTCAGGATCAATACCGTGCAAACAGACAGCGTTCCCCAAACTTATTTAAAGTGCAGGGCACTTTATTCCGGGGACACCACTGTGTCTGGGGACCCGAGTCCTGCAGAACACAGCTCAGGGGTGGCTGCAGCCAGGTTCTGAAGAAATGGCCTAAGTGCAGAGGGGTGTGTCTTCAGTACTTGTGTGGATTTTGGCTCCTGTTCTCAGAAGGCCTGGGGGGTGGGGGGTGGGGGGTGGTTAGGACTCTCACGTTTGGGGAGATGGGGCCTGGCAGTGGGCCCGAGCCCCTGCCTCCCCCACCAATCACTGGGCTGATTTGCATGCCCTGTTGTGGTCCAGTAGCCTCCAGGCCCGTGCCCTGAAGCACCTGGGGCACACCCAACAGAACGGCTCCCGCCTGCCTCGCTGCTGCTGGCCATGGCCTGGTGGTGCCTGGCCCTCCTTCTGGTTGGAGCCCTCCTGGCAGGTGAGCTCTCCCTGGGCCTGGCTCACCTGGGGGTGGGGTGGGGTAGGGGACAGCACTGGCTCCAGAAGGCCCCTCCCTGCAAAGAAGCAAATTGAGATGAGCAGCGGGAGGTTCTGGAAGGGGCACTGAGGTGAAGGGGAGAACTGGCTGCAGAGGGGATGGCTGTGCCCTAGACCTGGGGCAAGTCACTTCTCTGGGTGCGCCTCAGTTTCTCCATTTCTGATTGACCAGATCACTAGAGTCCCTTTGAACGTTGACTCTTTAGGGCCCTGGTCGGCAAACTGCGGCTTGCGAGCCACATGCGGCTCTTTGGCCTCTTGAGTGTGGCTCTTCCACAAAATACCACAAAATACCACGTGCGGGCGCGCACGTACAGTGCGATTGAAACTTCGTGGCCCATGCGCAGTTTGCCGACCACTGCTTTAGGGTCTGAGAAGGGGCTGGAGCTGGTGACCTTTTGAGTTTTTCACAGGAGAAGCTGGTGTGGGCTGATCCCTACCTCACAGGGCCTCGGGAACAACCTAACTCCAAGAAGGTCCTCAGCACCCAGTTGCCTGAGGCTGAGCTGATGGGTGGTACAGCCCAGAGCGTCCTGGCGGTGGCTAGTCTGCAGCCAGGGTTTGGAAGAGCCAGTGTGACTGAGGGGATAGGGGTCTTCAGGGCAAGGGGTGGGAGTGAGCAAGAGGCCACCGGTCCCACCGTTTAAACTTTAGGCCTGCAACTGAACACAGATCCTCGGGAACATGGCACTGATGGGGCTTTAGGAGTCACCAACTCAGTACCCCATCCTGTGCCCATCCCATGGCACCAGGCCACGAGCCCTCTAGGAACAGGAGTTGTTTAGTTTGGGAGTCTGACCACGTCTTCATAAGGCAGAAGTGGGAGAATAGGGGCCCAGGCCAAGCCTGAGCAGGTCTGTCTCTTTCAGTCTCCCAGCCAGTACTGACCCAGCCAGATGCACTGCTGGTGTTCCCAGGCCAAGTGGTCCAAATCTCCTGCATGCTCAACCCCCGCCACGCCAACATCGGGGACTACGGCGTGTCCTGGTACCAGCAGCGGGCGGGAAGCGCCCCCCGCTACCTCCTCTACTACCGCTCCAAGGAGGATCACCACCGGTCCCCAGACATCCCCGACCGCTTCTCAGCAGCCACAGACGCAGCCCAAAATGCCTGCATCTTGATCATCAGCCCCGTGCAGCCCGAGGACGATGCAGATTATTACTGCTCTGTTGGTTACATATCCTAGGGGTGGGGTGTGGGATGAATGCCTCCTGTCTCCCACTTCTGTCTCTGACCTGAGGCCTCTCTCTAACTTTCTCTGCGCCTTGATTTTCCTCCTCTGTAAAATGGGCTAATAATATCCAACATGTCAATACTGGCCATGAGATCTCTGCTGAAAAAGTGACTGTGGTTGGTTGGGGAGGGTGAAGGGGGCCAGGGATTCTGGGGATTGGTGCGTAAGAGGAAGCACCTGAGACCCGTGGGACAGGGCCCGGCCTCTCCCCTGGCCCCCAGGGGGGTTCAGACTGGTCGCTTGGCCTTCCTGTGACCCCAGGAGCTGGAGAAAAAAAAAGGAACCAGCCCTGCCACTCCCAGCTCCGCATGGCTGGCTGTGGTCCAATGCTCACGGGGTGACAACTGGGTTCCCAAGGAACCCAGGCTGCTAGGGAGGGTAGGGGCAGTCCCTGCCTACTCCTTGATGGAGCAGGGAGGCAGCTGTGAGTGTGAGTGTGTGGTGTGTGTGTGTAGGGCACTCAGAGGCACCTGAGGGCCAGTGTGAAGGCAGGTGGGCAGATGGTAGGGGCTGGCTGAGTGGGCAGCATTCCCCCCTGCCCCCCCGCAGGAACACGTGTTCTATTGGTCTCCCATGAGAGGGCTGTGCCCCACCCTCCCCAGGGAGGCTCTCCCACAGGCAGGTGGGCCCAGGGGGAAGCACAGGGGGAGGGGCAAGTCTTGCCATCAGAAGCAGAGCTGAGAGTCTGGGAGTGGGGTGGGGGGTTCAAGAACACATCCCTCTTCCCTCTCGGTTCCCCTAGGAGGCGGCTCATGCCTGGAGGTCATCCCTCAAATGTACTGAGTCCAGAGAGGGTCCAGCCAACACGCCCGGCCATCGGCGGGGGGTCCTCCGCGGGCCCTTCCTCTCATTCCCGCCTCTGTGGGGGCTGGGTGGGCAGGCAGAACCAGCAAGGGATGATGAATCCGCAGGGCTCCTGGGCCCATGAGAGCTGATGGGCTCCACTCCGGAATCCCCTTCTCCTCTTGAAGACCCCACACGCCTGGCGGCCCCTGGCTATGAGAGCTGATGGGCTCCCCTCCGGAATCCCCTTCTCCTCCTCTTGAAGACCCCACACGCCTGGCGGCCCCTGGCTGCCCCCACCCCCAGGGCAAGTGCAGCCGGCCTGCCCCTCCCGGCCTCAGTTTCGTCCCCTGCACTCCTGCCAGCGACTGCCCAGCTCTGTTCTCCTCCCAGCCGGACTCACTCTGGGGGCAGCCCAGAGCCACTGCGTCGTGGGACAGGAGAGTCTCTCCCGATCCCTGTCCCCGAGCCCGGAGCCCCGCGGCTGCGCGCCCCAACACCAGGCGCGGCGGGACCA
>NW_005367694.1:1438710-1450999 GCF_000412655.1 Myotis brandtii
GGCCTCCAGCCAGAAAGCCCCGACCGGACCGAGGGTCTGCCGGGCGCCGGGCCGCGTGGGCTCCCTGGAGGATGGGGTGACGGATGCAGGAGCAGCTGGGGAAGGCCCTGAGAGAAGTGGGAAGCATGGGGTTCCATACCTTTGGCTTTTTTTGGTCCAAAAATGTTTAAAACGTCGTTGGGGACAGATCAAGGATTGCCAACTTTTGAAACAGAGTGGAGAGCGGTTCTCAACCTGTGGGTCGCGACCCCTTTGGCGGTCGAACGACCCTTTCACAGGGGTCTCCTAAGACCATCCTGCATATCAGATATTTACATGACGATTCATAACAGTAGCAACATTACAGTTATGAAGTAGCAGCGAAAATAATTTTATGGTTGGGTCACAACATGAGGAACTGTATTTAAAGGGCCAGAAGGTTGAGAACCACTGCTTCAGGTGTAGGTGGGACAGAGCGGGAATGGAAAATTGCTAAGGAGGAAACCTTGGGAACACCAGGATTTAGCAGGTGGGTGGAAGAAGAGTTGCAATACGCAGAAGGAGGCATCCCAGTCCATGAAAATGGGGGGGGGGGGGAATCTTACAGAAACCAAGGGAATAAGGCAGGATTTGGGAGTGGGGTGATTTGTCCAGCCAGCTCAAAGCCTTGAGACGTCCGGGTAGGCAAGGTGGGCTTAGTGAAGGGATGAGCCCATATTGTCACATCTTTAGTTTTTCAAGAGAAGGCCAGAGAACCACTGAGTTTTCCATGTTGGCGGCTAAGTCACACAAAAAGGAAAAGCCCAGCTCTTTTGAGAGCCAGACAAAACGTGTCTGTGGCAGGATCCCCAGGCTGCCAATTTGCATCCTCTAAAATGAAGGGTTTTGAGAAGGAGGTATTGGTGAGCAGTGCCAGAAGGGGTGGGGAAGGGGACGGAGAAGAGAGGACTGGCAGCAAGGAGGTCATTGGATGCTGGAGCCGCGTGCCGAAGTCCCAGCTGAAATTGGAAACGCGAAACCTGTCTCGCTGCCATATGCAGTCGTATGATTTTCCTTGGCAGCATTTAACATGTTATGAGGAATTGGCAGAGGAGGAGTTAGTGGCCGGTTGCAGCAGGGCAAGGAATTGAGGAATGTGATGCTGGTCAGAGAGTTAGCTGAAGTGATGTCTGTAGTGAGACCCACTATAGAAGGAGGGGATCTAAGCTAGAAGGGAGTGGGTAGAACCAGAAGAGGAGAACGAAGTGAAAATGGGGAAATATTAGCCCTGGCCGGTTTGACTCAGTGGATAGAGCATTGGCCTGCAGACCGAAGGGTCCTGGGTTTGATTCTGGTCAAGGGCACATGCCTGGGTTGCAGGCTCGATCTCCAGTAGGGGGCATGCAAGAGGCAGCCAATCAGTGATTCTCATCATTGATGTTTCTCTCTCTCCATTCCTCTCTGAAATCAATAAAAATTAAAAAATACAAGATAGGGAGCTATTAGACTCGGTGAGGTTGAGTGAGAGAACTGGAAGGATTGGAGATTATGGTATCTGAAGAGGAGGGTCAGAGGGGGTAAAATGAGCAAAGACAATTCATTAAAGTGGCTGAAATTCATTAAGAAGATATTTCCAAATAGAAATGGGCTCCATCATGGCTATTCTGACTAATATGTATATTTTGATTCAGTTACTCTCTAAGCTTCAAGGTAAGGATAATAATAGTACCTTTGTATAGAGTTGTGAAGATTAAGTGAGAAACACTTGTAAAGGTCTAGTAGTGCCTAGCACAGAGCAGACACTCAGTAAACATGAGCTGTTATCCTTATGGTAGCTGGGAGTGTCCCTTTAGCTGCACAGAAGTTTCTGAATGGGGTCCTGAGAGGCTCCCCCGGGCCACCACAGGGGCTGAGGGGCTAAGGGGGGTGTGTGTTCCAGTTTCCTTCTTTGTTCCTGCAGAAACAGCCTCCTCTAACTGGAGCAGTCATGCTTTTGTCTGTTTATTTGTTTATATCTCCCAGAGAATTGATTTTTTTTTTTTGATAAAGAGTTCAAGTGAGCCCTAACTGGTTTGGCTCAGTGGATAGAGCGTCGGCCTGCGGACTCAAGGGTCCCAGGTTCGATTCCGGTCAAGGGCATGTACCTTGGTTGCAGGCACATCCCCAGTAGGGAGTGTGCAGGAGGCAGCTGATCAATGTTTCTCTCTCATCGATGTTTCTAATTCTCTATCCCTCTCCCTTCCTCTCTGTAAAAAATCAATAAAGTATATTTTTTAAAAAAAGAGTTCAAGTCTGACAATCAGTTCTAGCACAAAACCAGATGGCTTTTCCTCCATTTGGTTATGTATAATTCAACAAATGTAGGTGTAGAGATTGTCCTGTTGTGCTGGGGCTCGGGGTTCCAAAGTGAAGGAGCCCACGACTTGCCCTGAAGGAGCTCACAGGTAGTGGTGGGGAGAGTCCTGTCAACCCATATGTGCCATCCAGGGTGGTGCGTGCACCAAGCTCCGTGGGTCACGGAGGGGTGTGTCTGAGATAGTCAATCTGAGGGTGAAAGAAGAGGGGACGTTTGGACTGAGCCTGGAAGGATGAGCCAGTGACAGTCTGAGAAAGGGGAGGGACCTGGCAGGCAGAAGCAGCAGCACAAATTAAATGGAAGGTTAGGGGTGTGTGGAAGGAGGGGCAGGAGATGGGCTGGAAGGGCCATGCACGAGGGCCTTGTGAGTGAGTTGAGCTGTCACAGGCTCCTGAGAAGAGAAATGACACGATCGGGCCTGTATTGGGGTATCTCACACTGGTGTCAATGCAGGGAATGGACCCGAGGGAGGAACAGAAGTTGGAGATAGGCAGCTATTTGGGAGGTGAGTGTTGAAATGATCTCGGGGATTTGCACTGAGGTCTGAGCTCCGGAATCACAGCAAAGACAGAGAGGCAGAGACAGACCCCTTCAATAAAGCCTCAGGAAACGGAAGGACAGGCCATGCAGGTGAGAGAGGAAGAAGGTGGAGGCTGACTCCCAGAGTTGTGGCTGGGGCACCACAAGGAAGAAAGTGCACGCTCTTGCCCAACAAAACCCAATTCTCAACACCCTCCAGCAGGTGGAGTATTGTGCCTTTTCCATGTGGCTCCACTTCCTGATCTAACCCACCTTTCTGAACGTCCTCAGAGAGTCTAGACCAGTGATGGCGAACCTATGACAGGCAAAATCATTTTTTTGATTGATTTTTCTTTGTTAAATGGCATTTAAGTATATAAAATAAATATCAAAAATATAAATCTTTGTTTTACTATGGTTGCAAATATCAAAAAATTTCTATATGTGACACGGCATCAGAGTTAAGTTAGGGTTTTTCAAAATGCTGACACGCCGAGTTCAAAAGGTTCGCCATCACTGGTCTAGACACTATGGTGTGGTGTTTGATTCTCTAATTTCTCTGTCTTGTTTGCAGTTGTTTCTGACAAATCAAACTTCTGTCTAACCCAATGGGGATCAAAGCAAAGGGCAAGATTGTGACGTTTTGTTTTGTTTTGTTAATCCTCACCTGAGGATATTTTTTCATTGATTTTTTTGGGGGGAGGGGAGAGAGAGCGAGAGCGAGAGAGAGATGTGAGAGAGACACATTGGTTGGTTACCTCCTGCAAGTGCCCCAACTTGGGTTGGGGATCAAACCTGCAACCCAGGTATGTGCCCTTGACCTGGAATCCAACCCAAGATCCTTCAATGTATGCGCTGTCACTCTAACCACGGAACACACCGGCCAGGGCCAAGATTGTATCTTATACTTATTTTGTTATCTCTACCATTGATTCTGGCACAGGAAGAAGGCACATACTAAGTGCTTGACTTGTCTGCTTGACAATGTCCCTTTTCTTTTTAGATTGTAAGAACAGTGTGTCCCAAAGAAGAACATCTTTCAAGAAATATAGTCATTGGGGCTGATACTAGATCCACAATGGAGGTTAAGTGTGTCCCAAAGAAGAACATCTTTCAAGAAATACAGTCATTGGGGCTGATACTAGATCCACAATGGAGGTTCCCCCAGCATCCAAACTTGGTGAGACCTTTGTGTTTGAAGATGGGTTAGAGATGCAGCAAGAACTTTTCCCAGAGGAGGACCTAGGGGACGCATTTCTTCAGGAAAGAGGTTTAGAGCAAATGGCCGTTATCTATAAGGAGATCCCTCTTGGGGAGCCAAACGAGGAACATGATGATTACGAGGGGAATTTCAGTCTGTGCTCAAGCCCTGTTCAGCACCAGAGTATCCCCCAAGTCAACAAACCCCAGGATGATGACATATTTGGCCAAACCTTCCTCCAGAAATCAGACCTTAGTATGTGTCAGTTAATCCATGGTGGAGAAGAACCCAGCAAACACGACTATGAGCTAGTGGGCAGGGGGGACTCGGGACCTAATGAGCCTCACAGAACTGCACAACCACCAAAACCCTATGCATGTCGGGAATGTGGGAAGGCCTTCAGCCAGAGCTCGCACCTTCTTAGGCACCTGGTGATCCACACTGGGGAGAAGCCCTACGAGTGCTGTGAGTGTGGGAAGGCCTTCAGCCAGAGCTCGCACCTTCTCAGACATCAGATAATCCACACCGGGGAGAAGCCCTACGAATGCCCAGAATGTGGAAAAGCCTTTCGCCAGAGCTCAGCCCTCACACAGCATCAGAAAACCCACACTGGGAAGAGACCCTATGAATGTAGGGAATGCGGGAAAGATTTCAGTCGGAGCTCAAGTCTGAGAAAACATGAGAGAATTCATACTGGAGAAAAACCTTATCAGTGTAAGGAATGTGGGAAATCCTTCAACCAGAGTTCAGGCCTGAGCCAGCATCGGAAAATCCACACCCTAAAGAAACCTCACCAATGCGATCTCTGCGGAAAGGCCTTCTGTCACAGGTCCCACCTCATTCGGCACCAGAGGATTCACACTGGGAAGAAACCGTACAAATGCGAGGAGTGTGGGAAGGCCTTCAGCCAGAGCTCGCACCTTCTCAGACATCAGATAATCCACACCGGGGAGAAGCCCTACGAATGCCCAGAATGTGGAAAAGCCTTTCGCCAGAGCTCAGCCCTCACACAGCATCAGAAAACCCACACTGGGAAGAGACCCTATGAATGTAGGGAATGCGGGAAAGATTTCAGTCGGAGCTCAAGTCTGAGAAAACATGAGAGAATTCATACTGGAGAAAAACCTTATCAGTGTAAGGAATGTGGGAAATCCTTCAACCAGAGTTCAGGCCTGAGCCAGCATCGGAAAATCCACACCCTAAAGAAACCTCACCAATGCGATCTCTGCGGAAAGGCCTTCTGTCACAGGTCCCACCTCATTCGGCACCAGAGGATTCACACTGGGAAGAAACCGTACAAATGCGAGGAGTGTGGGAAGGCCTTCAGCCAGAGCTCCAACCTCATTGAGCATCGGAAGACCCACACCGGTGAGAAACCCTACAAATGCCATAAGTGTGGGAAAGCCTTCAGCCAGAGTTCCTCCCTCATTGAGCACCAGCGGATTCACACTGGGGAGAAGCCTTATGAGTGCGGCCAGTGCGGGAAGGCCTTCTGCCACAGCTCCGCACTGATTCAGCACCAGAGAATCCACACCGGGAAGAAACCCTACGCGTGCAATGAGTGTGGCAAAGCCTTCCGGCACAGGTCGGCCCTTATCGAACATTATAAAACCCACACCAGAGAGAAACCCTACGAGTGTAACAAATGCGGCAAGTCCTTCAGGGGGAGCTCACACCTTATTCGGCATCAGAAAATCCATGCTGGGGAGAAGCTCTAGAAGGAGGAGCTCACACCAAAGCTTGAAAGCCTTTCCCAGATGGAGCCCACGCCCAGTCACTTTATCTGCAAGGCTCCATCCACCTGCCCCATAACAGAGTTGGACCTAGTGCTCCTGAGCACCCACACCAGCAGCAAGGGCCCCTCTTGGCCAGGCAATCAGCAGGTTTTCTGAGCACAAGGGAGGATGGGGGGATAGAAAGGCTGCCAGAATGGCTGAGCACCTGAAAAGAGAATGGGCCTTCGATTTCTCATTCTCACATTTGACTTCCAAGCCTGTGAGGTTCAGTTCTGCCCTCTATTCCAGAATCCAGAATAGAAATGACTGTAAGAGGGAGAAAGTTGAGTTAAACCCACGAGAATGCCAGGTGAGAACTCTAACATCAGGCTACAGTTTGGCACTTTCAGTAGAAGGAACCATTCTCACAGTCCAAATTAGCTGAAGAAAAATGAATCCAAAAAGTAGATACCTCAGCCACAAAATGGAATCTTCTGCCTGGTTTGGGTACTTGTAGGTACAACCCAAACAGGTTACAGAACAAAGGGAGTGTCTGGAAGGATTAGGTTTGGGACTGGGAGGGAGGGTGCGAGTCCCTGGTGTGGTCCCTTAATCCTATTCTGTGTTAGAGTGAGGGGGGTCTCTTTCAAGGAGAGTAGAGGTTTGGTCCTGCAGGCCAGAGGGCATTTGATGCCCAGCTCTGACTCAGCCCAGGCCCACGGCACCAGTGCCCGCCAGGAGCAGGCCCTCCACCAGACCCGGGGCTCCTAAAACCACAGCGTGCCTTGGACATCAGCAGGGCTCCTTTCTGGTCTGGCAGCTATGCAGCCTCTCCACCTTCCAGTGCAGGCTCGGGCGGGGCGGGGGATGTTGGAAGCAGGGTGATTCAATTAGAGATCTGGGTGCAAGTCTCAGGTCCATCCCTCCTACCTATGTGTCCTTGAGGAACCCCCAAGGCTCAGTTTTCCTACCTGTGAAATGGAGATCGTGGGGTCTGGCCCCACACTTTGAGGATTGGTGCAAGCCTCCCACAATGGAGGTTCCCCCAGCATCCAAACTTGGTGAGACCTTTGTGTTTGAAGATGGGTTAGAGATGCAGCAAGAACTTTTCCCAGAGGAGGACCTAGGGGACGCATTTCTTCAGGAAAGAGGTTTAGAGCAAATGGCCGTTATCTATAAGGAGATCCCTCTTGGGGAGCCAAACGAGGAACATGATGATTACGAGGGGAATTTCAGTCTGTGCTCAAGCCCTGTTCAGCACCAGAGTATCCCCCAAGTCAACAAACCCCAGGATGATGACATATTTGGCCAAACCTTCCTCCAGAAATCAGACCTTAGTATGTGTCAGTTAATCCATGGTGGAGAAGAACCCAGCAAACACGACTATGAGCTAGTGGGCAGGGGGGACTCGGGACCTAATGAGCCTCACAGAACTGCACAACCACCAAAACCCTATGCATGTCGGGAATGTGGGAAGGCCTTCAGCCAGAGCTCGCACCTTCTTAGGCACCTGGTGATCCACACTGGGGAGAAGCCCTACGAGTGCTGTGAGTGTGGGAAGGCCTTCAGCCAGAGCTCGCACCTTCTCAGACATCAGATAATCCACACCGGGGAGAAGCCCTACGAATGCCCAGAATGTGGAAAAGCCTTTCGCCAGAGCTCAGCCCTCACACAGCATCAGAAAACCCACACTGGGAAGAGACCCTATGAATGTAGGGAATGCGGGAAAGATTTCAGTCGGAGCTCAAGTCTGAGAAAACATGAGAGAATTCATACTGGAGAAAAACCTTATCAGTGTAAGGAATGTGGGAAATCCTTCAACCAGAGTTCAGGCCTGAGCCAGCATCGGAAAATCCACACCCTAAAGAAACCTCACCAATGCGATCTCTGCGGAAAGGCCTTCTGTCACAGGTCCCACCTCATTCGGCACCAGAGGATTCACACTGGGAAGAAACCGTACAAATGCGAGGAGTGTGGGAAGGCCTTCAGCCAGAGCTCCAACCTCATTGAGCATCGGAAGACCCACACCGGTGAGAAACCCTACAAATGCCATAAGTGTGGGAAAGCCTTCAGCCAGAGTTCCTCCCTCATTGAGCACCAGCGGATTCACACTGGGGAGAAGCCTTATGAGTGCGGCCAGTGCGGGAAGGCCTTCTGCCACAGCTCCGCACTGATTCAGCACCAGAGAATCCACACCGGGAAGAAACCCTACGCGTGCAATGAGTGTGGCAAAGCCTTCCGGCACAGGTCGGCCCTTATCGAACATTATAAAACCCACACCAGAGAGAAACCCTACGAGTGTAACAAATGCGGCAAGTCCTTCAGGGGGAGCTCACACCTTATTCGGCATCAGAAAATCCATGCTGGGGAGAAGCTCTAGAAGGAGGAGCTCACACCAAAGCTTGAAAGCCTTTCCCAGATGGAGCCCACGCCCAGTCACTTTATCTGCAAGGCTCCATCCACCTGCCCCATAACAGAGTTGGACCTAGTGCTCCTGAGCACCCACACCAGCAGCAAGGGCCCCTCTTGGCCAGGCAATCAGCAGGTTTTCTGAGCACAAGGGAGGATGGGGGGATAGAAAGGCTGCCAGAATGGCTGAGCACCTGAAAAGAGAATGGGCCTTCGATTTCTCATTCTCACATTTGACTTCCAAGCCTGTGAGGTTCAGTTCTGCCCTCTATTCCAGAATCCAGAATAGAAATGACTGTAAGAGGGAGAAAGTTGAGTTAAACCCACGAGAATGCCAGGTGAGAACTCTAACATCAGGCTACAGTTTGGCACTTTCAGTAGAAGGAACCATTCTCACAGTCCAAATTAGCTGAAGAAAAATGAATCCAAAAAGTAGATACCTCAGCCACAAAATGGAATCTTCTGCCTGGTTTGGGTACTTGTAGGTACAACCCAAACAGGTTACAGAACAAAGGGAGTGTCTGGAAGGATTAGGTTTGGGACTGGGAGGGAGGGTGCGAGTCCCTGGTGTGGTCCCTTAATCCTATTCTGTGTTAGAGTGAGGGGGGTCTCTTTCAAGGAGAGTAGAGGTTTGGTCCTGCAGGCCAGAGGGCATTTGATGCCCAGCTCTGACTCAGCCCAGGCCCACGGCACCAGTGCCCGCCAGGAGCAGGCCCTCCACCAGACCCGGGGCTCCTAAAACCACAGCGTGCCTTGGACATCAGTAGGGCTCCTTTCTGGTCTGGCAGCTATGCAGCCTCTCCACCTTCCAGTGCAGGCTCGGGCGGGGCGGGGGATGTTGGAAGCAGGGTGATTCAATTAGAGATCTGGGTGCAAGTCTCAGGTCCATCCCTCCTACCTATGTGTCCTTGAGGAACCCCCAAGGCTCAGTTTTCCTACCTGTGAAATGGAGATCGTGGGGTCTGGCCCCACACTTTGAGGATTGGTGCAAGCCTCCCATTCAGAATGAGAGCACATATGAAAGTGCTTTGACAACTAGGGATTGAGCGTGGATACCCAGAGTGACCTCTGCCCTGCCCCCCCCCGCCCCCCGCCCCGAAACACTGTCCTTGAAACCTGGAGAGGCATCCCCATCTGCTTCCTGAAATGGCAGAGCTTGCAGCAGGCCCTCACTAAACCAGGCTTCCCCATACTCCCTCAGGCTTGTACCCTGGGCTGGGGTGCCCTGTGTTTATCTTACAGATGTTTCCCGGAAGCCATCCTGAGCCTCCCTGTGGTGTTCAGTCCATGTCCCTGTACTTCTCTCTGTTCTCCCACTGCCAACCGGTGTTCATCTGGGACCAGTTCAGTGGGCTTCCCCAGAGGTGGGGCTCGGTGGCGTGTTTTTAAAGCTCCAGGTGGTTATAATGTCCCAGCATGCATCCAGGCCGTGAGCCCTGTGCTGGGCACCCATGCCACCCCACATCTCTCAAATGACAGGCCTGCTTGCCCTGACTGAGCAGAGCTTGAAGGTGGCCCAGGAACCACACACTGACAGGTCTGGCTAGTTGGTCATTGTTTGTCCCAGGCCCTCAGGCCTTCGTGTGCCCATGGGGATCTAGAACTGGCATTCCCCTCAGGTTTCTCAGCTAGTGTGGGAGGAGGCGGTCTGAGCTATTTTGAAGTTTTCCAAACATTTATGGCTGGAATCCCATGAAGCTATCATGGTAAAGCTGATTATTTCAGCCAATCAGAAGTTCAGCTTGGCAGATATGTGCAGTTTTGATGAAAAAAATGGGAGAGCCGCCCTGGCTAGTTTTCTCAGAGTCAGTCCTCGGACTAACGGGTCACAGGTTCAGTTCTGGTCAAGGGCACATATCTCCATTGTAGGCTCAATCCCTGGCCCCAGTCAGGGTGCCTGCAGGAGGCAACCAATCCATGTGTCTCTCTCACATCGATGTTTCTCTCTCTGTGTCTCTCACCCTCCCTTCCACACTCTCTAAAAATCAATGGGAAAAAAATATTCTCGGGTGAGGATTAGCAAAAAAAAAAATAAAAAAATGGGAGAGCCATAGTTGTTACATCGATGTTTCTCTCTCTGTGTCTCTCACCCTCCCTTCCACACTCTCTAAAAATCAATGGGAAAAAAATATTCTCGGGTGAGGATTAGCAAAAAAAAAAATAAAAAAATGGGAGAGCCATAGTTGTTACTGAGTAAGTGGGGCTTGGTAGCCAGAGATTTTAAAAGGATTGGTCTGGTGGTCTGGGAAGAGCACTTCTGTCAAGTCCTGCTCTTTGCTATGTGAAACATTTAACCGGCACCCCAGGCTCCCCCAGCACCTGCTGTACCACAGCTGGACTGGTCAGGTGGTGCTGGGCATCGTTGTCAGGACCAGGAGTGAGGAGAGAATGCTGACACCTGCTCGGTGCGGGTGACAGCAGCCACCAACTCCCACCAGGTCTACCTCCTGCACCCCCTCATTCAGACAGTCATCAATTTCCTTCCCACCTTCAGTGTCTCCCTCCACACCCTGTGCACCCCAACCAAATTGATTTTTTTAAAGCATCACTTTGCACATGTCACCACTCTCCTTAAAACCAACCTTTGGGGGTATTTCTGCACATAAACCCCCATTTCAGCCCATCTGCTTCACCCCCTCTAAACAAGCCACATGGAGCTCATGCCAGCCTCTGTCCTCAGCTCACCCCCAGCCTCTCGCAACCCATTTTATACTGTTCTCTCGTTTTGAAATATGCACTTTCTCCCCCTGTACCCTCTGCAGCCCGTCTCCTTTCTCCTTTTGACAATTTATGTAACAGGATTAAAACCCCTTTCTGAAGGGTTCACAGGTAATCTCTCAAATAACCATGGTTAAGACCAGGTACTTTTCATTTTTGGAAGTGTAAGTAAAACTAGCTCTCTGTTCAATGTATTTCATGGTTTGACTGTGTATTTAAATTCCTTCCATTTTATTTTGGGTCTCAGTGTAAGGTTATAAGGGATTGCCCTGGTAACGGTTTAATCGTCCTTGAATTTAGTTGTTTTTGTTGTCTTGTGTTTTTTCCCTCACGACAGAGGTTGAATGTTGTATAGCTCCCACTCGTGATTTTGTTTACTAGTTGAATTGTTGTGTCAAAGTATATGTATTCTGGTGGGTTCTTTGTTTGTTTTTAGCTTAATACTTTATGTTTCTAAGATTAATTATTAGTTAAGCGTATATATCTATATTTTTATTGGTTTTAGAGAGGAAGGGAGAGAGAGAAACATCGATCGGCTGCCTTCTGCACATGCCCTGACCGGGGATTGAACCCTCAACCTGGCTCTGTGTCCTGACTGGGAATCAGAATCGAACCTGCAGCCTTTTGGTGCATGGGATGATGCTCCAACCAACTGAGCCACACAGGCCAGGGCATTAGTTAATCATATTTTTATTATTTCTAGTAAATGTAGATAATTTAGTCTGATTTTTTAAAATAGTTCGAGCTTTTTCTATACTCCATAAGTTTAACATGTGGTATTTCTTGTTATTATATTTTTACTTTCCTTTTGGCCCAAGTGTTATTATTACTTTTTTATATTTCCAAGTGATGAATGCTTAAGCCATTATTGTTATTTCTTACTTTATTGTGGTTTCAACATTTCAAAGTGTCCATAGAATTTCTTTGGGCCTGAATATATTATCAGCGTTTATAAAACATTTGTGTACTCTTAAGAAATGTGTTTTTACTCCATCAGTTTTATTTGTTAGCTCAGTTTTTAAACTATTTTATACAAATTAATATTCTCTCTAATTTTGTTTACTTCAGAGTTCTGAACCTGGGGTCCATGGACTGCCTAGGGGTCTTTTGGCACACAGGGGTTTTAAAAGGTGTGGACCCCTAGGGACTGAACAAAGCTGTGTGGACATGCTTATGAGTGAATTGTTCTGGGTCTGTAGCATTCTCCTTATTTTGGAAGGGCTCTGTGGCCCCAAAATAGTTAAGAACACTCATTTACCTGATCTAATTGTAGTCTGATTTTGTGTTTTTTTCTTTATGTAGTTTCTGTTCCTTTTTTATGTGTGTTGCTATGTTAGTCATGCAATTATCTCAACTCTTTTTGGAGAAATAGACAGGGTATAAGTTGTCAATAAGTAAGTACCATGGTGTTTG
>NW_005367694.1:1451037-1468558 GCF_000412655.1 Myotis brandtii
GATATATTGAAAAACTGTGCCTTTTAGTGCCCTATTTGCCTCTTCATGCTTCTAGCTTAAACTTCTCTTTTCCAAATATTATAATTCCTTTGCTTTTCTTGCATTTGCATGGGAGTTTATTTAGCTCAGCATTTTAATTTTTAAATGTGTGTATATATTTTGCTATATATCTGTAACTTATAAACACCAAATTCTTGGATTTGATTTTCTGATTCTTTCTGTAATTCTTTTCCTTCTTGTGTAAGAAGTTCTGTCATTAACATTATTGTTTAGAGTAAGGTAGAAATTTGCATTTTAACATTTTAGTATCTGTTCATTCCTTTAACCCACAAAGGCCATGGCTCATTCATGCGTGGAGTAGCATTTTGGGGTAGACTAGAAGTCTGCCATTGGGCGTACCTGCTCCTTGCCTTCATCAGTGCCAGACTCTGTCTGAAGCCCACTCTTCAAGTCACGGGCTCTATTTCCAGTGTCCTTGGCTGCAATGTGGGGGAATGATGCCACCTCATAGCCTCGTGGAGCCCAGAGGACTAAGGAAAACAAACCTGCATGGCAAACAGCGGGCACAGATGATGACTCTACTATTAGTATTTCGAATATTGGATTTTCTGTTCTTGCTCCTCAAGTTCTTTGAACATAAAACATTACATTGTGCTTTACGTTTTAGAGAATCCTACCAGATGTAGCAAAGAATTAAGTAGACATCACAGATGCATCCCGCCCTCCCAGAGTGAACCCACAGTCACTTGAAGAGAGGTGGGGACCCTGGTCTCATAACCCCCTTCCCCACCACCTGTCTGTCCCAGGTTGGCTCCACCTCAACCTTCCCCTTCCTCCCTTAACCCCCTCCTGTGGTGGGGGAAGGGCACAACTGCAGAGGCTCAGAAGATGGCCCCTTATGGCCACTCCTGTTACAGTGGGGAAGCTGAGGCCAGTGACTTACCAAAAGTGCGATGTAGTGTCAGACCCCCCCGGCAGTCGTGGGGAAGAACATGTCTGGATGCTACGCTGGAGCCCCAGCCAGTTGCTGCCAGGGTTTATCAGAGGTGGCAGGTGGGTTTAGACATCTCGGGCCAAGGTGAAAACCAAATTGCCTCAATCTGTTCAGAGTTGCCCAACTCTTGGGGATAATTGGACATTCGCAAACATCACACAAAATGGATATATTTACTAGAATGCTGATGCCTCGATTTACTGGGGTGGGGAAAGAGAACCCCTTTTCTTATGGGAGAACCCCATCTTCAGTATCTGATAACCCAGAAACCAAGGTGGGTGTGAAATTGGTGTGTCTCTCTCACATTGATCTTTCTCTCCTTCCCTCTCTCTCTCTAAAAATCAATAGGAAAAATATCCTCAGGTGAGGATTACCAAAAAACCAAGACTGATTCTGCTAGAGTGTCCTGGACCCCTTGGGGGGTCCGGCCTGACGGAGTGAAAGGGAGGGGGCGAGGGTGGGCAGGAGCTGAGCTGGGCATGGAGGGAGCAGGGCATCCCAGGGGGCGAGGGCCGGAACAGAGGGCATCTGCACCCAGACAGGAGTGAGAGCTTATCTGGCGGTCACCGGCCATGGCCAGCTCCGTCCGACCAGGAGGGAGGGACATAATGGGCTGGAGGAGGAACTGGGGAAGGAGAGGGCAGAGGGACTGAATGGTGACCGGACTCCTTGTGTCCTGGTCAGGTTCCTGGGAGGTGCCCCAGGAAACTCCTGCTGGGCACAAAGGGTTCTCCCACCCACCCCGAGAACCAGGGAAAGCCACAGGTTAAATACGAGACTAGAAACGAATGAGCAGAGAGCATGGGTTCTGATTGACAAGAAGAACGTTTTGAGAATTGATTGGGTTCAGGGAGCGGGGCTGGGGATGACTCAGGTGGAAGGGGAGACCTCCCAGAGGTCCCAAGGCTCCGCCCCCGAGGGTGGGGGGCTCAGGGCCCTAGGAACACTCCGTGGGGACCACGGTCTTCTCCACGGTGCCGCCCTCGTGCGTGACCTGGCAGCTGAAGCTGCCGCCAGATTTCCACTTGTCGGGCGTCAGGCTCAGGTAGCTGCTGGCCGCGTACTTGTTGTTGCTCTGCTTGGAGGGCTTGGTGGTCTCCACGCCCTGGGTGACGGGGGTGCCATTTGCCTTCCAGGCCACCGTCACGCTGCCCGGGTAGAAGTCACTGATGAGACACACCAGCGTGGCCTTGTTGGTGTGGAGCTCCTCAGGGGAGGGCGGGAACAGAGTGACCGAGGGTGCGGACGCGGGCTGACCTGTGTGGACAGAGAAGGGGTGTGAGACGCAGAGGGGGGCGGGTGTTGGTGCAGCCCCCCTACTGATCTGCATCCTCTGTGACCCGTCCATTGTGGCCATGTTTGTTCCCCCAGGGGACCCTCCTTCCTTCTTTGTCTCCTCCTTTCCTCTCAGCCCCTGGACAGCAGGCAGTCCCCACCCGTCCAGAAGCCCTTCCAAGTCACCTCCCGGTGATCTGGTCAAGCCCCTCCACCTGTAGCCTCAGTTTCCCCGAGTGTAAGCGGGGCAGGCTGACCTCCCTCCTCCAGTCTCGGAGTCTGAGTGTGGGGTCTGGCTCCGAACTCCCGAGCCCTCAGCCCAGCGTCAGGCCCCACCTCACTTCATCCTTCTGGAGCCCCAGGCCTCTGCGATCTGGGCTCCCCCAACCGGCCTGATGGTGTGTGGGGAGGCCCAAGCCTGAGCCCCGCACACAGAGGGGCCTGGCGCCCCCGTCGCCCTTGGGCACCCCGCGTGGCCGCAGCCCGGCCTCAGCTCTCCAATGAGGGCTGAGGCCGAAGCCCAGGGGCCTCTCAGGCTCTGCCTGCCTCCCGCCCCTTGTGCCCTGACCCAGCACCCTGCACCTCGGCTGCATCTTTGGCGCTGCTCCCCCTGATGACGGGCACTGTGGCCCCACGCCACCCCAGGACCTCTGACAACTGACTTCATGGGGCAGTTTGCAGCCCCCTAGTCCACTCCCCACGCTGTCATCTCTGAGTCTAATGCTCCCTAGAGGAAGGTGGTTGGCCGACCCGTGGACAGAGATTATGGCTCCAGGGACAGGGGAGTCTGTGCCTCACAGAACCTGCTCCTCTCTGACCGCTGTCCTGGGAGGCTGAGCCGCTGGCCACCTTACCTGCCACACCTGTGTCTTTGCCTCCCCATGTCCTCACAGCCCGGAGAGCTTTAGCTCCACCTTCCATAGGCCTCCCTCGGGCTGACCCTTTGCCCCTGGAGGTTGTGGTCACAGCCTCAGCCCTGTCCCCAGACGACTACATGGCTCTCCCCACGTGGATGGGCATCGAGCCCTCGGCCCAGACCCCAGGGCCTCCGGACTGCCTAGTCCCCTTGTGGGTGTCTGTCCTGCAAGAGAGACAGGAGCCCCATTCCTGGGCCAAACCCCAGTCTCAGCCCCCGGGACCCAGCTGCTTCAAGCTGCCAGACTCTGTACGTGGCTACTCCTGCTGTTGGGCCCTCCCTGCTGGTTACCCTGAGACCAACCCGTCTCCCCCAGACCTTATAGAGAGAGGCGGGGATCGGCTATTTTTCCCTATTAGATATTTTTATTGATTTTTATTTTGGGGAGGGGGGGAGGAAGGGAGAGGAAGAGAAACATCAAAATGCCCCCTGACCAGGAATCAAGCCAGCAACCTTTGGTGCCCAGGACGCCGACGCCCAAACAACTGAGCCACACAGGCCAGGGCCTGGGGACGGGTTCTGAAGGCTGGGAGGGCAGAGGGGAAGCAGCCTACAGAGAGAGAGGAGTGTTTCCCAAGACAGCAGAGGGTGGGACGCATGGAAAAGGTGACGAGAGCCGCTTACCCAGGACGATGAGCTGGGTCCCGCTGCTGAAGACATACCACGGCGACTGAAGATCGGACCAAAACCCGCCGGGCCAGCACCTGGGGCCTGTCCCCTGGGGGCCAGTCCTGAGCAGGAACCTGCTGGGTATGATGGGCACAGGGCTGCAGCAGGGGGTGGGGCAGGTGGGTGGCCCGGCTCCCTTTCTGAGGCAGGTACCACCTGTGCTTTGGAGTCACCTAGCGTGTGATCCCCCCTCGTCTGGTCACCACGGAATCCTTAGTGCTGACGTGTCCCTCCAGGCAGCTGTGTGGGGCGGCCAGAGGATCCTGAACTTGCTTGATCTGCTTGACCTCTCCTGGCCTCATCCTAGGGACTCTGAGGGTTCCTTCCCCACAATTCCCCACAGTCCAGCCAGGTGGGCTTCTTCCCTGGGCCCAGGACACCGGGTCGTTCCTGACTCACAGTGTTCCCACGGAGAACCCCTTTCCCTGTGTCTCCACATGTCAAGACACGATTCAGTTCTCTTTATGAAGCCTTCTCCGATCTCTTCCAGTGGCCGGCAAACTGCGGCTCGCGAGCCACATGCAAGACACAATTCAGTTCTTTATGAAGCCTTCTCTGATCTCTTAAACCACTCGTTTTGTCCATCCATCCATTAATTTCTCCATCCACCACCCATCCGTCATCCAACCATCCATTTAATAATGGCCCCCAAGCACTTGTCTGCCAGTAACGGTCTCCTGTGCTGAGACATGGCAGGGCCCCCGGTTCTCATCTCCATCTCTCCCTAAAACCTCTCGGTTAAGGCTGACAAGTCCCTCTTCCCTGTCAAGTCTGAGATCCCCTCCCCAGTTCCTGTTGTACCTTACGTTTTTGCAGGATGCAACACAGAGGTGGGTCCTCTTTCCAGTGACTCTCCCCCTGGGTACCTGAGACCTCTCACTCTTGTCCTCCTCTGGCTTCCCTTTCTTTATGGCCCATACATGGCCACTGGCCCGTTCTTTGCCATCTCACCCTGTGGATTCCCACCACCGCCTGTATGGTGAGGCTCTAGTCCAGTGGTTCTCAACCTTCTGGCCCTTTAAGTACAGTTCCTCATGTTGTGACCCAACCATAAAATTATTTTCGTTGCTACTTCATAACTGGACTAGTTATGAATCGTCATGTAAATATCTGATATGCAGGATGGTCTTAGGTGACCCCTGTGAAAGGGTCGTTCGACCCCCAAAGGGGTCGCGACCCACAGGTTGAGAACCACTGCTCTAGTCTATCCAGCTCCAAGCCTTCTCTCTCCACGGCTCTGCCTAAATTGCCCGGTGAGCGTCTTCAGCTGGAACCGCTGCTCTAGTCTATCCAGCTCCAAGCCTCTCTCCACGGCTCTGCCTAAATTGCCCGGTGAGCGTCTTCAGCTGGATGGCCCACAGGAATCGCAACTCACCACATCCAACTGAGGCTGGCCACCCTTCTCCCAACCCAGTTCTTTTCTGTCTTCACCTTGTCACGCGTGATCATGAGTGTTCTCATCTCCGCTCACCCCCAGGCCCGAAGTCTGTGTTCTTAAATTCAGCATCTAAATATTCCCTTTAAAGTTAAAACTAGAAGCCCCAGATTTTGTTTTGCTGATTTTAACTTCCCACTCATACAAAATGTGGCATTGAGTTGGGCCTTATTGGTTGTAAGCATTTCTGCATTTTCACCTTAGAAGCTGGTCCAGTCAGCAGTGGTTGGTTTTGTGATGCAAATATAAGATTTTTTTTGCATTAATTTTTTATTGTTTTAAAATTGCATATATAACACAATTAAGCAATATAGAAGTGCACTTTAAAAAGTACACCTAATATTTATCTATCTATATAGTGTCATTTTCTTTCTTTATTGTGGTAAAATAAACATAGCATAAAATTTCCCACTTTAACTCATTCTATGAGGCTGGTATTACCCTAATACCAAAAGCAGAGCAAGGCATTATAAGAAAAGAAAACTAAAGACATATCTCTCATGAATAAAGATGCAAAAATCCTCAAAAAATATTTACAAATCAAATCCAACAATGTATAAAAAGAATTATGCACCATGATCAAGTGGGATTTATCTCAGGCATGCAAGACTGGTTCAACATTTGAAAATCAATTAATGTAATCTATCACAGAAACAGGCTAAGGAAGAAAAATCACATGACTATGTTACTAGATGCAGAAAAAGCAGTTGACAAAATTCAACACCCATTCACGGTAAAAAACTCTCACGGGAGAACTTACTTAACTTGCTAAAAGATATCTACAAAAAACCTATAGCTAGCCCTGGCTGAGTAGGTCAGCTGGTTCGAGCATCACCCCAATACACCAAGGTGTAGGTTCAATCCCCAGTGAGGGCACATACAAGACAACCAATTAATGCATAAATAAGTGGAACAACAAGTCAAAGTTTATCTCTCTCTCTCTCTCCCTAAAAATCAATTAAAAAACACACAAACAAACCTATAGCTAACATCATAATTAATGGGAGAAACTTGAAGCTTTCCTGCTAAGGTCAGTAGCAAGGTAAAGATGTTTCTTCTCACCACTGCTTTTCAATATTGTATTGAAAATTGAAGAGCAGTGGCTAATGCAATAAAATAGTGAAATAAAAGGTATACAGATTTTGAGAGAAGAAATAAATGGATAATGTGATTGTGTAGAAAATCCAAAAGAATTCACACACACACACACACACACACACAAAAATCCAGTTTTGCTCAGTGGTTAGATTGTTGGCCTGCGAATGGATTCTGGTCAAGAGCACGTACCTTGTACCTCTGTTGCAGGTTTGATCCCTGGCACAGTTTGGGGCACATGTGGGAGGCAACCAAGCAATGTGTCTCTCTCACATCTATGTTTCTCTCTCTCTCTTTCTCCCCCGCCCCCCCACTCCTCCCTCCTTTCTACTTTCTCTAAAATCAAAAGAAAAAAAAATCCTCAGGTAGGATTAGAAAAACACACACCCCCTCTTGGAGCTAATAAGCAATTACAGCAAGGTTTCAAGGTACGAGACTAATGTACAAGTCAAATACTTTCACTTACACCAGCAACGACAGTAGAATTTGAAATTAAAAACAACACCTCCCCCTTTCCTGGGTCTGCCTCTCCCACCCCTTCCCCCAGCTCCCTGCCTCCTCTGCACACCCCCCTTTCTTCTTGGCTGACGCTGCTCTCTGCCTGGAGCATTCCCATATGGGTCAGCGCCCCTCCGTCTGTACGACCAGCTTGGGCAGGCCCCCGGCCACTTTACTGCTCCTGAAGTGTCCAGGGGTCTGTCCCCAGGACTGTACACGACCCTCTTGGTTCACACTGACCCTCTCTGTATCCCCCAGCCCCGAGTGGCCCCTCAGTGAGCGGATGTTCTTGGGGAAGAGCAGCTCTTTGCAGACCACCCCTTCTCTCGGACCATTTTGTTGAGATACAGGACACACTGATGCAGTCACCGTGTTCTCTTAACTGTCTATCAAAAAAGGCAGGGGGTGCCCTGGCTGATTTTGTTCAGTGGTTAGAGCGTCAGCCCATGGACCGAGGGGTTTCGGGTTCGAGTCTCAGTCAAGGGCACACGGTCAAGGACACGAGTACCTGGGTTGCAGGATCCCCACCCCATGGTGTGCATGTGGGAAGCAACCAATCAATGTGTCTCTCTCACATTGACGTTTCTCTCTCTCTTCCCCTTCCTCCCTCCCTTCCACTCTAAAAATCGATGGAAGAAAAAAACAAACAAACAACAACAAAAACCCCAAAAATCAATGGAAGAAAATATCCTCGGGTGAGGATTAACAACAACAACGAAAAAGGCAGGGTGCATCCTGGCTCTTCCCTTCCCGTTCCTCCCACCTTCTGATCCCACCTTCTGAATCTGCCCACATACCTGTCCACTCTGCCTGGGCCACCGCCACGCCCTCCCGAGGTCTCTCTAGTCCCGATTTCCATCCCCTTCCACCCACCCAAATGTCGTTTTCTTGCAACATCCCTCAGGACTCCCAGATGAAGTCTGTCCTCCAAGGATGGGTCCTCCAGGTCTGGGCCTGGCCACCTGCCCGGCCTCCCCTCAGACCCCCTTGGTCCCAGGACCCACCGCTCCAGCTCGGGGGACCACTGGCAGCTTTCGGAGGTGGGTCGCACTATCTGTGCTCCCTCCGCAGTGGGGCCTCCTCCGCCCTTCCCTGTGGGTGCCTCTGTCCTGCAGGCATCCCCCTGCGTGTGGTGTCGCTTCACCCCGCCCCCCTCTCTGGGGGGACTGAGTGGGGCAGACTCTTGTTCCCCTGGGATCCCGGCCTCAGCCTTTGACCCTGGTGGGGGCTCCATCTCTCCTCGTGCTTTCCTGGGCGCTGCCCTTGCTCAGCGGTCCCTGCAGGACACGGAGACGCCAGTCCTGGCCTGACACCCACAGGTGCTGACCCACCTCCCTGCTGCGCTGCTGGAGTAGCAGCCGATCAGCTCTCTCCATCCCAGCCCTTCATCCCGGCGGCCCCAGCATCCCTGGTGTGGGTTCCAGGCCACAAGGCCCTCATCCTGTTAGGACCCCGCACTTTGCAGAGGGGGAAGCTGAGGCCCGGAGAGGTGGACTTGTCAGCCCAGTTTAGGGGCTGGAGATGGGGATGGCTGGAGGCCATTGAGCGTGGGTCCTGGAGTCTGCACCAGCTGTGTGACTTTGGGCAGGTCCCCGCACCTCTCTGAGCTTCTATCCCCATCTGTGAATTGGATGACTGCGGGATCGTCCTGTGGGGCCATGGAGAGGGAGGTTCTGCCCCTAAAATGATTGCTGCCCAGGATGAGGGTGTCATTGTGCCACTGATTCTCTTAAGTGGTTCCAGATGCTCAGCCCTTGGTCCAGGACTTCCCACCGCACAGAGAGGAGGGGCTGGGGCCACACGTCAAGGTGGGACAGACCAAGACCCTCAAAAGCCCTCACCCTAGGCCTTTCCCACAGCGGTGTCTGTGTCCTGGGTGGGCTTGGGCCCCTGGGAGGACAGCCCCAAGAGGCAGCCCAGGCTGAAGGTCCTTGGCTCAGGGCCTGGTGACCCGAGGACACCAGGGAAGGTACCCCCACCTCAAGGCATCAGCCAGGGTCTGTGCCCCCTGCTCCAGGGAGTGGTACCTACTCAGAGGGGGAGAGTGAGAACATGGCTCATCAGCTAAGACAGTGGTCGGCAAACTGCGGCTCGTGAGCCACATGCGGCTCTTTGGCCCCTTGAGTGTGGCTTTTCCACAAAATACTGGCTCTCCCACAAAATACCGACTTCTGCGCATGGGCCACGAAGTTTCAATCGCACTGTACGTGCACGCCTGCACGTGGTATTTTGAGGAAGAGCCACACTCAAGGGGCCAAAGAGCCGCATGTGGCTCGCGAGCCGCAGTTTGCCGACCACGGGCTAAGAGAAGGAGGCCCGGCTCCCTGGGACAACAGCACCCACACCCGCGGGGACGTCCTGCCCCTGCCTCGGTGTCTGCCCCACCCAGAAGACCAGGTGAGGCACTAGTCTTGGGTGCAAACTTTAAGGGGTGCCAAAAGCCCCAGGAAAGAAGATAAATACATTTCAACACAATATTAAAAAGTAAAAATCAATGCAAACAAATCCACACCGAACAAAAGGTCAGCTCTCTAAACAAAGCCAGCGTCTGCCCAGGCCCCTGCTCTCCAGCCGACCCTCCCTTCTCTCCCCTTCCCCTCATTGCCACGCTCTGTCCCCCACTCCCAGTTTGGGCTCAGGGACCCTCAGGTCCCCCACATGACTCACTCCGCCCCTTACCTTCCCCACAGGCTCCTAGGGCTGCTCCTTGTCGGGGCTCCAGAGCCTGGAGCCCTGCTGTGAGGTGCGGTGGTCGAGGACAGCAGGCCATGGGCGCCCACGGCCAGGCCCAGCAGCATCAGGGGCCAGAGCTGCCTGAAGCCAGGGCTCTGCCCCCCGCGGGCCTCATAGCCCACCGGCCCTATTCTGGGCCTCATCTGCGCTCAGGGTCAAAGGCACCCCTGGCTGACCTGCTGGTGTACGCGTCCAGTGGGGAGGGTTAGGCTGGCAGGTGCCTCTGTCCCCCTCGCTGACAGTGACTGTCCCAGTGCGCCCGGGCCATGGCCCTGTCATCCGCCTGGGCCTTTTCTGGTTGCTGCCCCCAGTGCCCCGCCCCCTCCAGGGCCATGGCCGTTACTCCTGAGGGTCTCTCCCAGCGGGGCATCTGCCAACTGCCATGCTGTGGTCAGGATCCAGGGTTCAACTGCCCCCCAACCACAGCTGCCAGCCTGGCTGGGCCCCTGGGGCCTTGTGTGGATGGAGCACACCTGCTCCTGCCCGGCGTCCGGTGGGCCAGGGGTCACCTGAGTTCAGCTGTGGCCTGGGCCTGGGGCTCCTCTTCTGACCAGACCTGGGCGGTCGTGGTGACGGGAGAAAACAGGTGTTGGTTTAGCGAGAAGCCAGTGTTCAAGCCGGGGATTGTGATGGAATTATGAAGATTATAAAAGCGGCGCGCCACATCCAGCTCAGTTTGCAACCGCCCTTTGCTTCAGAGTCTGTGCCCCAGTCCCCGCAGACCCAGCGTGTCCGGGGCAGCGCCACGCCCATGGCTTGTCCATCTCCGCGAGGCTCTTCCCAGGGCCCCAGAGTGGATTTCATGGATGCCACCTGCCCTGGGGGAGTTGGGCCACCCGGACCCCCTGCTGGAGTCTGTCTAGCCATGGTCACGGCGCTGTAACCGACTGACCGGCTGATGTCTCGGGGTATGGAGGGACCCCTGGGACGCCCCCCATCCAGTCCAGCTTCTCCCTTTTGAGGTGCTTAGTCCTTTGTGCCTCTGACCTGGGCTCCCCTGGGGAGCTGTCCCAGGGGTCCAAGCTGAAGCCGCTCCATCCCAGAACCCCCGTGTGGGTGTGACACTCACCAGTGCCCAGGACCCAGAAGTGGGGGTTCCTCTGGGGACAGCCCCAGGTCTTGGAGAGGAGAAAGGACTGTCTCTAAGCGCAGGGATCCCAGCTGCTCCCTCCACCTCGGCCCCTCTACCTGCCTCAGCCTCTGGGCAGTGGCTGCTGGAAACCACATCCTCTTGTGGTGGCCACGGTCAGGAATCCAGACCTGGCTGGACACTGAGGGCTGGGCTGGCTGGGCTGGGCCTGCCCAGGTGGTGCAGCTGCAGCCCGGCCGCCCAGGCCTGCTTCCTCCAGCCCCGCACAGGGACGAGCCTAGGGCTGGACTCAGGCCGGCCGGAAAGGTCTGGGTCCAGCTGCCCCTGGCTCCTCTGTGCCCTGTCCTGCCTTCTCTCCGGGAGCAGGGGGTGTGTCCCTGTCCAGTCACTTCTGCCCTGCTCCGTGTCAAAGGGCACCCTCCCTCCCCCAGCCTCCTGCTGGTCACTCCCCTGCTCACTCTCCACCTCACAGGCCTGAGTCTTCGCTGCAGCCACCATGGGCTCTTCTCTTCCAGGCCATCACCGGAGCAGGCATGTGGACCACCTTCCCAAGGTCCCAGGTGCAAATTTTCTAGAAAATCCCAGGTTCTCAGGGTCACTGGACCTGCAGGATGGCTCCCGAGCCGTCTTTGGGGTAGTGGCTGCTATTTTGGAAGGTTCAAAACATCTACAAAGCCGAGAGATTTCATTCAACATGAGGGTGATGATGTAGCTGCTGTTGTTTATTTCAGGCCAGTGTGATGGTTAATTTTATGTGTCAACTTGGCTGGTCACAGTACATATAAATTCTGCTACTTTTATTTTTAAAAATGAAAAAAACATGTTTTTATTGATTTGAGAGAGAAAGATAGACATATCAATGATGAGAGAGAATCATTGATTGGCTGCCTCCTGCACACACCCTAATGGGGATCAAGCCCACAGCCAGGCATGTGCCCTGAAGGGGAATCGAACCGTGACCAACCACTGAGCCACGCCGGCCGGGATATACTATTTTTGACACATCAACATGTTCTTGGTTGGAGACCAATTTTACTGGGCTTGTACTGGCCAAAGATAGAATACTTATAATAATTGCCATGGATTTAAATACCTCAGATATGCTTATACCCATGCACTTCTAGTGATACTAACAAACTCAAGTTGTGTGATGCTGGCACACTGACTTGTTCTTTTGATAGTTGGTAAATAAAGAAGAAAGATATCAAACACTTATCTTGCCTTTACTATACTAGTAGAAACAGTCCCCCAGGCAACTAAATCATTGATGAGTGGAAGTGTTCTTTGTAGAAGTTTTCTAGTTAATAAGTGAAGCAGAAATGCTAGAAGGAAAATATCCCCATTTTGCATCCCATAATGAACCAATGGATTTGAGTGTTGTGCATACGTCACAAAAATGCAACTTAGAATGAAATGCCAGAGCTCTTTGTATCCTAATGGGCCTCCACGTGTTAATTCTACCCTCCCTCTTTCCGTGGGGCCACCTCCCGTAGCTCATCTTGCCAAATCATGTCACAACCACACTGGCCTTGGGTAGGCACAGGGAGCCCTGGCCTTTCCCTCCATCTGATCGGCATGCTCCGTCCTCCGCAGGCCCCTGGTTCTTCCTCAGAGACCCTCCCAGGGGTCTCAGAGTCCAACTCAGGTCAGAATGTTTGGGTCCCTCGTCTTTAGCACCACTGCTGACGTGTCCGAGCCCATTGGGTTCTGTGTTTCTGTGTAAAACTTGGGAGCTCCATCAAGCATGTATATGCACAAACCACAGCTCTTAGCACCCCACACTCTTGTTCCGTATCACAGTCAGGAGGCCCGTTGACACTTTGCTATGCCAGGCAGCAGATCCCAACAGTCTGGGAATCCCACCTTCTCCAATATCTCGAGTCTCCATTACCAATACAGAACGTGTCCCAAGTGTTCCTGTCCCTGCATTAGTCTATTTCAAAACTTTCCTTTCCTCACCACTTCTGGTTGTTGACTCTAATCACCGGTGTCACTTACCAGGCATCAGAAGGTGTGTGTGTGTGTGTGTGTGTGAGAGAGAGAGAGAGAGAGAGAGAGAGAGAGAGGGAGAGAGGGAGAGAGAGAGAGAATGGTGACAGAGCTTTCCCTTCTTAGGGAATCACAATGACCCCAGCCATCCAGTGGGATCCTGGAATGGCAGGGTCTTTGGAACCCACGGCTTCATTCAGTCATGCATTCGTTTACTCCTTCATCTCTTCACCCAACTCTATTATCTCCTAGCGTCCATCACACACACAATGAGATGAACGGATCTTGCCCACTGAGAACGAGCAGTTTCGTGGAGGAGAGAGACTTGCAAAATAAACGTAGAGCTGTGTGGCAGGTGCTAAATATAGTTAGGAAAACACATGTCTGCAGATCGCAGGAAGTCAGTAACTGAATAAACAGGTCAGGGGAATCTTGCCCAAGGAGTGAGATTTGAGGTCATGGTGGGACCCTGAGTCCGTGCAGCCAGCTGGAGGTCACTGACAAGGGGCAGCAAGGAAACACCCTGAGCAAAGGTTTGGACGCAACCAAGAGAAGCAAGTGTCGGGTCAAGTGCAGGTGGTTTAATATGACACAGACAGTGGGGGGCGGGGGCGGGGGGGCGCACAAGACGTGGGACTTGGTTCAGAGCTGGGCCACCTCCCAAGGCTGTGTCAGGATAAGGAGTCTGAATTTTCTTCCTTCAGCCTGTCCTGTCCTGTCCCTGTACTCCCTGGGAACGTGGCTGGTCCAAACGGAGATGAACCACAGTGTAAAATACACACTGGATTTTGAAGATTAAAAAGAAAGAGTTTAAACCATCTTATAACTAATTTTATTATTTTTTTTATTATAACTAATTTTATATTGATTGCATGTTGAAATGACAGTATCTGGGATATATATTGGGGTAAAACTGATTTCACTTGTTTCCTTTTAAAATAAATGTAGCCAGCAGAAAGTTGGAAATGACAGAAATGGCTTGCGTACATGCTTTTGACAGCGGGAGACAATCCAAGGTTAGAGAGGAGTGCAGGCAAGGCTGGAGCTGGGAATAACGAGGGGATTGGACTAGGGAGAAGGCCAGGCCTGGTGACTGATGAAGAAGTAATGATACTACTATTTCATTGAGCACCCATTATAGTTAAGCCCAGGTAAGCACTTTATATAAATTTATGGGTGCTATTATTATACTCTTTATATACAACATTGGAAATGTTGGCCTAGAATTCATCTGACCCTACCAAGGCTGACCGGAGCTAAGACTCACACTCTGCCTGGCCCGAGGCCTGAGGCCAGGGTCTCGCCCCACAGGAATCTGGTAGGGCGGGGCATTAAGATGATGGAGGAGCCCAGTACAACGCTGGTTCTCTGGGTCTATTGTCGTAGCACGGAATCCCGGAATGACGAAGGATGAACGCAGAAGGGCAGGTTACAGGCAAAGACGGGGTCCTTTGGGACCACCTGTCTGGCCTTTAACAACATGAGCCTGCCCTGGCTGGTTGGCTCAGTGGTTGGAGGTGGTCCCATACACCAAAAGGTTGTGGGTTGGATTCAGGTCAGAGCACATACCTAGGTTGTGGGTTACCTAGATTGAGAGTTTGATCCCTGGTCAGGACACGTACGGGAGGCAACCGATCCATGTTTCTCTCTCTCTGTCTCCCTTCCTTCCTCTCTAAAAATCAATAAAAACATAGTCTAGCATCTCTCTCTATGTAGCATGCCCACACCTTTCCCCATCCCCTTTTTCACACCCCTTTCCCCTAGAGCATGCTCTCTCTCTCTCTCTCTCCTGAAGTCCAAGGGCCCTTCTTTTGCTGTAACTTGTTTCTGAGCCCATTGCTTCTACAACTCACTTCTACCTCTGTGACTTTCTAAATAAACTTTCTCTTGCATAAAAAAACACCCCCCAAAACCAAAAACATGAGCCTGAAGTCTCCTCTTCAGGAACAAAGGCCTGATGCAGAAGGAACTCTGTGCATTTGAGGAAGTGAGAGTTCAAAGGACACCTGAAATAGGCTGTGAGCTGAGGCCATTGTTTTACAAAAGAGACTCAGGCACATGTGCCTACCTTTCTGGGGGACCCCCCCCCGGGTCATTTTAGCCATGATAAGTGGGCATTCTCAGCCAAGTTTAGGGGCACAGGGAACATGGTTTGCCTGGCACCTCTCTGTGCATAGTGGGCAGAGGCCAGGGATGCTGCTCAACTTCCTACAGTGCACAGGACGGCCTGGCCCCAATGTCAATAGCACTGCTCTAGACCTATCACTCAGCATCCACTCTCCCCAGAGGCCCAAATAAGCTGGCCCTGTAACTTCTGCAAATAACCAGGTGACAGCAGAGCGTCCTGTCCTTGGCCAAAGAGTCCCCCCAAAGGTGCTATGTCAGCCCCCTGCCCCCATAACCCACAGGAATCCGTCTCTTGGTACCTTCGTTGGTTCTTGCATGCGTCCCACCCATTTTGACCTTACACAGAACCGCTGGGGCCACCTTAGTATAATTCAGCACACCAGTCACACCAAACAAGTTCCCAAGACACAAGCAGCTTTAATCCCCCAATCCAGCCTCCAACGGGGGCCCAGCTGGACAAGGAGCGACTCCTTCGCTCTGCACAACCCACGGCCCACCCTCCTCCTCGCCCTCTTTGTGGCGATGCGCGCCCTTCTGTCCTCAGTTCACGGTAAGCGTGTCTGGGGTGCCTGGGACACTGAAGCAGCAGGCTCCTTTTCTTCCTCGTTCTCCATCTCCATCTTATCCCTCTCCAAGCTCTGGGTGCCCACAGCACAGTAGTACATAGCCTCATCCTCAGGCTGCAGCCCAGAGATGCTCAAATACCCCGTGTTCTCGGCCACATCTTTGGATCCAGAGAAGCGTGGAGGGACCTTCGGGCCCTGTCTCTTGTCTGAATGGGAGAAATATCTCAGCAAGAATCTGGGAGGGTGTCCGGGCCTCTGCTGGTACCAGTAGATGCTATAAATGCTGACATCATGGTCCCTGCTCAACGTGCAGGCCAGACGGATTGTGGTTCCGAGGGGCGAGGACACAGAAGGTGGCTGATCCAGCATTGGCTGAGGGCCACAACCTGGGGACACAGAAAAACATGGACACCCGGGGCAGGGCAGGGCAAGGGAAGGGGCCAGTGGCTACGAGCTCTGGGGAGTTCTCACCTGTGAGGTAGGCGAGGAGCGCCAGCAGGACAGGAGCCCAGGACATGTTGCAGACGTGCCGAGCTCTGCCTCCTGAACTGTGCAGCCACTGCTCCTGGGGCTCTCTGGGGTCTGGGCAGCCTCCTCCTCCTCCACCCTCCTAGGGGTGGGGCCATTGCACACCCAGTTCCAGCCACCGCCATCCCAAACTTTCTTGGGTTTGCAGCATCAGTTAGGGGAATGGTCCCATGGTGGCCTTTGTGGCTCTGGCCTTGTCCTCATAGAAGCATTCAGGGAGGAAACACCTGCTGGAAGCTCACACCCCAGTGCCCAGGAGGCCAGCCCGCAAGCTTGCGTCCCTGAGGGAGAGCGGCCTCAACGTCCCCTTGAGAAAGCCGAGCCCCGCAGAAACAAGATTCGTGTCCAAATTTACATGCCTGGTGAACTGGGAAGAGGACGCATCCTGAAGGTGGTGAAACACCTGCTCTGAGCAACAGAAAATGTTGGGCCCTGATGGTGAGTGAGACACTGTTCCCTTCCACACTCCTAGCACTTGCTACCCACAAACCTAGAGCAACTCTCCCCCTCACCACGGTCCAACGCAGGCCCTGCCCCAGCCCTGCTGACCGCTCCTCTCCACCATAGTCAACCTACGGGTCCACAGGAGGGCTGACCCGCCGTTCCCTGGGAGGCCTGTGTGGAGGGCTCAGCCGCAGGGCTCTGGGGGCAGAGAGCACTGGCAGCGCTGAGAACACTCTTGAGACCCTCAGGCTTCCTTCTGCTATGCAGAACGAACTCCTGAGCTGGATTAAATGAGCGGTGGGGTTCTGGTTTTGCTTCTCTGCCAACAGATTGCACCACTTAAGTCTTAGATTCAACCTAAGCCATGGCCGCTAGATACACCTGGGGCAGTGTGGAGAACAGACCCTAGGGTGGCAGGGTGGAGGCCAGGAGATCAGTGTGGTGGCAGCCGAGGCAGAGGGAATTGATTGGATCTCAGATATATTTTTAAGACAGTGATGGATAACGAACAAGTGAGAGAAGGGGGAATCCAGAATGCTTTCAAGGCATAGGTTTTGAGCATCAGGGAAGATGGAGTTGCAGTTTTGGAGATAGAGAGGCTGCCAAGGAGGGGGTTCAGAATCAGAAGTTCTGTTTTGAAAGGGAAAGCTCATTGTGACTCTTAATTTTTGGCATTTCCCAACCTTAGTTTGACCATTGAACTTTTTCTTCTTCCAGATCATTTATCAGGGCTAGTATTCCGATAAAAGCAATTTGGGAAAGCATCGACAGGGCCCAAAGGAAATGTGTATATGCTATTGTTTAAAATATATTAAAAGATGAAAGTTATTTTAATTTTTACATACCAGGTAACCCTAGTGCTCTAACACAAAAAAATTACTTTTCTTTTCCAATTCATCTTCCAGATATATTTTACACAGTTCATTCATTCATTGCACAAATGTTTATAGTACTGAAGGAAGCCTGCTATACACACGTGTCGCTTTCATTATTGTAATTATTATTATTTTTTAAAAAATATATTTTATTGATTTTACCATTTCAATGGTAAAATGGAGAGGGATAGAGAGTTAGAAACATCGATCAGCTGCCTCCTGCACACCCCCTACTGGGGATGTGCCCGCAACCAAGGTACATGCCCTTGACCGGAATCGAACCTGGG
>NW_005367694.1:1469074-1488089 GCF_000412655.1 Myotis brandtii
GGCTGCTGGCCGGGCACCGAGGGGCCCCGGCACCGCGGCTGGGGGTAGCGTCCCGGGCCGGACTCTTGGGGTTCTCCCCGCCGCTTCCCTGGAGGGGTGGACCCCCTACCCGAGGGCTTGCTGTCGGGGTCCGGGGAGGTGGCGATGGGCCAGCGTTTAGCCAGGTCTCTGGAGGAGCAGGCGTTGCGGTTCATTATCTTCTTCGTGGAACCCGCCTGCGGTTCCTTAGGTTGGGTCTGCCGTGCAGCAGTCGGGCCCGGGTCGGGCCCGGGTCGGCTGGGCTCCACTCAAAGGCAGGTTCTACCCGGGACCACCTGGGCCCCCCCTCAGTCTTGAGGGCGCCCGTGGTCCCCGGAGTCGCTCACTGGGTGCAGGAGAGCACTTGAACTCGAACACATGGACTAGAGTCCGGTGCGAAGGAAGGCAGTGGCCTCGTCTTCCCTTTTTATCGCTCAGCCTTTGGGGACAGCGCGTGGGAGGTCAGGCCGATGTGGACGAATGGCCAGAGAGCCCTGGGCTTCCGAGAGCCTTTGCAAAGGCCAGCTGACACCAGTCTCAACCGCAGTGTCCTCGTCGTTTAAAGAAATTACACCGTCAGCCTCGTAGAGTCGTTGGCAAGAGTAAATAAAGTGTGTGTAGCAGTCGTGTGCCTGGTGCAGAGAAGGAGCGTAAGAAATGGTTGTTCCTTTCCCTCTCTTTCTGACTCCATAGGTGTTTGGTGAGGTTGCCAAGGTGGGAAGTCCTAGGGCTCTGACTGCTGTTCAGACCGCTGCTAGGCCTTCGCTCCCAAGCTACGTCCACGTGTCTGTAAGACGCTGATAGGAAAAGACTTTCTCTAAAACGGTGTCTCCCAGAGGACGCATGCCGTTGTGGGATTGCTGGTGAGAGCTGACGGGGTAATAACAGGCTAGCCTGCTACTCCCTTGCACTTTCAGCCCTTCTAATCACAGCTGCAAGTTGGAGGGTTTGCTGTCAACACTCCCTGAGCACTTGCTAATCTCCCTTTTTAAAATAAAAGGACAAGCATCAGGCTCAGAGCTCTGGCAGGCAACAAAATTAAACTTGATATACCACGTAGGTTACTGGGAAAAACCTAGTTCTGGCCATTGATTGCAACCGATAGTTCCTATGGGGCTATAAAATTTCCCTTTTTTGTATATATTTAAACTTTTTTTAAAAAAAGCAAAACTTAAGTGAATAATAATGTTTTGCCAGTAAGGCAAAAGCGTTAGGACAGTAGCCCTAGCTGGTTGGGCTCAGTGGATAGAGCATCGGCCTGTGGACTGGAGGGTCCTGGGTTTGATTCCGGTCAAGGGCACATGCCCGGGTTGTGGGCTCGAATGATCCCTGGTAGGGGGCGTGCAGAAGGCAGCCAATCAATGATTCTCTCTCATCATTGATGTTTCTAGCTCTCCCTATCCCTTCCTCTCTGAGTTAAATTTAAAAAAAAAAAATTTTTTTTAAAGCATTAGGATGGTATATAAATGAAGTTTGCAAACCATTGCTTTGAGCTTTTGTTCTAATTGGCTTCCGTTTTGAAATTGGAGATGTGCCTTAATGGAAAAATAGGGAAGCCCTACGATTAATCACAGAAAATTAATCACAGTTGCGACTGCTGAAATCTTTTAAGAGTTGGAAGGAACCTGATGTAGTTTTTTAAAAATGTTCCTATGCCCTAACTGGTTTGGCTCAGTGAATAGAGCGTCGGCCTGCGAACTGAAGGGTCCCAGGTTCGATTCCGGTCAAGGGCATGTACCTTGGTTGCTGGCACATCCCCAGCAGAGGGTGTGTAGGAGGCAGCTAGTTGATGTTTCTCTCTCATGGATGTTTCTAACTCTATCCTTCTCCCTTCCTCTCTGTAAAAAAATCAATAAAATATATTTAAAAAAATAAAAATAAAAAATGTTCCCAGCTGGAAGTAAGGAAGCATGAGTTTCACCCCATCTCAACCAACTTCCTTGGTTATCTTTAGAAAATCCTTTCTCTGAGTCTTAGTTTGTTCTTCCTACTTGAGATGACTTTACCAGATCATCACCAATGCCCTTTCCCCAGGATTTCACATCCTTAAAGGAAGTGATATTCTTTTTCCTCATAAAACAGTGATACTCAGAACATTACAAAGTGCTTATGCAGTATTGAGGTATAAACTGTTGAATTAGATATGTGTTTCTTTAGAGCAAGAGTGGGGAACCTTTTTTCTGCCAAGGGCCATTTGGATATTTATAACATCATTTGTGGGCCATACAAATGATCAACTTAAAAACTAGCCTGCTATATTTGGTCAAACATTTAATTAACTCACCCCTAATGCCTTAGCAGGGCCGGACCAAATGATTTCTAGGGCTTTATACAGCCCATCGGCTGGACGTTCCCCACCCCTGCTTGGGAGCCAGAGCTGCTGAAGATTGGCACGTGTCAAAAGTGGATTAGCAATTGCACAGTCTTGAGTTTGCTTTTTTTTTTTTTAAAATCCTCACCAGGATATTTTTTCATTGATTTGAGAGAAAGTGGAAGAGAGAGGGAAAGACAGAGAGAAGCATCAATGTGAGAGAAACACATCAATTGGTTGCCTCCTGCATGTGCCCTGACCAGGGCCTGGGCTGGGGAGGAGCCTGCAACTGAGGTACATGCCCTTGACCTGAATCAAACCCGGGATGCTTTGGTCAGCAGGCCCACGCTTTAGCCACTGAGCCAAATCAGCTAGGGCTGGGCTTTGCTTTTTTCAAATATATTTTTACTTGTGGCCCAGTGCACGAATTCGTGCACATTGAAAGGAAATTAATTAGAAGAAATATTTTAATATCACTAGTCACCCTTTCTCTATAATAGAAGTGTCAACCAAATTCACGATCAACAAGGACAGATGGAAACACACCCGTGCGAGTGGCCCCAGCGAGAGCTTTATATGTATCACTCATGAGCGAGTCAACTTAGCCTTTTATAGAACAAACTTGCTTAATTAGGTCTACTTTCTGATGTAGCTAAACTTTTTCCAGCCCAGTGAAGCACCCCAACTTCTCTTTCAGGTAATTGTCAGCAACATAGCAGTAAATATCAACACAAACCAGATTATTATTGTAGATCACGCAGGGAGAACAAAGGGTAAAATATTTAACTGCAGCCGTGTTTGACTATATTCTGTTCAGTGAGAAAACCTGAAGTCATTTTCAAGGTCCACCATTTCTTAATTCTTTTCAGTCGGGTCAAGTTTCTAAGCTTTCTAAATCTCCTTTTTCTGGCTAATGGAAAAAAAATAGGATTCCACCAAGTCTCCTATCTACCTACTCCAGGACTTCTGTGAGGATCAAATGAGAGGAGGCACGGGAAATGCTTCACAGACATTTGATTACAGTGTAAAGTGTTTCCACCTGGGTATAAAGCAAGTCGTGTTCCTGGGCTGAAGAAACTGCAAGGAGGCTAGTCATCACTAGGGAGAGGAAGCTGGGCGTTGCTATGTGACGACGTCATTACCCGGACGGAGGGAAGGACACTTAGCATATTAGACTTTTATATAGATTGATTTCAGAGAGGAAGAGAGAGAGATAAATATCACTGATGAGAGAGAATCATTGATTGGCTGCCTCCTGCACTCTTCCTTCTGGGGATCCAGCCCCAAACCTGGCCATGTGCCTTGACCAGGAATCGAACTGTGACCTGGTTCATAGGTCGACACTCAACCACTGAGCCACACCAGCTGGGTGCTTTTTTTGTTTTTTTTTAAAGTGAGTTTCCTTGTTAGCAAGTAGTATAGGTCCCATTGGAAGCATTGCTATTTTCTCTGTGTCTTTTTTTCTCTTCAGGAGTCAGCATTGATAGTAGTGTTGGGCTGCTGAACTTCTTCATCGCCATTTCCCTGAAACTGGCGCCAACTTGAAGACAAGATGAAGACCGTGCTCATGGTTGCAGAAAAGCCATCTTTGGCCCAGTCCATTGCCAAAATCCTCTCTCGAGGTAGGGAAGGCCAGCCCTGGTGTCTCTGGCTTAGCTCTGTAAGCGTGGTCATTCCTATTTTACACGTCGCTTCTTTCTTTTTCCAAAGTGTGACTCCAGCCCACTGGAGTAGACTCGGTGCAGGACAGCAGGCATTCACGAAGCACCTCGGTGTTGGTCACTGTGGGATGCGTTTATTGCCGCAGCCAGCTTGAGCCAGGACTGGGGCTCCCAGAGGGCACAGGCACTATTCACAGCGTAGCAGCAGGTGCAGACAGGCCACTGGGAGAGCGCTGTGCTGGCCAGGGTTGTTGGTCACAAGCAGCAGGAACCAGCCCTGGTAACTTACACCGAAAGGGAATTTACTGGAAGGAGGAAGACGTAGCCAGAACCGCACCCCGGTCTAAGTCTGATAAGGCCCTGCCACAGGCATCATCACCAAAGACCCTTGCTACTCCCCTTGACCCCTGACTGCTGCAGCTTCAGCCCAGACCCTCATGCCACTCCAGAGCAGCCACTAGCTGAGCCTTGGCCACGGCCCTCCCAAGACAGCAGAGCACTGGGAAACGGAGCATCTGCCCTCACCCCCACTCTGGCCACTGAGGTGATCGGTGCTGCTTCCCCTCCTGTCTCTGAATTCCCTCCGAAGAGGAAGGGTATTTGGATGCTGGGGACCCAGAAATGGCATACGTCCACCCTGACCTCCCCTTGCTCCCAAGGCTGAAGGAGGAAGAGACCCTGAGACACTGGGCCAAGAAGTCCTGGTCTGAAGAGGAGGGTGGACCCCAGAGCAGTGCTTGGTCCCAGAGGCTGAGAAAGTGTGGCCGAGGGGCCATCAGGGGGAGCGTGAGACGACACTGTGGGGTTCACTAACTAGGAGTTAGTACAGTGGGGGACCTCCTGGGGACTTGAGTACAGTTGAGAGAAGCGAGGCAGAAATCAAATCAAGAGTGAACACAGAAATGCAAGGGTCTGCTCTTGAGAGTTCAGAGGGTGCTCCCGGCCCCAGCCCCCCGGGGCTCTGTGTGGTGGGCGCTCTGTGCTGGTTGGTTACCAGTGGCGTTTTCCCGTGAGATCTCGGCACCTAGTTCCCCGCAGCGGCCCGAGGACTGTCGTCACTGACTGCTCTGGGGGAGGGGCTGGTCCTCCGAGAGGCAGCTCATGGAACAGCCATCACTGTGCTTCTCTGCAGGGAACGTGTCCTCACACAAAGGGCTGAATGGCACGTGCTCAGTGCACGAGTACACAGGGACCTTTGCCGGCCAGCCAGTCCGCTTCAAGATGACGTCCGTCTGTGGTCATGTGATGACCCTGGATTTCCTGGGTGAGTCCCCCACCCTCCATCCTACTGAGGGAAGCCCTGCATGGTGCTTCCCAGGGACCAGTTGGAACCAGGGGAGGGCTCCAGGCACAGAGTCCAGAACCCATGAGTCCTGACGTCAGCAGGTCGTGAAGTGACCTGGGGTCCCTGGGTGAGGCACCCAGAACTCAGGTTTTGGAGCTCAACACCCGTGGATTCCCATTCCAGTGGCCCTTAGTCACTGCCTGCGCTGTGCACCCTCCTGTGCAGACTGGAGCCGGTGCCCACTCGGGGGGCCTGGCCTGAACAGTCCTTGGGAGAGGGCTGCTGTTCCTGGTGAGTGTCGCTGCCGTCCAGCGGCCACTGGGTGGCTGTCATCTCCCTCCTTGTTATTATCCATCATCTTGGAATGGCCAGCATTAGTGTCACACTGGGGCGAGGTGCCGGGCCGTGCTCTTAACCACACTCTGCTGGCTCACAGGCTGGGACTGGGGCAGTGACCGGGCCTCCAGGAGTTTCTGCCCCTCATGTGTGAAATGAGTCTTACGACAGGGCCATCCATGCCCAGGACTGTCCGTGGACTGAATGTAACAGTGATGGTAGAGTGCTTAGCGCAGGGCCGGGCACATAGCAAAGCCTCAGTACTTCTCGCTGCTCAGTGACAACAGTGACATCGATTCACTCGTGTGACTGAGCACTCAGACCCTGAGTTTGACCACCAGCCTGCAGGTGGGGAGCTGGGATTTGAACTTGGCTCTGTCTGACCCCAGTCTCCCAGGCTGCAGGGAATGGGGCCTAAAAGAAAGCCCGAGTGCTGAACGTGTGAGCGCCAAGCCCTGCACAGTGAAGTAGGTGGGTGTGTCCCACGTGAGGCCCAAAGAGATTGATTCTCCCCTGGCATCCGCTGAGCCCATCGTGTGCCTGGTCAATGCTGAGCGTGGGGAGGTCACAGAATCCAGGCTGGGAGAGAAGACGGGGGCAGCGAGCCAGCCCGGGAGTGGTGCCTCTAGCATAGGGACCGTCTGGAAGCAAGGCTAGAGCAGCAGCCCTGCCCTGTGGGGCTCCCGTGGTGGCCGAGGTGTGGTGTCAGCTCAGCAGCCAGGAGGAGGAAGGCCCGGGCAGATCCTTTCTCGCCTTCCCCTCCCTGTGTGTGAGACAAGACCCATTATGGCGATCATGGAGGCCAAGCTCTGCAACGTGGTTCAGATGTCGTTGTGCCTGTGGTTGATAGGAAAGTACAACAAATGGGACAAGGTGGACCCGGCAGAGCTGTTCAGCCAAGCCCCGACGGAGAAGAAGGAAGCCAACCCCAAGCTGAACATGGTGAAGTTCCTGCAGGTGTGTGGGCAGCGGGCACAGGCAGGCAGGGCGGGCACAGGCAGGCAGGGAGGGCACAGGCAGGCAGGGAGGGCGCAGGCAGGCAGGGCGGCCCTTCCTCTGGCTCCCTGCCCCACCCCAACAAGATGGTATTTGACCAGCCCTGGGGCAGGCCTCACGGCCTTTTCTGTAAGCGGCCCCAGCTGACCCAGGAGGCACCTTTCAGTCTTGCTCTTCCCCCCACTACACTGTCAGCCACTGAAATTTAAAAAAAAAATAGTGTGGTGGTGGTGGTGGTTTTTCTAATTTTAAAACAAATGCATATATGTTATGGAAAATTAGAATATATACATAAGTATAAAGAAGGAAATTTATTTATAATCACACTACCCAAGACAACCACTATTGACATTTAGGGTTATTTCATTTCTGTCCTTTTTCTGTGCAATTTTCGGGTTAAGATCTTACTGCATTTTTAACATTTTTTTGTCCACAAAACAGTAGTTCTGAGCTAAATTCTTTTCTGACTGTCTAAGCCAGTCTAACTAGTTCTGCCTAGCCTGGGCCCCTGCTCTGGGCACCAGGCCTCCTAAACAGCTGAGGGTGGGGTGGTGGTGGGATGGGGGGACAACTGCTCTGCTCCCTGAGCCGGGTGGGGGTGCCATGGGCACTGCAGGGCTGGGCTGTGGAAGGTACTAGTCACCCTGTGCTTTGTGGCAGGTGGAGGGCAAAGGCTGCGACTACATCGTGCTATGGCTGGACTGCGACAAGGAAGGGGAGAACATCTGCTTCGAGGTGAGGGTGACCCCACGGTGGCCTCACTTTGGCCTTCCTGCCATCTGCCCCATCCATTCCTGAGCCCGGAGTAGGGAATCAACTGCATTGGCTTAGAAATGCCTGCTGTGCTCCTTTATGTTGGAAATTATCTAGACACAGTGTGTGGGCAGCAGTAAAAGGGCAGCTTTTCTAGGTGGATCTGAGTTTCAGAATGGGGCTGTCTCAAGGAGAGAGTTAGCATTTCGGGGACCTTAGATCAGTGCTGGTTGCCACCTGGCGATCCTCCTCCTTTCCCAGGCCCCGTTCTTCTCATCGCCCACCTCAGGCAGGATGCCCTGCCTCGGCCATGGTGCCCTCGCACTGGGTGTGCCTACAGGTGTCACCTGGTGCCCCTCAGGCTGTGACTCTATAGGTTGCCCTTCTGCCTCTGCACCCAGGGCCTGGCATGCCTCAGGGCTCAGGAAGTGCTTCCAGCACAACAGGGGCTCTCGGGACACCCCGCATTCCAGCACAGAAGGGGTATCCCTGCCGATACCCCCCTCCTGCTCCTCCCCTGCTGGCTTGCTCCTCCCGGGGGATCTTTGCGGCTGGGGGTAAAGAATGGTGGCAGCTCATGGGGCTTTCTCCCTTCAGAATCGAAGCCACCTCTTCCCTGTAAAGAAGCTGCATGCCAGGCTCCAGCATGACTCCCCTCCCACTGCACGGCCTTCTTAGTGAGTCTCGACTCCAGGACCCCTGCTGTGCCTGCTCCCCGAGCCCCCCAAGCCCCCCCCAGGGGAGGTCATCAGGGCTCCCCGCTCCTGCCTGTTGCCTTTTCCTCTTCATCCGTTTTCCCTCCCTGTCTTTCCTCCAGTCTCTTCCAAGTCCCACCCTCCCCTCCTCGCGCTCCCTCCTCTAGAAGGAGGGGAAATGGTCACGTGGGGCGATTTGGCAACTCTTGTTCCCTGTGTCCTTGGCAATAGCATCTCTTGGTTTGGTGAGGATGGAAGCAGGAGATAAGAGAGAGGGTGGCAGCTTGCAGGATGGTAATAAGAAGGGGGTGTTGGAATAAATTTGTGGACAAAAGGAAGGAAGCCATGTGGCAGGAGTATGGAGAGACGGAGTCTTCTGGAAGGGGAGAGAGACAGAGGAGGGTCTGGCTAGAGTGAAGAGGGGATCACACGCATGGCTGGGAGGCTCAGTCCTGGAGAGGAGTTGGGCCCACAGGTGGGGTGTAGAGCAGGAGGTGGAGACCTGGGGAGTTGGACGGGGTCACAGCCAGCCCCCTCCCCCAGGTCTTGGATGCTGTGCTGCCCGTCATGAATCCGGCCCGTGGTGGTGAGAAGACAGTGTTCCGGGCCAGGTTCAGCTCCATCACGGACACAGACATCTGCAGTGCCATGGCCCGCCTGGGCGAGCCTGACCACAACGAGGCGCTCTCAGTGGATGCCCGGCAGGAGCTAGACCTGCGCATTGGCTGTGCCTTCACCAGGTGCCGGCTGCCCTCCCGTTGGCCAGAGCCTCACCCTTGCTGGTCCCCCTCCTTGCTTCCTGGGCCTGATCAGCCACCCCAATGGTCAACATTTTAAAAACCCTAAAGACAACTGTCTAAATAGACCACCGCGTGGAAAGCAGTGTCTTGGGGAGAGGGGGAAGGGGGTGGAATGTGATAGAAGGGCTTCCTGGCCTGGCGAGCTGAATCCCCAGTATGGGGCATGTAGGAGGCCGCTAATGTCTGCTCTTCTTTCCCACACACCTCCTGGCCCCTGCTGAGCATGTCTCTGACCCTGTCTCCTGAGCCGGGAGCAGCCAGCCACCTTGGCCTCCTCCCTGCGCCACCAACTAACCCATCCCAGACTCCCACAGGGGTTAATGAAGGTTTCTTGAGCAAATGCATGACTAAATACCTTTCTCTCCCCACCCCTCCTTGTAGGTTTCAGACTAAGTACTTCCAGGGGAAATATGGCGATTTGGACAGCTCTCTCATCTCCTTCGGGCCATGTCAGACCCCTACCCTGGGATTCTGCGTGGAGAGACATGACAAAATCCAGTCCTTCAAACCAGAGACCTACTGGGTGCTACAGGCCAAGGTTCTCTTTCCCTTGTCTGTTCCCGCTGGGTCTTTTCAGGTTTGGGTGTGGATTCTGAGAGTCCCCTTCATCATCACTGTCATCATCATAGTCCCACAGGCCCCTGAGGTCGAGGGCACTGCCCTTTTACCCTGTGGATAGCAGTACAAGGGAGGGAGGCCAGAGAGGGGTCTGCGGGTGCCGAGGGAAGGGGCCTCAGCTTCCATGGAGAGGCAGGGTAAGGCTCGGCCTGGATGCACTGAATTTCAGTGATTGGAATGAACTCGGCTTTGGTGGTGTGGGGCGAGGTCATCCCTTGGGGCCATCAGCTGCCACAGTCATATCCAAGGATCGACTTTCAGACTTTTAAGGTTTTGGAACCCCTTCTCCAAATAAAGACTCCACTGAAGCTTCTTGTAAGATTTAAATTTTTTTTTTCATTGATTTCAGAGAAGAAGGGAGAGGAAGAGAGAGATAGAAACATCCATGATGAGAGAGAATCATTGATTGGCAGCCTTCTACCCGACCCACACTGGGGATTGAGCTCGCAACCCGGGCATATGCTCTGACCGGGAATCGAACCAGTGACCTCTTGGTTCCTGGGTCGATGCTCAACCGCTGAGCCATACCCGGCTGGTCGCTTCTTGTAAGATTTAGAACATAATGCAGAGCTGTTTCAGTTGACATGGGGTAGGGGCCCCAGGGTGAGGCCATACCTAGTGCTGGCCAGGCATTAGGACATGGGCAGGGAGGTGTGAGAGGTGGAGGCTCGGACACTCCTTAAGGACACATCAGCCTCGGCTTTGTGCTCTCCTCGTGAGACCATCTGCCTGATTTCAGGGAGGCCAGCTGTCAGAGCAGCTTTCACTTGGGGAGGGGCTGCTTATCTGCACACCTGCACAGGTACAGCTGTGAGACTTTATTTTTTTTTTTATTGACTTTTAGAGAGAGGGAGGGAAAGGGGGAGAAAGAGAGAAATCAATGTGAGAGCAAAACATCAGTCCACGTCCTCTTGCACGCCCCCTACCAGGGATCCAGCCCTGACTGGAATTGAACTGGCAACCTTTCGGTGCCCGCGATGAGCCCAACCAGCTGAGCAGTGCGGGCCAGGGCATGGCTGTGAGACTGTAGAGCCAGGCAAGGACCAGCTTCATCTGCCCCAGGTCTCTTCTCCGGCAGCAGATTCACCTGGATACTTTCCTGTGTTCTGTCCTTCCTGCAGGTTAACGCTGATAAAGACAGATCTCTCCTTTTGGACTGGGATCGAGTGCGAGTGTTTGACCGGGAGATCGCGCAGATGTTTCTAAACATGACCAAGCTGGAGAAGGAAGCCCAGGTGGGCCTGCTGCACCCACAGCTGCCACCTTTGCCTGGGTCGGGGTAGGAGCGGGATACCTCTGGCTGGAGAAATAGCTTGTGACCTAGGTCATGTCTTTCTCCCCCTTTCTGAAACAGACATCGTTTGGAAAGAGCGTTTACGCATACACTCCCACTGGAATCGTTCTGCCCATGGCAGTAACTGCAGCGTGTTGCATATCTGCTCCGTACTGTGCACTGCCCCACTCCCGTGACCCGCCAGGCCCCTTCCACACTTCCCTTCCCACGTGACCCTGTGGCATCATCTCCTTTTGACAGGACTTAATTGACACAGACGTCCCTTTTGTGTGACGTCTAAAGCTGACAACTCCAGAGAGCTCTGTGTGCATGGCCGTGAACCTGCCCAAGGTCCAGCACAGACGGGTCTGAGATTCCCAAAGTCAGCTTCCATGGCCTTTGTGGGGCTGTGTTTCTCACTCAGGGTTTTCTGACTAGAAGGACTTGCTGCTTGGCCGTTAGGAAGGGGGTGATGTCATGTGGAAAGGGGCTGGCTTCAGTGGGGGTGGGGAGCAGGCACAAGGCATTGCAGCTGTGACAGCTACCAGAGCCACTGAGGGGCCTTCTCTTGTCCTTCCCGAGCCTTCCTTAGGTGCCCTTACCCACCCATGCAGTAGACTCCGGCTCCCAGAACTTCTAAAGCTGCTCTGTGCCTTTATCCTTGATCACGTTCCTACAGGCACCATTGCTGCTGTCGCAGGCTCTCAACCTAGTGGTCCAGCTTTCCTGGCTGCACATGCACAATCTAGCCTCAGCGTTCACCCCGCCTTGTCTGTCTGGAACCAGAGGGCCCTGCCCTGGCCAGGTCTACATGGAATTCAGGGATGAGCTGTCGGGGTTGGGTTGTTTGGGTTGTTTCTGCCACAGGCAAAGCAGAGCCATCGCTTCTGACAGCTGTTCAGTTTAGAGGTTGAAAGTACTTGCTCACCAGAATTTTATTTAAACTGCATGGTGTTTACAAAAGTTACCAACATTTAAAAATTACGAGGTTTTTATATTAAAAGCCTGATTTCCAGCTTTTCTTGGCAAACCAGAAGATATAGCAATACGAGCAGGCCCTGATGGAGCACTCAGGCTCATTGAGGGGCAAGCAGCTGCCCCGAGACAACCTGCACCCCGGGCCTCCTGCTCCCACTGCCACCCCCAGGGCCGTGCTGATGCTGGCTCCCGTCTGATTTTGAATTTGCAGCCCCTTCTCTTGCCTCTTCCCCATTCCTCCCGTTTTTCTCTCTCCCTAGAAAATTCTTTAGAAAATTATCATCTCTCTTTTTTCCTTCTTGGGCCTGAATAAATATTCAAGTCTTAAGTGCACTATGAGGAGTGAACTTGAGACCAAATGTATGAAACCAGACCCTTTGCCCACCCATCCTGATTCTGTTTTGTTGTCTTTCTCCTTCCCCTACTCCCACATCACGGAATCCGTTCTGTTTTCTAGGTGGAAGCCACAAGCAAAAAGGAGAAGGCTAAGCAGAGGCCCCTGGCCCTGAACACTGTGGAGATGCTTCGTGTGGCCAGCTCTTCTCTGGGTATGAGGGGATTTCTCTAAAGCCCCCAAAGACTTCTTGGAGCAGGCATGCAGCTGCCCCGTTCAACCCAGGGTAGTACCTGGGGGTGTAGGACAGTGCTTTGCCAGCATTTTCCCCTCTATGTTCACCTGTGTCAGTATGCACCCCTCCCCCCCATGTGCTCACCTGTGTCAGCACCACCCCCTCCACATGCTCACCTGTGCCGGCGCCCTCTTTCCATTCAGTGTTACCCGAGGCTTAGAGGGAATCTGAGGATTCCATTGCACAGGATTGTTGGTTAGTACTCAACAGCTTCTCTGAATTTATGTGGGGAAAACACAGACCATGTCATTTTACTAACTGTCTGAGGAGCCCCTGCTGGGATTGAACACGTGGAAGGCCATCAGCAGGGCCACCCACAAAGCAGGCCCTCATGCCTCTCAGAGACATTAAACCATGGAGTTCAAGCTCCAGGTACAAACTCCGGTCCAAATCCCAGCTCATCACATCCTTTCTTGTCCCAGAGCCTCAATTTCCTCATGAGAAAAGAGGGTGACCATAGTTAGCACCCATCTGGGTTGTTGTAAGGATTAAGTGATTGAAATAGCTCATCCTAACAGTAGCAGTGGTAATGGTTGTCACTGCCCGAGAGGGACATGCTGACATCAGCGTCCCTGCTGCTGGGAGAGGTCAAGACCCATCTCTCCTGCCTGGGACGTAGCAGTGGTAATGGTTGTCATGCTGACATGCTGACATCAGCGTCCCTGATGCTGGGAGAGGTCAAGACCCATCTCTCCTGCCTGGGACAGGTGTGTGTCGTCTGTCTGAGCCTTGTTTCCATAGCAGCAAGAAGGGGGTTGGGCTGGAAAGTTGGTGGCCTCAAGGCATTGGTGACGCATCAGCAGCCTCGGGAAACCATGAGCAGTGTGCTCTCGAGCATTTTCAGGGGTCCTCGGGGGCCAACAGTGACATTGGGTGACCAGTAGCCAAGTGCCAGCCTCTGCTGGTCAGGGAGGAGCAGGAAGACGAGCCCTCCCAGTCGCCCTGTTTGCTTTTGGGGGAGCCTGAGTGCCCAGGCCCATGGGCAGGCACCTGGCTGACCCTGGCATTCCGGGCCAGCTGAGCCTCCTGTCTCTCGCAGGCATGGGGCCACAGCATGCCATGCAGACCGCTGAGCGGCTCTACACCCAAGGCTACATCAGCTACCCGCGCACCGAGACCACCCACTACCCCGAGAACTTCGACCTGAAGGGCCCTCTACGGCAGCAGGCCAACCACCCCTACTGGGCCGACACGGTGAGCAGAGCCAGGCCCTGCATTCCCCCCGCCCCCCGTACACCCTGTTGCCAAGGCCTTGGGACCAGCTCAGGACTGGCCAAATCCAGGCCTGGCAGCAGCTCCCTGCAGGTGGGAGGGCAGCCATGCCCAGACTCACGCTCTGCTTTGTCTTCTCTCCCTCAGGTGAAGCAGTTGCTAGCAGAAGGTATCAACCGGCCACGGAAAGGTCACGATGCTGGTGACCATCCCCCCATCACCCCCATGAGGTCTGCCACAGAGGCCGAATTAGGTATCAGGTGATTCCCTCCCCCACCATTCTCACACTCATACTCACATTCATGCACACACACACACACACACTTCAAGCTTCTGGGGAGGGAAGGGCTTCTGGCACTTTTGCATGGTGTCGACATACTCACATTCATGTGCGCGCGCGCACACACACACACACACACACACACACACACACACTTCAAGCTTCTGAGGAGGGAAGGGCAACATGGTACTTTTGCATGGTGTCGGGCCCCGGTGGCAATGTGGGGTCATACTCACATTCATGCACACACACACACACACACTTCAAGCTTCTGGGGAGGGAAGGGCTTCTGGCACTTTTGCATGGTGTCGGGCCCCGGTGGCAATGTGGGGACTCCCTCCTGCCCCGTCTGCCCCTGGCTGTGGCCCAGGAGGTCACCTGAAAGTGTGCTCCCTCCCTGTGGGACCGGACAGGAGCGAGTGGTGACAGCAGTGTGTCCCGTGCAGGGTGCAAGCACTGTTGGGGGAGACCCTAGAACAGAGAGGGCCAGGCAGGAGGTGGCAGGGGAGGTGAGTGGGCGGGTGGCTATGGACAGAATAGCATCACCCTGAGACAAAGCGACAGGCTCCGTCATCGGGCCCATGCAGTGCTGGTGGCCACGTGCCAGGAGAGGGCAGAGGGAGGGGGAACCATGTGGGTGGAGGCAGAAGCTGCTTGTGTGATGTGATGGTGGCATATCACTAGACAGGGACAGGCCACGTGCCTGGAGGCAGGGCGGGAGATGGGAGCCACGCTGTGAGGGAACCACCAGGAGCAAGAGACTCTTTCCTTGCTATCTCGTCCCTCGGCATCCTGTGCTCTGCTGCCTGAGCAGGAGCCAGGGGGTCCCAAGAGCCAGAGTCCTGGCTGGTGACCAGCGTCTGTGCTTACGCAGGGAGCGAGGCGTGGCGGCTCTATGAGTACATCACTAGGCACTTCATCGCCACGGTGAGCTATGACTGCAAGTACCTCCAGAACACCATTTCCTTCCGGATCGGGCCCGAGCACTTCACCTGCACGGTGAAGACTGTCATCTCACCAGGTAACCTGCAGGCCCAGCCGTGCTCCCCACCCCACAGGTCGATGCAGCGTCCTCCGTCGGGCCTGGGATGGAGGCCCTGGGTCTGAGGCAGCGCCCTGTCCCTCCAGGCTTTACGGAGATCATGCCCTGGCAGAGCGTGCCCCTGGAGGAGAGCCTGCCCACCTGCCAGAGGGGCGACACCTTCCCCGTGGGCGAGGTGAAGCTGCTGGAGAAGCAGACGAGCCCCCCTGACTACCTGACGGAGGCCGAGCTCATCACGCTCATGGAGAAGCATGGCATCGGTGGGTGCGCCCGTCCGGGACCCCGGCCCGAGGGTTCCCAGCCCAGGAAGCAATGCTTCCAGAGCTGCCCGGTGCCCCTTCCATGCGTGAATGGCAAGTGGTGCGGTGCCTGGCACAGTGCTGGCTGAGAACCAGGGCCCGTGACAGGTGGGGGTGCAGGGGAGCCCACAGTCCGATGGGAGTGTCGCAGGCCGAGGGACACTAGGGCCTTGCTGTGCGTTGCAGGGACAGACGCCAGCATCCCCGTGCACATCAACAACATCTGCCAGCGCAACTATGTGGTCGTGGAGAGTGGGCGGCGGCTCAAGCCCACCAACCTTGGCATCGTCCTGGTGCACGGCTACTACAAGATCGGTGAGTGCGGCCCTGGTGCTCCCTGGCTGCTCCCTGGGCTGCAGCTCCGCCTTGTCAGCGCAGAGCCTCCTCTGCAAAACCCTGCGGTGAGCCCCCCGCTCCCACAGCAAGGTGCTGCACTGCCTGTCAGCCCAGAGCCTCCCCTGCAGTGAGCCCCCCGCTCCCACAGCAAGGTGCTGCACTGCCACCCCAGGACCTGCCCCAGCAGGGGCTTGGCATGGTGGGTGATGAACGGACAAGTGCGAAGGACCCAAAAGGGGAGGCGAGGGCTCTTCCCCACATCGGGGCCCGAGGAACATAGATGTGGCCCAGGGGCTGCCCGGAGCACCTCTGTGATGCAGTTCTAGGGACGGGTCCCTGATGGCTCCACACAGGATTTTGTGGGGGGAATCAGGAAAGGTCTTGGGTGCGGGGTCAACCAAGTGCCGGAGCTGCCGCAGGGACCCTGAGCCTCAGGTGAGGGTGCTCACAGCGGCCACCCTCCCACAGATGCGGAGCTGGTGCTCCCCACCATCCGCAGCGCCGTGGAGAAGCAGCTGAACCTCATTGCCCAGGGCAAGGCCGACTTCCGCCAGGTCCTGGGCCACACGCTGGACATCTTCAAGAGGAAGTTCCACTACTTCGTGGACTCCATCGCAGGTAAGGGCTGCCCCTTCTCTACCCCTGGGTCAGGCCGCCGCCACTCGGGGTGCCAAGTGCCCCCATGTGAGACCAGCCCCCAGATCTGGGCTCAGGCCTCTGTTGGAGGATGGGGTGATGATGAGTCATCACTGGGCCCTTGTCAGAATTAAAGGCCAGTGTATTAATACCACACGCAGCCCTGCCTGGTGTGTTCAATGGTTAGAGTGTCAGCCTGTGCACCAATGGGTCTCGGGTTCGATTCCTGGTCAAGGGCACATACCTCAGTTGCAGGTTCATTCCCCGCCTCCAGTCGGGGCGCGTTCCAGTTGATAGTCTCTCTCACCTCGATGTACCTCTCTCCCCTTCCTGCCCTCCCTTCCATTCTCTCTGCAAAGCACTGGAAACAAATATCCTCGGGTGACAAACGGGGCTGCAGCTCTGCCGTTCCCGTTACTGACATGGAACCCACCACCCGCAGGGAGGGGGTGCTCACGCACAGATCCTCTGCCTCGTGGTGCCTCCCCTGCAGCCGGCCCCCTGGCACCTGCAGGGAGGTGACCCTCCTGCTCTGCTTCCTTTCAGGCATGGATGAGCTGATGGAGGTGTCCTTTTCGCCTCTGGCAGCCACAGGCAAACCCCTCTCACGCTGCGGGAAGTGCCACCGGTTCATGAAGTACATCCAGGTAGGTGGTGGCTGAGGGCGGTGCCCACTCCTGCTGGCCTGCAGTGCCCTGTGCACAGACTTGGGCAAGTCTTGTCACCTCTGAAGGCCTTATCCTCAGTCATACAACGTATCTGTTCCAGTTGCCACCCAAGGGTGGCTAAGAGGCCTAAAGCAGCCTCGCCAGCAAACACCCCGTGTCCCTAGGACCTTAGGAGCACATCAGCTGTTAGGCCGCTTAAACACATGTCTGTGTTTCCTGTCCACACGTCCTGGCTATTGTGGGCATTAACATACGTGCTGGGATTTTAGAACTGCCTTTCTTCATGCGTAGAGCAAGTGTCCCGAGACTCATGGCCTGGGTCCTTGCCTAGCAACATATTACATATTACGTATTATATGTCACGTATTATGTATTACACATTACTTATTCTGTATGTGTATTGAGTGTGATGTACATATGTTACATAGTATGTACATGTGTGTGCATGTGTATTAGTGTTGTGTATTATCTATTCTGTTTTGTGTGTTGCACATTATGTATTACATAGGACTTGCTGTGTTATATGTTACATGCTACATTTATGATTCTCCATTATGGGGAGAGTGAGGGTGGGCTGGAGAGTCAGCTGGCCCAGCCCCCTGTGCCTCTCCCCTGGCATTGCTGCAGGCCAAGCCGAGTCGCCTGCACTGCTCCCACTGCGACGAGACCTACACCCTCCCCCAGAATGGCACCATCAAGCTCTACAAGGAGCTCCGGTGCCCGCTGGACGACTTTGAGCTGGTCCTGTGGTCATCGGGCTCTCGGGGCAAGAGCTACCCCCTGTGCCCCTATTGCTACAACCACCCGCCCTTCCGGGACATGAAGAAAGGTAAGCGCACCTCTCCCTGGGCTACGGCTCCCTCCAGCTGGCTGCCCTCGTCCCCCCGGGTTTCTGTGGTCTCTGTTCAGCACCACTCCCTGCCCGACATCACGCTGGTCTTTGTGGGTATCCCTACCCTGGGCCGTCCCATGCTACTGGTGCTAAGATAGGAGACCCCGGTGTGCCTGGGCGGTGCTCAGGCGTCAGCCAGACCGCCTGCCACTCTGGTCATAAAGCCCACTCAGGACCTGGCAGGGGTGGTTGCGCCCTCTCCTGGGCTGGATGAGTGGGAGGATGCAGCAGGTGGGGGTGCCCTGGGTCAGCACCATCAGAGTCCTCCATCCTCATGCTTATTCCTGGAGAAAGGAGAGCATGTATCCAGGTGGGGCTGAGACCGAGCCGGGAGTCTGAGGAGGGCCTGGGACTCAGTGCTCACCCTCAGCTGTGCTGTCTCCTTACCACCTCGCACAGGCCCCGGGGTGTCCTCACCCCATACCACAGACAGGAGTGAGACACAGCGAGAGCGAGGTGTCCGCCCACATCCCAGGGGCTCGGGGGGCCCGCAGGGTCTTAGTTTACCCCTCCTGACTCAGGCCTGGCCTGTGGGGCAGACAAGGCTCATCCCTGCCGTCCAGCAGCTTCCAGGGCAGCCGACGGCCCCACGTGGCCACTAGAACGAGGGCCGCACAGAGCTGCCTGTAACAGGCTGCGGAAGCAAAGTGAAGGGCAGGGACTGGCTGGCGGCCTCCAGGAAGGCCTGCTGGAAATGATGTGAGCCCGGGGAGGGGGGCCTCACGGGGTGAGGAGTTCCCGATAAGCAGAGCACAGGAGCGCTCGGGCCCCGGCCAGTGAGCAAAGCCGAGAGGAGCACTTTTTGCTGGGACTCGGGACGCGGGACTGCGAAGCACTGAGGGGGCCCAGGAGCGGGTGGGCAGCACGGTGACCATCAGGTGTGCCTCACAGGCTGCCCTCTCCCCACCAGGCATGGGCTGCAATGAGTGCACGCACCCCACCTGCCAGCACTCCCTGAGCATGCTGGGCATCGGCCAGTGCGTGGAGTGCGAGAGTGGGGTGCTGGTGCTGGACCCCACCTCGGGCCCCAAGTGGAAGGTGGCCTGCAACAAGTGCAACGTGGTGGCACACTGCTTCGAGAACGCCCACCGCGTGCGGGTGTCCCCCGAGACCTGCAGCTCCTGTGAGGCTGCCCTGCTCGACGTGGACTTCAACAAGGCCAAGTCCCCACTCCTGGGTGATGAGACGCAGCACACGGGCTGTGTCTTCTGTGACCCCGTCTTCCAGGAGCTTGTGGAGCTGCGGCACGCGGCCTCCTGCCACCCCATGCACCGGGGCGGGCCAGGGAGGAGGCAGG
>NW_005367694.1:1488160-1492366 GCF_000412655.1 Myotis brandtii
GGGGAACAAAGGACAAGATGTCAGCCCTGGCCGCCTACTTTGTATGATGGCCCCATTGTTCCTCACCCAGCTCCAGGCGGTTGTCCTTTGGGCCACAGAAATCATTAAAATGGATTTTGTCTTCTCCAGAGCAAACAGCTGGGGACCTTTTGCTGGTGTCAGGGTTGCTGTGTCCTCCCCACCCACCTCCTCATCCCCCCTCCCATCCCTGTCCCCTTGCCTCTCCCTTCACTCTGCAAACACCTCCTAAGTGCCTGCTCTTCCCAAGCCCCACGGTACCTCAGGGAGGATACCCCGTGTGGAAATGGCAGCTCTGTGCACGGCAGGAGGTGTCCCTGATTCCTGTGGGGAGAGGCAGGTGTAGGAGGGAGCCCGGGAGATGAGGCTGGGAGAGGTGCTCTCTGGACCAGCCCTCTGTGAGGGGGGACCTCCCATGCCAGGCTCAGCGGCTCTGAGCAGACCTGTGTGATGCCTCAGGCACCTGACAGTCTCTGGCCTGTTCTGATTCCAGTTCTCAAACAAGCCCTGATGGACTCAGAGGCAGCCAGTAACTTACTGGGATGGAAGGGGGGCAGGGGTGCCATGGTGAGCCATTCACATGCCAGGCGTAGAAAATAGCCCATAAGCCATAGTGGCTGGATGCAAGCAGTAGGCTGCTTGCCCGCCTGCTGTCCCTGTACCCCCACTCCAGCCCCTAGGCAGCCACAGTCCTCAGAGCTCTGGGTACTCCCCTGGCCATGTGGCGGCAGGAGCACCAGGCTGTCAGTGGGACATTTGTACAAGGAGCAGATCAGTGTTTCACAAGGGGCCCCCTATTTGGTAGGTTCGCAGTTCACACTAGAGCATACGAGGCCCTGAGAAAAGCCTCCGTAAAGGAACCTGTGGCTTCACCTGGCATTCCACGGAGGAGCTGGGCCCCAGGCTCCCTCTTTCTGGAGGCTCCAATGAGCCAACGTGGTGTTCCGTGGAACAGTTTGGGAAACCACTCTAGAAGCTGTTGAAAGGCTGCCTCCGCAAGCTGGCTCCCTGGGAAGCTGTGCTGAGGTGGCCTGATTCTGGAGCACTGACAAGGCCACATCTGCGAGTGGGTGGGTCCCTGGCACAGGGCTGTGACTGCTTGGCCGCCACGCAGGCCCGTCACAGTGAGCAGTCGGGGCCTTCGCCTTGTGTTCTAGGACCCCTCCAGTGAGAGCCGGGGGAGAGGCCTCAAACCCAGAGCACCCTTCCTTACCAGGACTCTGCACTGAGGTTTCACCTCAAGCAGGGCTCATCACAAGGGTTCATTTCTTTTTCTCTGCACTTGTCCTTTGTTGACTCATCATAAGGCTTCGTTTCGTTTCTTTTTTTTTTTAATTGATTTTTTACAGAGAGGAGGGGAGAGGGATAGAGAGTTAGAAACATTGATGAGAGAGAAACATCGATCAGCTGCCTCCTGCACACCCCCCACTGGGGATGTTCCCGCAACCAAGGTACATGCCCTTGACCGGAATCGAACCTGGGACCCTTGAGTCCACAGGCCGACGCTCTATCCACTGAGCCAAACCGGTTAGGGCTAGGGTTCATTTCTTTTTCTCTGCACTTGTCCTTTGTTGATGAACCTTTGAGACCCTTGGCTTTCAAAGCTGAACTGTGCCTTCAGGAACCATTCACCTCACCCACCCAACAGCATTCAAACCCCCCTGTTACTTGCAGTGAAACTGCAGAAGCAAGAAGAACAAGGAAGAGACGAGGTCTGCTTTAGGCCAGAACTGCCCACTGTGCTCCTTGGGACTGTACCTCCTGCCTGGGAGGCTGGCAGTTCAGTTAAGGAGCTCCTGCAGAGTCCAGATCAGATGTGGCAGCTTGGATCAAGGTGGTGGTTGTGAAGGTATGAAGGGTGATTTATTATGTTTTTATTGTGGAAAATTTCAAACATAAAAAAAGTGGAATAATAAAATGAACTTCCAGGTCCTGGCCCGTTAACTCAGTTGGTTAGAGCATTGTCAAGGTAAGCCAAGGTTGCAGGTTCAATCCCCTGTCTGGGCACATATAAGAATCAGCCGATGAATGCATAAATAAGTGGAACAACAAATTGATGTTTCTCTCTTCTTCTCTCTCTAAAATCAATAAAAATAAATAACCTCCATATACCATCACCAATTAACAAGTTTCAACAATTAACCTGTAGCCCTAGCTGGTTTGGCTCAGTGGATAGAGCACTGGCCCACGGATTAAAGGGTCCTGGGTTTGAGGGCACGTACCTCAGTTTCAGGCTCAATTCCGACCCTGGTCAGAGCACGTGTGGGAGGCAATCAATTGATGTTTCTATCTCTCAAAATCAATGGGAAAAATCTTTGTGTAAGGATTTTAAAAAAAGAGATGGAGAGACTTTTTAAAAAGTGTTTTACTAATTTTTTCAAAATATTAAAAAAAATTTTTTTGATATATTTTTATTGATTTAAGAGAGGAAGGGAGAAGGAGAGAGAGAGAGAAACATCAATTATGTGAATCATTGATTGGCTGCCTCCTGCATGCCCACACTGCATGCTCTGTGGGCATTGAGCCCACAACCTGGGCATGTGTCCTGATCAGGAATTGAACTGTGACTTCCTGGTTCATAGGTCAACACTCACCACTAAGCAATACTGGCTGGACGGGACTCTCTTATATTGGTTAGTTTCTAAAAAGTTGCTGGAGACTCTTTCTCCCACTGTAACAAAGAGAATATATGGGTTAGGCAACAAAACCATATGCACAAACCTTCAATATACAAGTATACAAAGTTTATATAATACCTATTTAGCAACTTACAGATCAGTTGTAGAATACTTCCAACATTGCAGAAGGCATGTTTCCATTCAATACCTATTCCTTGAAGTAACTTTTTAAAAAAATCTTCACCCAAAGATATTTTTCCATTGATTTTTAGATAGAGTGGAAGGGAGGGAGGAGAAGGGAGAGAGGGGGAGAGAGAGAGAAAGAGAAAGAGAGAAACATCAATGTGATTATGGGCAGTTGCCTCCTGCACGTGCCCTGACCCAGGTGAGGAATCAAGCCTGGAACCAAGGTATGTGCCCTTGACTGAGAATTGAACCCGTGACCCTTTGGTCTGTGGGCCAACCTCTAACCACTGAGCCAAACTGGCTGGAGCAGTAATTATCATTTTTACTTTTATCAACACATTATTTTGCCTGTTATTAATGGATTAATAGGGCATACAGTCTTTGTGGCTGATTTCTTTCACTTATTTCCATGAAATCCTCTATGATGTGTTTGCCTATAGTTATTTTTATTGCTATGTAGTATTTCATTTTGTGTAAAGACCATAATTTATTCTCCAATTGATATATGGGCAATTGGGTTATTTCAAATTATTTTTATTATGTAGTATTTCATTTTGTGTAAAGACCATAATTTATTCTCCAATTGATATATGGGCAATTGGGTTATTTCAAATTTTTCTTTATTAATAAAGTTTCTATCAACATTTTGGACAGGCCTTTTGCTAGAAAACAATATATTTTTAAAGCTGTCACAGAGCTGACAGATTCTCAGTTGAATTTATGTTTTGTATTTTGGCAGGAACAGCACAGAAGTGATACTATGTTCTTTTCATCATATCAGGAGGCACATAATGTAAATCTGTCAACTATTTACTGAGTTCAGGATCATTAATTGACTTACCTGGTAGATCTCTAAGACCCCACTTCTACAGTATTTAATCTGACTTTAACCTTGCCCAGACAAACACCTTTCCTTCTGGCATAATTGTAAAAAAAAAATTATGGGCAATTGTTGTACTTGTGGTTGCTTGAAGTGGTCAATGACTGTTGGAGTAAACAATAGACTAACAAAAACTTAAGGAGAGCTGGGCCCTGGCTGGTGTAGCTCAGTGGTTGGAGAGTCAGCCCAAGCACTGAAAGGTCACAGGTTCGTTTCCTGGTCAAGGTCATGTCCTGGGTTGCAGGTTTGTGTGTGGGAGGAAACCAGTCAATGTTTCTCTCTCTCTCTCTCTCTCCCTTCCTTCTTCCCTTATGTTCTCTAAAAAATCAATGGAAAAAGTATCCTCAGTGAGGATTAACAAAAAGAGAGAGCGAGCTGGGAGCTCTGGCCAGTGTGGCTCAGAGCGTTGTCCTGTGCACCAAAGGTCACCAATATGATTCCTGGTCATGGCACATGCCCAGGTTCAGGTTCGGTCCCCAGTCTAGTTGTGTACAGGAGGCAAAC
>NW_005367694.1:1493357-1506544 GCF_000412655.1 Myotis brandtii
GTGGCCAGCCTGCAAACAGCCATCAGCCCCCCACCCAGGCTGGCCAGGCACTCCTATATAATAAAAGAGTAATATGCAAATTGACCCTAACAGCAGAACGACTGGGAATGACTGGTCACTATGACACACACTGACCACCAGGGGGCAGACGCTCAATGCAGGAGCTGCCCCTTGGTGGTCAGTGCGCACCCACAGGGGGAGCTCTGCTCAGCCACAAGCCAGGCTGATGGCTGCCAGCACAGCAGTGATGGCAGGAGCCTCTCCCACCTCCTCAGCAACACTAAAGATGTCAGACTGCAGCGTAAGCCTGCTCCCCGCTGGCAAGTGGACATTTCCCAAGGGCTCCTGGGCTGCCAGAGGAATGTCTGACTGCCAGCTTAGGCCTGATCCACCGGGGAGTGAGCCTAAGCCAGCAGGTGGACATCCCCCAAGGGATCCCAGACTGTGAGAGGGCACAGGCCAGGCTGAGGGGAACACCCCCCCAAGTGCACAAATTTTTGTGCACCGGGCCTCTAGTTATATTATAAATGTCCAGTTTACAACAAAAACAAAAGAGACCTGTGAGGAGTAAAGAAAGTATAGCTCTGTGCAGAAGGGAGCTGACACAGCGGGACAGACAGTTTCCTCAGGGGGGTCTGCCTGCTAGGTTGGTCCTTGGCTGAAGTCTGGGAACTTGACATCGGAAGGGGTGCTACTATTCTCTGACCAGAGTGGCTGACCCACTGTGGCCAGACTTTTTGTAAACACTTGGTCTGGGGGATGCCTCTTTTCTCCTGGAATTCGGGAATTTAGGTATGTGCTAGGCAGAGGGTGCCTGAAGGACCAGTGCCAGACAAAAACCTCTGGTCACAGTCTCTGATGCGCTTCCCTGGCAGACAACATTTCACACGTTTCACAAGTTGTTGCTAGAGGAATTGAGTGTACCTGTGTGACTCCATGGGAACAGAATTCTAGAAAGCTGCTGCTGGTTCTCTCTGGACCTCCCTTCATGCATCTTCCTTTCCCTTTGCTTACTTTGCTCAATGTGCTTTTACTGTAATAAATCATGGCAATGAATATGACTATTTACTGAGTTCAGTGATTCCTCCTAGAGAATCACAGAACCTGGGGGCCTTTAGCCCCCAACACAGGCTGGTACACAAGAAAAAAATAACCAATACACACTGTTCCTGAGAATAAAGTCCACACACTGGACTTATTAGCAGCTAATTTAAATATGTTAAAGAAATTACTTTTTTAAAATATATTTTTATTGATTTCAGAGAGGAAGGGAGAGGGAGAGAGAGAGAGAAACATCAATGATGAAAATCATTGATCAGCTGCCTCCTGAACACCCCACACTGGGGATCAAGCCTGCAACCTGAGCATGTGCCCTGACTGGGAACAAACCTGACCTCCTGGTTCATAGCTCGACGCTCAGCCACTGAGCCACGCTGCCAGGCAAGGAAATCATATTTAAAGAACTAAATGGCCCTGACCGGTTTGGCTCAGTGGATAGAGCATCGGCCTGCAGACTCAAAGAACTAAATGATAGTATGAGAATTATGTTTCGCCAAGTAGAAAATAACTAAATATAAAAGAGAACCAAATAGAATTTCTGAAGGTGAAAAATACAGTAACAACTGAGAAATTTGACACAGGGGCTTTTCTTCATTTCCCAGGGCTGCTGTAACAAAGCACCACAAACATAGAGCTTAAAATAACAGCACTTCATTGTTTCACACTTCTGAAGGCTGGGAGTCTGAAGTCAGGCTACAGGCGGGGCGTGCTCCCTATGAAAGATCTAGCGCATTAGACTTCCTGGCTTCTTTCTAGCTTTTAGTATTTTCTGGAAACCCTTGGTTTTCCTTGGCTTGCAGCTGCCATCACTCCAGCCTGTGCCTCCATCATCACATGGCCTTCTCCCTCTGTGTCTCTGTGTCCAAACTTTGTGCTCTTATAAGGACAACCGTCATGGGAGGAGGGCCCACCCTAACCCGGTATGACCTGATGATCTTAGTTTGAGTGTACCTGCAAAGACCTCATTTTCAAATAAGATAATGTGGAGTTAGAGCTCTAATGTAGACAAAATTTAACCTGCAACAGGGCAGAAGAGCAGACTTGAGCAGGAGAAAATAGCAAATTTGAAGCTAAGTCAATGCAGTCTGATGAACAGTAAGTTTAAATAAAAGGGTTGGGGAGAAAAATAAACAGAGCCTCAGAGATCTGAGTAATACTATCTAACATACCAACATATGCATAAAGAGTTTCAGAAAGACGTAAGAGAGGGGAAGAGACAGTAAGATGTGTGAAATAATAGCCAAAATCTCACCAAGTTTGGTGAAAAGAACCTTAAAATATTCAAGAAGTTAAATGAACACCAAGTAGAATAAACTGACATCATAATAAAATGGCTCAAGGCCAAAGACAGAGAGAATCATGAAAGCAACAAGAGAGAAGTGAATAATCATGTACCCAGTAAGATTAATGGCTGTGGGATGACATATTAAAAGTGCTATATCTATCAAAAATGTCCTTCAATAATGGAAACATTAACACATTCCCAGATAAACAAAATCTGAGAAAATCCATTGCTCTCACCAGCCTTAGAAGAAATACTAAGTGGAGTCCATGTTGAAATAAGACAACAGATAACTTGAATCTGAGGGCTCCCAGACTGCAAGAGGGTGCAGGCCGGGCTGAGGGACCCCCTCGAGTGCATGAATTTTGTGCACTGAGCCTCTAGTAAAAGTATAAATGCTTAAGTACATAAAGTGTATAATAGAAATGTATAAACATATACTATTTTCTCCTAACTTAAAAGAACACTACATGAAATATAAATCTTTTTTTTCTTTATTGATTAAGGTATTACATATGTGTCCTTATTCCCCCCATTCCCCCCCCCTCCCCCACTCATGCCCTCACCCCCCTGGTGTCTGTGCCAATTGGTTAGGCTTATATGCATGCATACAAGTCCTTTGGTTGATCTCTCCATGACATATAAATCTTTTTTGCTGAGCACACAATGTATAAAAATGTACTTTGTAAGACAATAATGACAAAAGGGAGGGGACACGAAACAGATCTACCTGAAAATAACGTTTCCATATGGAATTGAAATTAATTAATCTGGTATTAATCCAAATTAGAATGTTATAAATTGTTAATTGTAGTCTCCAGGGAAAGTAGTAAGAATATAATCCAGAATATATACTAAAAAACAACATGGGAATTAAGTTGGTTCACTAGAAAATAGCTAAGAATGAAAAACAGTAATGGAGAAATCTATAATAATAAAAGCATAATATGCTAATTATACCGGACATCCTTCCGGACGTCCTTCCCTTTTTCTGGGTGAAGCTGGGACTTCGAGGGAAGCCTGGGTCCCGAGTGCCTGCTGGTGGCCGGAGGGAAGTCCAGGTCCCGGGTGCTGGAGGGAAGCCGGTGCCGGCAGCTGGGGGAAAGGCCTACTCTTGCACAAATTTCATGCATTGGGCCTCTAGTATTAGAATAAAAGCTATAACACATATAGAAAACAAATGACAAAATGACAGCCTTCTTTCTTAAAATATATATTTTATTGATGTCAGAGAGAGGAAGGGAGAGAAAGAGAGAAACATCAATGATAAGAGAGAATCATTAATAGGCTGCCTCCTGCACGCCCCCCACTGGGGATCGAGCCCACAACCCAGGCATGTGCCCTGACCTCCTAGTTCATAGGTCAACACTCAACCACTGAGCCACATCGGCTGGGCAAAAATGTCAGTGCTACCCAATTACTGATTAAATGTACGTGGATTATACCCTGCAATTAAGAGGCAGATATTAGCAGAATGGATTAAAAAAAAAACCAACTATGATCTATATGCTATCTATTAGAGTCACAATTTATTTTAATTTTTTAAATTGATTTTAGAGAGAGAGGAAGGGTTAGAGAGAGAGAGACATCAGTTTGTTGTTCCACCTGTTCACACACCCATTGATGGCCTCTCATATGTGCCCTGACTGGAGATCAAACCCACAACCTTGGCGTATCAGGATGATGCTCTAACAACTCAGCTACCTGCCAGGGCAAGAGCCACCCTTTAAATTCAAGACGCGAAGAGGCCAAAAGTAACAGGGTGGGAAAATATATGCCACACAAGTATTAACCCAAAGAGAACTAGGCTGGTATTTTTTTTTAAATATATTGTATTGATTTCTTACAGAGAGGAAGGGAGAGGGATAGAGAGTCAGAAACATCGATGAGAGAGAAACATCGATCAGCTGCCTCCTGCACATCTCCCACTGGGGATGTGTCTGCAACCCAGGTACATGCCCTTGACCGGAATCGAACCCGGGACCTTTCAGTCCGCAGGCCGACGCTCTATCCACTGAGCCAAACCGGTTTCGGCTAGGCTGGTATTTTTAATATAAGGCAAACTTTGACCATTTCCCCCAGAGACCTATAAGGACATTATAGTGACAAAAGGGTCCATCCTTCGAGGAGATAATTACATACACTTTCCAATTAACAAGAGACCTCCAAAATATACAAAGCAACTGACAGGATGGAAAAGAGAAACAGACCCCTGGACAATAATAGGGATGCTTTACGACTCAATTTTCATTCCCGGAGAGAATGTTATTTCTTGTGATGCTCACGTCAGCCCTGTGAGGTGGGCAGAGTGGGGGCTGAGACCCACATTTCATGGCTCAGGGCCCTGAAACTTAGATTCAGTGACTTGCCCAGAGTTGTAACTCCAGAACGGATCTAAAACGGCCTTGTCCTGTTTCTAATGAGATACTAAATTGTTTTTCAGAGCCAGCAGAAAAAGCCAGTGAATCAAGAAGTGGGACCGTTAGGACATGCTACTGGAGAGGAATTCTCTCTAGAATAACCTTTCAACTCACTGAGACACAATCCACCAGGACTCCATCCGGCCACCTTCCCCCCAAATTCAAACATGCCATCTAAGGAAAGCTTTGGTCCCCAAGCCTCTGTGCACTAAGCTCTCATTGAAGCAATGTAACTCCATAGCATACGCACAGCCTCCCCCACTTCCTTCTTTAAATGTAGCCCCAAAACCCTCCCTCGGGGAGACAGATGTCAGCCCTGCCTCCTGTCTCCTTGCTGTTCGATTTAGCAATAAAAGCCTCTTCTTTTTTCAAGAGCCAGTGCTAGAGTATCAGCTTCCGTATGTGATGTGCGTGAAGCCCTTGCTCCGTATCGGTCACAACACTGATGAGTGATGGGTCTGAGGCGGGGGCAATAGATTGTTCCCTGGGGACAGAGACCCCTGAACACAAGGACAGGAGATCATGTCCCGGGGCACCCACACCAAGAGCTCTCCTCACTCCCTACATCCTCCTGCTCCCAAGTTGCTGAGGGAGACAGCTGGTGCCTGGAGCAAGTGTCTCGCTCAAGAGAATGGCTCAAATCCGGGCACAGCTCCTGCCTGTTTCAATCCTTGACTGGAAATACCATGCCTTTCCTCCAAATGAAGACCCTCCCCCCTGGATGGACTGCGGGGGGCGGGGGGTCCAAGCATGTGTCCATGTCCCCTCACTTGTCTCCACCCCCCAGCCCGACACCCCCAGCACTTGATTCTATCAGCTGCCGTGCAGTGAGACTTCCTGGTGGTCAGGTGACCTCCCTGAATGACCAGTAATCAGTTTGACCCCCAACTGGCTCAGAACCCGTAGGACATTCCAAACCAACTGCCCACATGACAGTTGCATAATTAGCTTCTTCAACTGACCAAGCCTGGACCATGAGCAGTTTCCAGGCCTGGCTGAGCGTGGGTGGTGGTTCTGAGTGTGCAGAGTCCTTTCCTTTCTTTCTTTCCTTTTTTTAAAAAAATCTTTTTTAAAAATATGTTTTTATTGATTTCTTATAGAAAGAGGGGAAGGGAGAGGAATAGAGAGAAACATCGATGAGAGAGAAACATCATCGATGGGGCTGCATCCTGCAAGCCCCTACTGGGGACCGAGCCCATAACCCGGGCATGTGCCCTGACCGGGAATCGAACCGGTGCCCTCTTGGTTCATGGGTGGATGCTCAACCACTGAGACATGTGGGCTGGGCTGCAGCGTCCTTTTTTTCATCAAAACCCAGCCTCTGCTCTACAAACTATGGTCCAAAGACTGGATTCTCCTGCTGTGATGTCCATAGCACCTTCAGTGGAGGGGGTGCAGGCAAGACATTTGTGCCCCTGCCCGTTGTTTGGATCGATGCCAATTTTCATGCTGCTGAACCAGTGCTGGGGACGCCAGTAGATTTTCGTGACGGCAGATGATTTCCTATTGAATCCTTTGTATGAATCCCTCACGTTCCTGCCCCCAGGGGCTCACTATTGAACTGAGGAGCTGGTGTCTGATGACTTGTATCAAATCACCCTGGAAACCACATGAAACTTGGAAAGCGACTTAACCCCGCTTTGCCCTCAGGTCCCTGTTCTGTAACATGGGGCCTCCTCCAGCAGTAAGAGGCCGATTATAAGAAAATTCAGATAGAATCTGAACAACAACAAAAAATGATTGGTGCTTCCCAGTTGCTACATAAGTGTTCAGATATTAAATGTCTGAAGAAGAAGCATGACAAGCGATGGCAGCTGCCTCCAGAGGGGGCACCTGGGTGGCTACAGGACAGGGGAGGGTGGAGAGTTACTTTTCAATCTACATGTGGGTGTGATGCTCTGCAGCCGCTCATGGGAAGTATCTCATAATCTGTGGACTCCGCATGAGCCCTGCGGGGTGGGCAGAGGGGGCTGTGACCCCTATTTTACGGTTCAGGGCACTGGGATTGAGAGGGATTCATTGACTGGACCATTGTCACAACACTGATGAGTGATGGCTCTGAGACAGGAATGTCGTTGGTTCCTTGGGGACAGAGATCCCTGAACACCTAAGACTGAGAGATTGTGCCTTGAACCACGGATCCAGTAGCTCACTGCCTTTCCCACATCCTCCTGCCCCATTGCTCTGGGGAAATGGCTAGCGCCCAGAAGAGGGGGTACCAGACCCAAGAGAAGGGTACATGGCCTGACCCACCTCCTGCCTCTGCATTTAAATCCCTGCCTCCAAAACTGCGCCCTTTCCCCAATCAAAGGCCATCTAAATCCAGCCTGTTCCCCTCCTCCCTCAGCATCCTCATACTTCCAAAGCCTTTAAGGTGCCCAGATGACTACCCTGAATGACAGACCCAGTCATCTGTGTGACTCCCAACTGGCTCAGAACCCAGGGCATCCCAAACCGACTGCCCAGAGAACTGTCTTGCACAAAGAACTGGCTCCATCTCCAACCGGTCAAACGCAGACAATGAGCAGTTAACGTTTAATACCTGGGAAAGGACTCCGCTGGGCCGAGGCTTAGTGGCTCGGAGGGTGACGTCTCCATGTCCCCGGGGTCTCGCTGGCTACCGCACGGAGCGGCCTGCACTTGGGCCTGGCTGCGCGTGGGCAGGGGCGACACTGGCTCTGAGTGGGCAGAGTCCTTTCTCATCAAAACCTAGTCTCTGCTGTGCAAACTCCAGTCCCGAGCCTGGACTCTACTGCTGTTATTTCCACAGCACCTTCGATGGAGCGGGCAGTGGGGGGGGACATTGGTGCCTCTCCCTGTCGTTTAGGCCGCTGCCCGTTTCCATGCCGCTGAACTGCGGCTGGGGAGGCCAGTAGAGTCTCTTGACCGCAGATGATTCCCGTCGAATCCTCTGTATGCCTCCCTTCTGCTCATCCTTTTCTTTCTGTAACCTAAGTCATGATCCTGGAAACTTCATTCAAAATGAGTGAATGGCTCTTGGCCCGTTGCTTGCAGAAGGCCATGTTGAAGAGCTAACTCATTTCCAGATGGCACCTCCTTTCTCCCTGTTCACCAGCTGCCCAGGGGGGCCAGCGGATTCTGAGCTGGGCTTAGGAGAGGGATGCTGCAGTGTGGTGTGGATTTAAAACACCAGCTCACTGATCTGGGGGGGGGACAGGACTTTATTTGGATGAGACAATAGAGAAAGCCAGCCCAGCACAGTGACTGAGCATAAGAGCTGGTGTCTGATGAAGCCACGTGAGCCGGGGAAAGTGACTGAACCCCCTCTGTCCTCAGCTCTCTGTTCTGTGACATGGGGCCTACTTAGTATTATAAGACTCAATAGAAGAAAATTCAGGTGGAAAAATGACTGGAGTAAAATGACTGGCTCTTCATGGGTGCCATATAAATTTCCCAGCCGACATGTCTGGAAGAACAAGCATGGCACGTGGCAGTGGCTGCCTCCAGAGAGGGCACGCGGGTGGCCCCAGGGCAGGGCGGGTGGACGGTTACTTTGAAGTCCACACGGGGGTGTGATGGGGGGTGTGACGCTGTCTCACAGCTCGTGGAGAGCACCTGTCATTTCCTGTGAGTTCCCAGTTAACCCTGTGCGGTGGGGAGAGGAGGGCCTGTGACCCGTATCTCAAGGGTCCTGGCAGTGAAATTTGGAGGTTCTAAGCGACTTACCTAGAGTCATAACACTGATGACAGGTGGATCTAGGACAGGAATGTAGTGGGATGCCTGGGGGCAGAGACCCCTGACTCCCCCAAGTCTTCTACATCACGTCCTGGGCTCCTCAAAAAAAGGGCCACCCTCCCTCCGTCCCCCACATCCTCCTGCCCCCAATTTACAAGGGGGAGACAGGTGGTGCCTGAGCCAAGGGAAGGGCACACGCCTCACCCAGCTCCCACCCGTACGTTTCAGTTCCAGACACACAAGCTAGGACGTTTTCTTGAAGCCCCTTGAAGGGCCAGGCGGGTCCAGCCTGTGTCCCTCCTCCCCCAGCGTCTTCACGCGTCAGCACCTGAAGGCGCGCCTCCTGGGGGTGACCGGTGTTTGCTTAGCTCCCCGGGGCTGCGAGCCCAGGCCTTTCCCGCCAACTGTCCCCACGGCAGCTCTCTAAGGAATGAGGTTGGCCTTCAGCGACCAGCCTTGAGGAGCAGTTCGTGCTAATTCACCAGGAGGGGAGCTGCTGGGCCGGCGCTGTGGTGGTTTAACGGGTGAAGTTGGCACCCTCCACGCTCTGCTGGCCACTGATGCACGCAGCCGCCCGAGCAGCCTGGGCCGAGACCTGGCCGAGAGCGAGCACCTCCCCCGCTCAATCCATTGTGTACAAATGGCTCATCCCTCCCTGGACCCTGCCGTGGCCGGGGACACAGACCCGTGTTCTCATAGAGGGACCCTCCTCACCCACAGCCGGTGGCCCCAGCGCAGGACCCCCTCTGACAACCACCCAGCCTCTTACCAAATGTGTATCCCCGCCTTCCCGCTGGCACTGTCCCTTCTCACCCCGCTCCCGGGCAGCACCCCAACACCCAGCGATCCTGTGCACGTCCACCCACAGAAGCCCTACCGTGAAGTCCCAAAGATCTCTGGGTTTAGACTGTGATGTTTGGTTTCTGGTTTTGACGTTCACAGCAGCAGGTGGGGAAAGCAGCGCTAGGCGTCCCCCTGCAGCTGTTCTCTGGAAGACTGTGTAGGGGACTGGCATTATTTCTGAAATGCTCGGTAGAGATCAGAGAAAGCTACCTGGGCCTGAAGTTGACTTTGGGGGGGAGGGAGGGATTCTCCTTTGGCATTTTTATTGTTGTTGTTCTCACTGCGGAACCGCGACCCGACCCTTTGGGTGCTCGGGCCAACGCTCTAACACACTGAGCAACACTGGCCAGGGCCGCATTTCTTGTGGGGTTTTTTTTTAATTGATATTTACTTATTGTAAAGTACCCAAATCTTAAGTGTAAAGCTTTATGGTTTTTTTTTAAAATTGATGTTTACTTTACTTAGTGTAAAGTACCCAAATCTTAAGTGTAAAGCTTTATGGTTTCTTATAAATACAAACACATTTGTTGTCAACATTTGTTGTCAACACCCAGTTCAACCCGCAGATCTGCAGGACCCTGGCAGCTTCCTGTGGAGGGAAATAAGGAAACACCTAACTTCTTAGGTGACAAGCATGACATCAGTTACTCCATGTCTATTCCAAGCACAGTGATTGCCCCTCATTCGCGCCATGTTAGTGTGGCAGCACCCCTCAAAGCTAGAGAGCTGGGGAAACTCCTCCCCCCCAGGACGAGGACTCCCTTAGGGACTGGCTATGGGAGCGGGGGCAGGGCCAGGAACACCCCACTCTTCCAGAAGCATCTGGGCTTTGACCTTGAGAAACGGTTACAGCTGCACAAAATGTGGTGCCCGTGTTAGTCCCCTGACGGCCCCCTCTGTGAAGGGTGCGTTCTGCAACTGTGTTTTATTTTACATCAAAAATGTTTAAAACACAAAACTAGGAGGAGATAAATGTTTAATGTAAAACCTCTCTCTGAACCTACATCTGCACAACGCACACAATGAAACTGAGAAGGCTAACAGGCTAATTCAGTGTAGCCCTGATGTTTGGGGAGGGTGTGTGGGGGGGCGGTGGCGCTAGCAATCTGAATCTGTGCCAGGAACCTAATGCACATTCTTGATAACCTATAATGAAGTCACTGCCCCTGTCTCCATAATCTGGTCTTGCAAGACCTGTTAGCTAGATGCTCACCTTTCCCAGAGGCCATAAACCGTGAACAGTACACAACCCCGGCAACAACATAACTGGCAGCAAGTTACCTGACTTGGGAGAGGAGCAGCCTGGAGGCGGCTCTTGATTCTTGGGCTCCCACCTCCTTTAAACTTCCCGACCATGTGTGAGCTCCATGCCCTGGAGGCCCAGGCTGAGCCCCCCCCCCCTCCCCCAGCATTCCCGGGTAATCAAGCAGAACCGGCACCACAAGTGCAGGCGTGAAACCCCTGGGGAGGCACACAGACAGGGGAAGAAGGGCCTCCCTGGAGTGGGGACCTTCCTTAGGTCCCAGGAGAGACCTCAGGCCCTGATGTCCCCGGGGGTCTGAGCCACAGGGCCTTGAAGCCTTCTCTTGCTGCTTTCCGCTGCTGCCAGTGTTGTCTGTCTGCTGAGTGTCTATAAATGTTCTACAGGAGTGATTGAACCTGAGCATGTGGCTGGGCAGCCTTCAGGTGGCTGGTCTCCTGGGCAGTAAAGTTGATGCAGAGAAAGGGGGGGGGCTCTAAGACTCCGGGGGGGGCGGGGAAGGCTGATCCCTCTCCCGAGCCCTGCCAGGAGCAGGTCTGGTGACACGGCCCCTCCACCCCACACGCAGTATGACCCAGTCATGAGACCTTCACAGTAAAAGTGAGCAGAGACTTGGAGCATTTGTATTTCCCCCTAATGATCCCCCCACCACACACACACACACACACACACATCCCAAATATCCTCACCCTTTGCCCGTGCCTTTCAATTTAAAAACTGTTACGCTCTGGTAATTGAAAAAAATAAGTTTTAGGGTTTAATCATTAAACGTTAATGTATTCCAATGTGGAAAGATTGCAGAAGACGCTGCTGTTTAAAATGGCACGAGGTAAATTATATTTGATTTATTTACAAATTAGGTGAGATGTGTATGTAGGTGATTTACCTAAGACTTAAAAAAAAAAAAGCCAATGAAATTGTTACATTAGAGAAGACTGAATTGTGTGGAGGGTGGGCACGGGGCGTACGCCAGGCTGGCCCAGCTCATTCCAGGTCAGAGGTGTGGGTGAGAAGCAGCAGCAGCAACACGCAAGGGTGATCCTTCCTGGTTTCCCCTCCCCGGGGCCCCTTTGATCCTGGGCTGCAGAGTTTAAGCTCAAAACTCACTCTCCATCTTCCGGGGTCGGTCCTCTTAGCCACCGAGTCCTGCTACTGCCCGTTCCCCACCGGCTGGGCCACAGGGCCCTGCAGACCGGCCCGGCTTTCCCGCGTGGCCACTTGTGGGCGAGTCAGTGCTACGGACACAGACACGCAGATTTATGCCAAGAAACAAGGACAGACTTCATTACAACTTACGGAGAAGACAAAAGAGTTCTGGGCAGTAAATGGGGAGAGGGGCACAGTCAGCTGCAGGCAGAATTGGGGGGGGGCGGTTCCCACCTGCTCCAGGACCGCAGGGGCGGCTGGCTAAGAGCTCTATCTACTGTCCTGACGCTGGGACCGCTGTGATGGGACACCAGCCTCACACCCCGGGCTCTGGGGGGAAGCACAGGGCCGGCCGGGCTGGCAATGGGATGCTTTATCTCTGGGCGCCCGGGTCGCTCCTGGATCGCAGAAGGCAAAGCTAGACGCGCGCTGTCCATCTACACACAGCCAGGCCTGGGAGGTGGTGGTGGATTTGCTGCTTGGACGTAGAGGAAAACGACTTGGTTGGTGGCGAAACGGTTTTGTGTCCAACTAACCCCTGGACAGGCGATGAGAGGGCCCTACCTAACAGCGAGGATCTTCCTTACTGTGCCCACCGCGGAGGCAGGGCTGCTGGGGGTGGAGGCCGAGGCGGACACCCCCCCACCCCAGAGGCAGCCTTGCTGGCAGTGGTGCTGGGCCTGGGCTGGAAGGAAGGGGGCTCTTCTTGGGGGCACCTCCGAGGATGGGACTCAAGGTGGAAGCTGTAGCGCCTCCAAACATGGCCGCCAGGGGGTGTTCTGGGGAAGTGCTGCCCAAACCCCCAACCAAAAGTGGGCGGGGCTTGTGCAGCCCAACTTTGGGCAGTGCACTGGCTGCCTGGGGTCCTGCATCAGGGACAGCACTGGGCCTGGGGGTGGCAGCTGCAAAGCCAGAGGCGGTGGCTAGGCCACAGGGGACTACACCTGGGTTGGCAGCAAAAACTGGCCGGATGCTGGCGCGGGTGCCCAAGGGAAGAGTTGTGGGTAACGAAACTGCAAGAGTGGCCTGGGTGGGGGCAGAGGCTGGAGCCTGGGCTGGGGCTGGAGCTCCCCGCTTTCCAGTCTGGACAGAGCTGTCAAAGGTGCTGGCTCTGAGCCGCTGCCCGTTAGGGGCCCCCGACAAAGTCTGTGCGGTGGCTCCAGGGTTCAAGGGCAGTTTCAGAGCGGAGGTGGGGCTGCAGGAACAGTGCAGGCGGGCTGGAGGCCCCGTGGCCTGCACGCTGGACTGTCACTGGAAGTCCCTTCAGGCGGGAAGAAACCCGGGGGGAGCCCCCCCGAGAGGAGAGCCTGGGCAGGTGGGTGGTGTCCATGGTGGCGAACTCAGCGTCAGAGGGGCCCGGCCTGCGCGGGCGTGCTGGTTGACCTGCGGCCCTGAGGAAGAAGGCATTGGCCAGCTGGCGGAGGGAGGGGCACTGGGAACAGCGATGGGAGCGTGGCTTTGTGAGGAAACAAGAGTATC
>NW_005367694.1:1506674-1512748 GCF_000412655.1 Myotis brandtii
GAATAGAACGTGTGTATCAGGCAGCTGAGATTGATGCCTAGGGCTGCAAAAGACCTCCTCCCCCCCCATCCAGTGGGGGCTTCAACATGATGTGAGGAGCGGACGCCCAGTAGCTGCAGGAGTGGGCCAGGCAGCAGTTGAGCTGGGTTTGCACTGCCCATGCCTGGTGCGGGGAGGGAGCGTGGGTGGAAGGCCTGCGCACCCCACCTCCTGCCCTCCCCCCGCCCCCCAACACACACACACACACACACACACACACACACACACACACACACGTCAGCCCTGCTGAGACCCGGGAGGAGGCAGGGGGCACCGGGCACCAGGGCTGGGGCAGTGAGTGTGAGAGTGCCTGGCAGGGGCTCCAACAGGGAGAAGAGGGGGCGCTGAGCTGTGCCCCCCGGGATCCAAAGGGTGCACAGCGGTGGTGTCCCCTCCAGCAGATTCCAGGACGGCCGCTGGGCCTGGGAGTCCTGCTCCCTCTGGCCTCGCACCAGCTGTGGGCTCACGCTGGGGGCCCGAGGGGCAGCTGGTGCCGGATCAGGCCTTGCAGCCCGAGGTGGCCTGGGTCTCACCCTGAAAAGTGCCGCTGGTGCCCAGGACACTGCTTCCTTCTCTGCATCCAGCTCCTCAGCAATGGCCTTGGAGGCTCCCCTCGCCTGGCCTGCGCGGCAGCAGGGAACCTTGCGTTTTTGAGGCCTGGAACTGTCAGAGGCTGTGGAGCTCTTCTTTGGGGGTTGTTCAGCCCCCCACCCCACCCCACCCCACCCCGCACTGCATCTTCGTCCTTTTCGCGCTGGCTCTTCCTCTGGGAAAACACGGGTAGCTTGGGCGTCAGCCTGAGGGCCCTCCTGTCTCACTGTCTTTGAGGACCTCTGAGCCAGCCTGGCGCCACCCCCTCTGCACTGGAGGGAAACCTCGAAAGAAGCTGCAGGAGCTGGTGATGGCGTTTCTTTAGGGACAGGAGCTCACCGCGGGAGCTCAACAGAGGCTTCAAGATGAACCAAGGGAAAAGGTGGGGAGCGGGGCCCCGTGAACGTGACGCTGGCCCCCCACCCTTGCAGGGCTGAAGGCAAGGTCAGAGCCTGCCCGGCCACAGCCCACTGGGCATTTGGGTGAGGTCTGACTTCTTGTTCCAGGCATCTCCTGGGTTCTAAGATTGGAGGATTCTCTGCAGAGGCCCAGGCCCGGGCACAAAGGAAGAGAGGCCCCCCGCCCCGAGCCCCCAAAAGCCTAAATGCAGAGTGTGCTTCCCAGAGCAACCAGGGTCTCTTCCTGGTGCAGCCTGCCTCTCTAGGACTGTGGGGGTTTTCCCTTCCCTGTGGGGCCGGCCTCTCTAGGACTGCAGGGTCTTCCCTTCCCTGTGGGGCTGGCCTTTCTAGGACTGTGGGTGACAGATCCTCCCTTCCCCCAACTGGTGGGCAGAGTATGATGTAACCTGCAGCCCGGAAATACCTGAGTGACTGACCATGTACCTTATATGGACTATCCATTGAACCACCAATCCACACCTGCCAAATACCCTAAGCCCTTGCTCCTATATGGAACATACATTAAGCCACCAATCAGCGCACGCCGAGTACACTAAGCCCCGATTCCTTCCCATTCGCCTCACAGAAGGCGTGCCCACCTCTGCACGGGTTGCTGTTCTCCCCTGGCGAGACGGCCCGGCAGGTCTCCCTCCCCTAATAAAGCCTGTGATCCTGGTTTTCGGCTCCCGACTGTTCTCACAGTGGGGTCTTCCTCCTGCTTGGCCGTCTCTTTCCCTCTCTCTCCCCCCGAGGGCTCTCAGGACCATCTGCTCTGTGCAGGCATCTCGGACACACCCGGGTGTTGTGAGCGGCACGGAGAGTGACTTTGCCCCCTGCAGACACTGAGCTGCAGGGCTTCTTTGAGTTGGGAGCAGACGGCCTCTCTGTCCTGTGGCGGCCACTCCTGCAGGTGGAGGCCATGAGGATCCCCAGCAAAGAGCACAGGGCCTGCGGAATCCTGTGACGCCGTCTGAGAGACACTGTGACACAGCTTGGAAATCAACTCAGCAGAGACTTACAGGATGGACCACGGGAAAAGGTGGGGCGGGGGGCCCAGTGAATGCGATGCTGGCCCCCCACCCTCGCAGGGCTGAAGGCAGGGTCAGAGCCTGCCCGGCCACAGCCCACTGGGCATTTGGGTGAGGTCTGTCCTTGGACAGAGAGCGGCTCTCAGCGAGCTCTTTCAGCTGCCAACACTGCTGAAAGCCAAGAGCTCCCTGCTGGGCCCGCTGCTGGGATGCACCCAGCGGGTGGGCGAACAATGGGCGCCAGTGGCAGAGGTTCCAGGCACGGGGGTTCTGGGGCGAGAGGTGAGCGCAGAGGACACGGGAGAACCAGGGCCAGCAGAGGCGCGGATCCACCCGACCTCGGGTGCCTGGTCTGCTGAGGGCTGGAGGCACTGGCTTGAGGGCCAGGAGCCTATTGCCAGAGGCCCCTGTCCCGGTGCCCTCTTCAGCCCTAGAGGGGGGAACCGTGCAGCACCAAAGGGCGAGGTGCTGTGTCAGGCTCTGGGGGGAACCCTAGGGGGCAGGGGTCCTGGCCCAGCCGCCCACCTGGGATTCCTCCTGCCCTTGCCCCTGGGGGCACTAGAGAGGAGGGAGGGGGAGAGCCACTAAGATCAAAAGTGCCCAGGCCACTCAGATCACGCGTGGGTGACACCGGAAGATGGCGGGCGGGGAGGGGTGTGCTTAACATGTGACCCTAAAAGTCCAATTCTCGGCAATTAGCCAAGAGAAATAAAAGTTAATGTTCTCACGAAAACCTGTGTGTGAGTCTTTGAGCTATTTTGTCCACAACTACTAGATAGAGGACAGTTGAAGTGGTCCAGCTCGTCTTGAGTGAACGTGTAATTATTTTTCAGTTGTTCTGGGAAGAACACTAAGTATGCGCATCGTTTCACACTCTAATCAGAGTTAATATTTCACCGGTTAAGTAAAATGTAGAAGCCTCGCCACCCTACCGACCCTCTTCCCTTCCCCTGCTGTGGTTGTCGTATGCTACCTTCACAGGACTTGAGACTGCGGTATGCTCTTATTTTTTTTTTAATATATTGATTTTTTTTTTTTTTTTTTTACAGAGAGCAAGGGAGAGGGACAGAGAGTTAGAAACATCAATGAGAGAGAAACATCGATCAGCTGCCTCCTGCACACGCCCTACTGGGGATGTGCCCGCAACCAAGGTACATGCCCTTGACCAGAATCGAACCTGGGACCCTTGAGTCCCCAGGCGGACGCTCTATCCACCGAGCCAAACCAGTTAGGGCTGCAGTAAGCTCTTTTTTTCCTTCAAGTCTCCAAGTGACGGAGAAAGAAGCCATCACGTTGATCCAGATCCCTACCATTTATCTCTTGCTCTTCCTTTGTTCCTACGGTTCCCAGCTTCCCTCTCGCGTCATAAAGTGCGGTGTTGCCTTAGCTGGAGTTTTCCTCAAAGCAGAGCGTGAGACAAGGGCTTGCATGCTTTGGCCAATGATCGCAAGGGGCAGTTGCGATTGACAAGGAGGAAACACCATTCCGAGGAATATTAAGTTGATCGCTGCTGTGTGTCGCCTGGGTGTGATCCCACTGGGGACCCCGTGGGGAAGTGTGCAGTGCGCCTTTGTTGGGAGGTGGGAGAGAGGAGAACGCGTTCACGTCCTAGTTCCTGTCTTTCCACTGGTCAAGGGTTGCTCCATGGGGTGGTAACTCTAGGACTGTGGGCTGTAGTAGGACATCCCTGTTTGCCCACGTATGTAAAGGCTGAATGGGGCCCACAGACGTTTCCTAGGGGGCAGCAGAGAGTACCCTGGTGGAGAGCAGGGCTGTTTTCCATGCCGTGTGCAGAGCTCACCCAATAAAACCTGAAACAGTGCTCTGGAGCTTTTCCCATCCCAGTATGCAGACACCCCCCCTCCCCCCTCCCCTCCCCGCAATGCTGACTTTGCAGTTCCTTCCATTGAGAGGAGGGTCCTATTTTTCCATCACTCGAAGCAGGTGCGCGCCTTGCTTTGACCAAGGAGACATTGGCGAGCGTGATGCGAGCAAAGGTAAAGACGGTGTGCCTCCCGGGACGTGCCCTTTCTCTTGCTACTTTTAGAACCCAGTAACCATGCTCACAAGCTCAGACTAGCCTGTGGGAGCATGAGAAAGACATGGCTAAGGCATTTGATTTTCCAGCTGATGCTGAGCCAATTGCCAGGCATGCGCGTGAAAATGTTGCGGACCTTCAGTTTCAGGTGAGTCAGTCCAGACCAGAAACACTGCTCAGCCGGTTCCCAGAACCAGGAGCAAGCGGAGGGGTGCTTGAGAGGTGGTACGCCGACACAGCTGCGGGCATTGTGGGGACTGCTAGAACCAGCTGTGCCCGACGTGAGTACCCACGGACCCTTGTGGGTCATCATGTCCTCCTTGTTTTGGGTTAAACTAGATTGAATCTGGTCCCTGTCACTCGAAACAAAAAGGGCCCTTGATGGTCCAAGATTGAATGGGCTGTGCAAACAAATGGGCAAGAACGATGGAGACCTTGACCGGTGAGTGGCTGGTCGGCTTGGCCATGGGGTCTAGGATGGGATAGAAAAGGAAATGACATCCAGAACGGAGCGGAGAGGTGAGCGTCAGTAGTTCAAGGTCCTTCCACCTTGAAATTCTAGGGTTTCCTTCTTGGAATCTGCTCTTGGAACTGGTTCAGATTCATTGGTTTCCTCCTGATCTCCCACGGAAATGCTGAACTCGTGTTATCTCCCACCAGCCCGTTTTCCACAGGCACCCAGAAGGCCGCAGAGCTGTGAACACGCTCCTGTTTAAAGGTAGGCAAACTAGGGAGACCCGTCCCTGACCAGCATCAGAATTGATCATATATCTAGGCAAGACAAAGCTCAGTTGGGCCCTGGCTGGTTTGGATCAGTGGATAGAGCGTCGGCCTGGGGACTGAAGGGTCCTGGGTTTGGTTCCCGTCAAGGGCACATGCCCGGGTTGCTGGCTCGATCCCCTGTGAGGGGCATGCAGGAGGCAGCCGATCAGTGATTCTCTCATCATTGTTGTTTCTGTCTCTCTCTACCTCTCCCTTCCTCTCTGAAATCAACAAAAATATATTAAAAAAAAAAACACAACAAAACTCAGTTGGGCTCATGGATCACAGGAGCTTTTTATATCTGGGGTGCCAGGGAAGAAAGCTGCGTCCAGTCTTAAGCTTACTCAAAGGACAGAAACTTACTATGATTATTATTATGTTTATTTCTAATAAATGCAATATTTGGTTCTTCATTAGGTTTTTTTTCCAATTTTGTTACAAATTTGGGTGCAGCATAGAGCGGTATGCTATTTATTGTACATCCTTAAATTCCAAAATAAATGGTTTTCAGAATTAAGTAGGGAAAAGAATAAGCAAATGGCCCTAGCTGGTTTGGCTCAGTGAATAGAGCATCGGCCTGCGGACTGAAGGGTCTCGGGTTCGATTCCAGGCAAGGGCACATGCCCGGGTTGAGCACTCGATCCCCATATCAATGATTCATCATCGATGTTTCTATCTCTCCTTCTCCCTTCCTCTCTTGAAATCAATAAAAATATTTTTAAATGACTCTTTAAAAAAAAAGGAATAAGCAAATGTAATACTGTTACTCATTAATCACGTTTACAACATTTATCACATTTAACATGAGGACCAAGATCCCACCGAGCAATACAAAAGAAACACTCATTCTGGTAAATGCCTTTGGTAGCACAAACACATGCAGCTACATCGGGGCATCCTGGTTCATCTGGTTGGTAAAGGGGATCCGTGGGGTAGTACATTTTACATGGGGGTGTAGGCCACGTAGACAGGACATCAGGTGGACACCCCACTGCAAGTGGCCTGGAGTATAGGGGCGAGGGTTTGCACTTCCTTCTCAAGGTCACAGCTCAGTGATGGTTTGAAAGCCCAGGACCAATATGATCCCATCCCTACAGTGAGTCTGGCAATGTGTGCGGGCACAGGGAGTGGAGGAGCCAGAGGAGGGAGGTGTTATAACCACCTGCGGATGGGGGGGTGGGGGTGGGGGTGAGGCAGCAGAAGGCTCCAGGTGGGGGC
>NW_005367694.1:1512799-1513443 GCF_000412655.1 Myotis brandtii
TGGGGGCCCCCAGGGCTGCTCCACCTGGCCAGGGGCACAGCTTTGTGAGAACAAAGAGGCTCTGGCTGGGTGGGGTGGGCACCATGGAGAGATTCCTTTCATGAAAGTCGGGAGCCAGGGGCTGAGGTGTGATGGAATGCAGACAGGGAGAGGTTGACAGAAGCCACGGGGCACAAGTCATCTCACAGGCATGTCCTTGGCCCGGTGCCAGTACGGGGCAGGCTTTAGAAGCTGGAAAGGTGAGCCAACAGAGGCCCACTAGAGCCCCCAGAAAGGAACGCACCTGCTGACACCTTGAACTCGGCCCATGGAGACCTTGCGGACTTCTGACCTCCAGAACTGTCAATAGATTTGTGCACGTGTGTGTGGTGATGGTCGTAGCAGCAGAGACTTGCCTAGTCCCCAAAAGCATGGTGGCCTGGGCCTCCTCCCCTGATGGATGGCGGGCCCCGGACCGTCTGGGCGCGTGTCCCCGCTCTGCCACCGAACGGCTGTTGACTGCACAACCTGCTTAATTGCCGGGCGTGTGAAATAGGGGCTGCTTGTCCCCATTCAGAGGCCAGAGAAGTGCGGCAAGTGGCCGGTGAGCAGCCGGAACCCAGGAGGGGCCGCTCTTCCCCTGAAATGAAAGGGCCGCGGTCACG
>NW_005367694.1:1514055-1539465 GCF_000412655.1 Myotis brandtii
CCTTTGCAGGACTGCGTCTCTGCCCGAGTGCCCGCACCCATGCCTGCTGCCGCCCTCGGCCCTCCCCCAGGTGCATTCCTCCCCCAGGTGCATTTCGGGGGGTTTTGCTGAAAGAGGTGCCGGGGCCGCAGCAGCTTTGGCGGGACACGTGCGGGACAGGGGACCCACCCCTGCAGCTGTGCGACCGAGCCCCTCAGCCTCTCTGTGCAGTAGGGAGAGGCTTTAGTGCAGGGCCTGGCAGGGTGGGGCCCAGGGATGGTGATGGACTCCTCCCTCCAGCGCCCCCCCCCCCAGCCGGGCTTACATCCTGAGTGACACACGTCCGCACGGCATTCCCTGGGGCCAGGTCTTTGGGTGGAGCTGTGCTCCCACTTGGCGAGGCAGACCCCGAGGGCCGAGGGCAGAGGGCCGAGGGCCCGCGCTCTGAGGCCATCGCCCGCTCACTCCTGGCCTTTATGCTTATGTCCGGCCTGTTGTCAGATTTCACTCTTCCTGCGCCCGAGGTGGAGCTGTGATAACAACGGCATCGGCAGATCCTGTCTGGTCCCTAGTGACCTGAGGGGGGCTGCTCACCAGCCCTGAGCCTGAGTCTTCCTCCGCCACACGGCCTAACAGCCTGTGCTTTCTGCTTAGTTGTAAGAGGTAAACAGAGAGAGATGCCACTTTGAAAGCAATCAACCTCCACACAAGCTCTTTTGGAGAATTCCTTTGAGATATCGCCTGAGGCCACCCCTGTCTTTAAAGCCTTTCTCTGCTGCCCACTGTGTTCCACGGGGTGTTTTAGCTTCCTCTTCCAAGGTTCCCGACCTCAGGCCGCACATCTCAGCCCGCACCACCCACTGGTGGTGGAAGGAAGCCAGCCCCTCCCTCTGCCATCACACGCAGAGGCAGTGTCAACACCTGAGAGGGCAGGGGTGGGCTGCCTGACCTCAGGGAGCTTGCAATCTGGTGAGAAAGTCAAGCCTGTGAAAGTGGTGGTTGCTCAACAATGCCACAAAACTGCCCTTAAAAAATGGGTAGAATGGTCAATTGTATGTTGTGTATGTTTTACCATAAAATTTACATATGTATATATACACAAATTATATATATTTATGTATATATACGTGTGTGTATAATCTATATGAAAAGATCTGGATGCATTTACAAACTCCAGTTCTTTTTCAGAAGAAAAGAAAGCAGATTCTCCTTTTGTAGAAAATTTCTAGACAATGAATACAATAGTTTTGTAACAGTGATGCACTTTAGTTTTGTAACAGTGATGTGGTTCCCTTTCCTGAGGATTGCTGTCTTTTTTTTTCTCCACGAGGTTTCTGAAGTCAAGCAGGACTCAACAAGTATTTTGTCCAGGCCTAGAAAAATACAATCCTACAAATAAGCGTTAGTTGAGCTTATGAGTTAAAACTAGTAAACTAGAGGAAAGTCAATATTTTAAATGGGGGGAAAAATGGACTGTTTACAAGCCAGGTGCCAGCAAAAGTGTTCTAGAGCCACAGAAGACAGAGGGCTGGACCTCAATGGTGGTGTGGGGCTTGGATTAGAGAGGTCTCGGGGCAAAGTGGAATGCCACCCTCCAGCAAGGCCCAGGAGCACAGGTGAGGGCTGTGCCAGCGCAGGGGGCACAGAAATGAAAACCAGGGCCACGAGAGAGGCTGACTCGGGCCGCTGACGGATGCAGGATGGGTGGGGTTTCCGTTGCACAGGGGCCAGTAGTCACGAGCCCCGTCGAGGGACATTGGGCAAGTTAGTTGGCCCTTGTGCTGCAGCCCCCACCTGTATAAAGCGGGGACAGCAGGGTGTTGGGAGGTGAAAAGAGGTGATCCAGGAAGGGTACTCAAAGCAGTGATGGCACCTGTGGGCCCCTGGCAGATGTTAGCTGGCAGCACTGTCATTCCGGCCACTCTGGCTGCCCGCTGGTGAACACAGTGCAGAGGGGCGTCATTCCGGGAGCCAGGTTTGGCCAGACTGTTGGAGGCAGGTGGCTTTGGGGGCTGGAGGCTCAGTGTCCTCCCATACTCACCCCAGGTCTTTGGTGACGTGCACAAACTCATGCCCAAGTCCCTCCTGAGCATCCCCCGTTGGAACATCCCTGCACCCGGCTCAGCGCCGCCTCATCCTGCGCTGCCTGGGCCTGGGCCTGGGCCTGGGCCGGCCTGGTTCCTGAGACTGTCTCCCCAGTTGGTCCCCGGAGAGCTCAGGGCCACAGCATTGTCCTCCTGGCATTCCCAGGGCCACCTCTGGGTCCCCCTTTGGGTTAGGAATCCCTTGACACCCAGCCCCTCCCTCGTCCCTCCCCTCTTCATTCTTTATCTCTAGGCCCCAGGCTCCCAAGGGCTGGGATTGTTGTGCTCATATCCATGTGACTCCATCACAGAGTCGGGAGTTTGTTGAAAAAAGGAAGGGCAGGGAAGGAAATCACTCGTATGTCACAAACCAGCTGGGCCCCAGAGAACGGAAACCGTGTCCTGGTTCCTCTCCTTGCATCTCACCTCCTCTAGGTGATGCAGAAGCAGCAGGCAGGGTGGCTCTGCGCCACCCACCTGTGTAGCAAAGGAGCCTTGAGAGTGAGCCAGCCCGCACCCCAGGCTGCAGGCCAACCCTGTCATACCTGTGCTGCCTCGCCCTCTGGACGCCCCAAGGCACACTTGTCCCACTCAGCCTGCTGCCCAGGCCCACACTGGACCCTGGAAGTGGGGCACTGGGCACGGGGCACACGACCACAGCCCCCTGCGTGGTGAGCAGGGCCATGGCAGAGACCAGGGCTGCAGTGCAGAGAGGAGGGGCCCCCAACCCCAAGGGAAACTGGCTCTCTTGGGAGGGGAGGGGGTTCCTGGCATAGAAAACAGTAGCCCAAGGCCAGGAGGCTCCCGCATTACAAAATGCCCAGCGGCACCACCACCAGCCAGTGAGGTCGAAGGCGAAGGGCCTTGAACTCTGTCCTTGAACCCTGTGGGCCGGGGTTCTCAAACTGGGGCCCTCCCATGCCTTCTGGGGAGGTCAGTGAGGACGCTGCCTTTTTGTTTGGACCCTGAGATGTCAATGCCTGTGGAGTATTTGTTTCTGGGCTCAGCCTTCCCCAGCCCGACCTGGGGCACTCGGTGTTGCTTGGGGCAGTTTTGCATTACAGTTCTCTTCTCTAAGCGGCAGGAGGCCAGAACTTCGGATGCAGAGGAGGCCTCTTTTTCTGCCCAAGGGTGTCCAAGCCTGCTGGGCAATTCTTGCTGTCGTCTTGTTGTTGTCATTGGCTTGATTCTTGTGTCTGTGGCCCTGGTGGGGCCTGGCTGGCCGTCCTCCCTAGCTGACCCTCACCAGCCCACAGGGCTCCCAGGCTTTCTTACCCTGGTGGTTGTAATGCAGTGGTCTCCCTTCTCTATTTTACATTCTTGAGCTTTTAACCCTTTGCCTTTGTAATCTGGGGTTGCATTGTATTCACGTCTACTTATGAGTAAATGGAAGGATAACAATGAACTTGAGTCCATCCCCGTGTCCTATCACACGTGGCCCTATTCCTACGTTATTTCTGTGTGTCTACTTTTAAAAATTAACTTTTGCCCAGGCTGGTGCGACTCAGTTGGTGTGAGTGTCGCCCCGTGCACTGAAGGATAGCAGGTTCAAATACCGGTCAGGGCACATACCAGGTGTGGGTTCAATCCCTGGTTGGGCGTGTGCAGGAGGCAACCAATCGGTGTTTCTCTCTCACATCAATGTCTCTCTTTCTCTCTCTCAAAATTAATACATAAAAAAAAAAGAAACACTATTTTTCTGGGGGATAAATTTGTCTTTCTCTCTCTCAAAATTAATACATTAAAAAAAAAGAAACACTATTTTTCTGGGGGATAAATTTGTGGAATTCATTCCCAAAGAAAGTTTCCCAGCCTGGATGCTATGGAGAGGAAGAGAGGAAGGGCAAGAGTGTGGAGCCTGTCAGGAGCAGGTGGCCATGGGAGGTGACTACCCAGGTGTATGTGTTATGAAGGGGGGTTGGGGCGAGGCTAACTCTGAGGGGCAGTGGATGGAAGACTATGGGGTTGTTTGGTTCTGGGGGGCTGTGAGGAGGAGGCGGGAGTCCAGTGGACCCTTGGGGCCCTGGGTTGTCTGACAGACAGGGCCTTTGCTAGCATACAAACTGAGCCAGACAGGCTGGGGAGAGAGGGGCCGGGTTTGAGGTGGAGAGGGTGGTTCTCAGCTGGGGGAGAGGGGCTGGAGTCCCTCATTGGGGTGAAACATGGGGGTGAGTGACCCCTTCCAGATGTGAGAGAAGTGGGGTGAGAAACGGGAGGGATGATGAGCTTGGGCTCCAGAATCCCCCCATGACCCCATCATCTATTCTTGGGCAAAGGTCTGCCCCTCCCCAAGCTTCAGTGTCCCCATCTGTGAAATGGGGGCTCATCCTGGCTCCCAGGAGAGTTTCAGGTAACGCACAGGGGCTGGCAGCTCGTAAGCCCTCTGCCTTCCTAAGTTGCCGGGAGGAAGAGCCCTTGAGGCTGGAGCTGTGCCCGGGACAGTCGGGTCTGTGGCCTGTGCCTGTCTTCCAGCTGGGCCTCAGGACGCCTGGACTCCTCCTGATGGCTTGACCGCATCCCAAACTCCCCTGATTGTCCTGGGTTAACCCTCTGCTTCCCCCCTGCCCATACCCTCGGGCACCCCGCAGCCTGGTGCCTTCTGAAATAGCCCAGGGTCAGCTCTCTCCTGCATGTGGGCTCTGCCACCATCCTGTCCAGGCCCTTTTCTTCCTTCCCCAACAGGTGACCCTTCACCCACCCCTCTGGGTACCACTTTTAGGCTCACAGACCTGCTGCCATCACTCCCTCACCTCCTGGATGCCCAGGTCCTGGGTCAAGTTGAACCCCCTCACCTGCCACATTCACCTGCCTCAGTGGCCTGGCCCTAGTGCCCTCTCCTGCCAACCACTGGCCATGCTGGCCATCTCTGCCAGTAACGCAGCCTCCTCCCCGACATCCATGCAGCTGCTGCTCCTGGCTTCGTCTCCTGAAGCCGCTTCCCGCATTCCTCTCAGATCAGACCAGCCAGGGTTGTGCCTCCCACTTAACTCGGGCCCCCTGAGCTGTGTGTGAAAATGGGTTGCCCTGCCCTTCTGCTGTGAGCCCCGGGTGGGGCATACAGCACCTGCTGTATGATGCTCGGAGGTGCCCGAGACCTGGCAGTCAGCACTGCAGGGCCCGAAGACCCCACAGCAGGGCACCAAATGCGTCCTGTCTTTGCTGACCCTCATGTCTCTCCCTAGAGTGAAGCCTGCCTGGAACCCTGGCGGCAGGCCCCCCGGGATGATCTGGGCATGGCCTCTGGAGCCCCAGAGCAGAGCAGCCAGATGGCAGAGGAGACCCCCAGCTTCCTGGACGAGTTTCTCCGCGACTTCCCAGCCCCACTGAGCGCAGAGAGCCCTTTGCCATGGAAGATCCCGGGGACGGTGCTGAGCCAGGAGGAGGTGGAGGGCGAGCTGGCCGAGTTGGCATTGGGCTTCCTGAGCAGCAGGTAGGCCGTGCACCCACCGGGAGGGGACAGCACGGGACAGGAGGAAGGGGCATGGCGTGTGCCACAGCCAGCCTGGAGCCTGGCATTTACCCCACACCTCCTTCCCCGTGCAGATTACGTTCCCTGTGCGAATCCCGGCGACAGCGCGGTGTTATTTCCCAGGGCAGCCATGACACAGCACCACAGGCTGCGTGGCTTAGAGCAGCACAAATGCATTGCTCGGCTCTGGAGGCTGGACGTCAGAGATGAGTGTGTCAGCAGGGAATGTTCTCAGGCAAAGGCCGTCTGGAAGAAGCTGCTCCAGACCTTCCTCTTGGCTCCTGGTGTCATCCAGTCCTTCGTGTGCCTTGGCCTGGAGACACACCGCTCCAATCCGGCTTTCGTTGTCACATGGCGTCTTCCCGTGTGTCTGTCTTCACGTGGCGTCTCTCCCTGTCTTTCTGGGCATCCTCTTCTTGTAAGGATGCCGGTCCTACTGGATGCGGGGCCCACCCTGCTCCGGTCTGACTGGCAAAGACCCCGATTCCAAATAAGGTCACATGGTGAACCACTGCAGCTTGGGACTTCAGCATATCGCTTTGGAGGGCACGACTCAACTCATGGCGGTGCTAGGCAGTAGGCCCTATTTCTGTCCTGTTTTACAGATGGGGAGACGGAGGCCGGATGGGCTAGGAGACTGGCCAGGGCTTCCATGTTGAGGCAGGGGCTGGCCATGTGCCCAGCATGCGGGCCACGCTGCCCCACGGAGCAGTGTGGTGGTGCTTCCCCCGTTTCACAGACGAGGAAGCTGAGCCACAGAAAGGGAGCACAACCAGGTCAGCAGATCTCAGGGGGGAGAGGGGGAGGCTCATAGCCTGTGACCCCTCATCCTTCCTTGAGGGACCACACCTAGCGTCCCTAGTCACTGCGTCACTCCTAGCATCAGGACCCGGCCCTGGCCTCCGTGTGCGTCCTCTGTGACAGGTCAGCTCCATTCCCACGCGCCCTCCCGGCCCCCCAGCAGAACGACCCGCTCTGCTGTGTGGGAGCCTGGGTCGCTGAGCACAAAGGCCCCCGTTGTGGGCCGGCTTCTGGGCCCCGTCCCTCCCAGCATCCCCCACAGTGCCACAGAGCTTATATTTCCAGCCATCTTAGTGGGTTTATTTTTAGTTATATCTGTCTTTTTCTAGTTGTTCTTTCCTGTGTAGATGCAGGTGTTTACATGTTGTCTACACTGCGTGTGACTGTCAGGAGCATCCCACCGGGGCTCCCGTTCCTGGAGCTCGAGCGTGCGGGCTCTTGGGTGAAAGGGGCCCCGAGCATATTGGTCTATGGAGTTTGTTCAGATGGTAAATGGTATCTTTCGCGACACTGACTGGAAATCAGATGACTGAGTTCAAGGGTGTGACAATTTATATCCTGTCTTTCCCCTGTTGTTAGCAGTTCCATGTTACATCTCAGGTCCGCAAGCAGCGTGTACCTTACACTGTGTTATTTATGTGCCTTTTCGTCTCTGCTGCGAAACTAGAAACTCCCTGAAAATCCCGAGGTGGGCGGGACTAGAGCGTTGGTCGGGTCCCTGGGCCTTGCACACACACCGGTCCCTTCACTGCATCTTGTGGCCACTTCAGCAGCCCCGACTGACTGGGGCTGAGTGCCTTGAGAGTGTGGTGGGCGGGGACCCCTGGATGAGGCGGGAGGGGCATCCAGGAAGCAGGCCTGTGGCCCAAAGCCAGGCATTGTCTGGGTCCCCACAGCCGGAAGCTCGGTGGCCTCAGCAGTGGGACTTCGAGGGCCTGCAGGAAGACACAGCTCGACCTACAGGAGAACAGCCGCCCCTCTCCCTGCTGTGAAAAAGGAAAACCCAGTGGTGGGCAGGAAATCCCCAAATAGCAGAGGAACTCATTTCTCATGTCTTGACTGGTTGTTTTTCAAAGGCAGTGCCGGAGGCTTCTCCCCCTGAGCCACCTTCTCATTCATCCCAGTAGATTCCTAAGGTCATCTGTAGACACCACAGATGCCTAGCCCCAAAGGGACATGACCCGTCCCCCAGGCTGTGGGAGGTCCTTGCCCTCTGGTGAAGCCCAGTGTTGTCAGCCCAGCAGAGAACCACAGGCCGCCCACCCTGGACCGGGGCCCCAGTCCTCAGGGAAAGGCACAGGTGGGTGAACACACGTCCTCCAGCCTGCAAGGGGCTCTCCCCAGTCCTCAGGGAAAGGCATGGGGGTGGGTGAACACACGTCCTCCAGCCTGCAAGGGGCTCCCACTGGTGAGGAGGCAGATTCTGGGGTCAGGATATATTCTTTACTTTGTTTCGTTAATCTTCACCCAAGGATTGTTTTTCCCATTGATTTTTAGAGAGAGTGGAAGGCTGGGAGAGAGAGAGAGAGAGAGAGAGACCTATATGAGAAACATCTATTGGTTGCCTCCTGCATGTGCCCCAAATGGGGCCAGGGGATCGAACCTGCAACCAAGGTACGTGCCCTTGACTGGAATCGAACCCAGGACCCCTCAGTCCCTGGGCTGATGCTCTAACCACTGAGCACCGGCTAGGACAAGATGTATTCTTAAGGCTGTGGGGTACCAGGGGTAGTGACCCCTGTGCCTGGGGGAGCCAGGAAGGGCTTCCCAGGAACATGGTGTGGGAGCTGGCCCCAAGGCTGGAGGCTGGGCGGGCAGGCGAGCGAGGCATGGGAGAGTGTACTTGTGGCCTCGTCTCTTCATCCCCACGGCTTCCTAGGAGCTGCCACTTACTGTCCCTCTTCTCCTGAGCTCCAAGTCCCGTCTCCTCCCTCCATCTGCTTCCCCACTCCTGCCCACGCCGACCCCGCAGTTCTGCTCTGGGTGGCCTGGCTGGGATCTTCGGAGCACTCAGCAAGTCTTGCTTCCCAGAACTGTTCCTCCACGGCCCTGACAGCCACCTCTCCAGCTCCCCCGGCCCTCCAGCGGCTGTCTGCCCAGGCGCGCTCCTTCAGGCTCGAGCCCTCCCCCCATTCAGTTAGAGGCCCCATCTCCAGGTCAGACCTCATGCCCACCGGCCCCAGGCCTCTTGACCTCAGCCAAACCGGAGACCCACTGTGGATAGGAACCTGTCCAGTCCCCTGTTCAATGCCTGCTCTGTCCCCTCCGTCCACCGCCAGGTGCTGTTCGGCGAGGGCCTTGGCCTCCTTGCAGCATTTACCCTTCAGTCCACCCTGAAGGGGGAGGCCAGAGAGAAGCCTGTCCCATCCTGTCACGTCCTCTTCCAAGCCCACCAGGTCATGGCTCCCCATTTTCTGACACCTGCCTCCCTACCCCCAGCCTCCCCTGGTACCAGCTGCTCTGATGGTCCAGGGACCCCTTGGGCCACGCACAGCCCAGCCTTCCGAGCACAACCCAAGGGTCCCGCGCTCCCTAGATCTGTGTTCTGGGGTGGCCGTGATGAAGGACCACAGGCGTGGCGCCTTCACCAACAGAAATGTATTGTCTCAGTTCTGGAGGCTGGCAGTCCAGGATCAAGGTGCCAGCAAGGCTGGTTCCTTCTGGTGGTTGTTGGCCGCCCTTGGCTTGTTGGTTCATCACTCCAGTCCCTGCCTTCATCCTCACAGCATTCTGTGTGTGTGCGCGCGCGCGCGCGTGCGTGCGTGTGTGTGTGTCTGTGTGTGTGTGTGTGTGTGTCTATGTCCGAATTTCCCCTTTCGATAAGGACACCAATGTTATGGGATTAGGGGCCCATCCTACTCCAGGGTGACCTCATCTTAACTAATTATATCTGCAACCAGCTTATTTCCAAACAAGATCACATTCTGAGGCACTGGGGATTACGAACTCGATATATGAATTTGAAGGGCACAATTCAACCCATACGCTCCCCAACTCCCAGAGGTCCCCAGCTGGTATTGGTGACCAGGCACCTGTCATCAGGCTGGACGTTGGACAGTTTGTCTGGCCTGGCCATGGAGGCCAGTGGACACCGCCCATAAGTCTGTGACACCCCCGCCCCACCAGCCCCAGCCCACGTCTGGAGCAGCACAGGCCCCAGGAAATGGCGGCGTCATGTGGACGTCGGCTCCCCAAGGACAAGAGCTTGACCTGCTCGTGTGGCCCCGGGTTGGGGTGCAAGTAGTCATTGCTACCTCCAGAGGGGCCTCCCTGGGTGGAAGGGTCCTGAGGGCTCCCTCTGATGTTGGCTTCTGCCGAGGAGCCAGCCCAGTTCACTTCTTTCCCGTCCCAGGAACGCTCCGCCACCACTTGCTGCATCTCTGGCCCATGAAGCCGTTTCCCAGCTGCTGCAGACAGACCTTTCCGAATTCAGGAAGCTGCCCAGGCAGGAGGAGGAGGACAGCGCGGAAGTGGAGGAGGAGAAGGCCCCTGTGACCTGTGAGTTCTCTTCTTTATCGGGACCCCAGGCTTAGCAGGCAACTGGCTTGCCAGCCAGACGAGAGACAGGCTGCCGGCGAGCACCAGAGTGGGAGAAGGCAGGGCTCACCTGGCCTCCAGCCCTTCCCGTTTGCTGGTGGGAAGGCGGTGTGGCAGCACGTGGCTGAGAGCCTCGAAGGGGCAGCCGTGTGGGTGTGCTCGGACGGGGCGGGGGCATCAGGATGCAGAGAAAGCACTCGCAGCCTGACGGCAGCACGGGCTTCGGAACAGCCAGGAGTGGACGACGTGTGGCCGTGTTACAAGGGAGGACACCAAGGTCCCGCTTCTCGCCCCGCTTCTGTTCTGCCTCACCAACGTCAGTCGCCCTGCGGTGACGTGGGAGTGGTTCCCAGGGGCAGCCTTGATGTCCGGCGGAGAGAAAATGCCAGAGCTTGGCCCCTGGCCTGGGCTGACTGGACCCTGTCAGGTGGAGACGCAGTGGGTTCCCGTGAGAGCTTGGGGAGGCAGCCTGCTCCGGGACAGCGGTCAGCGGGGCGGCCCAAGCCATGCAGTAAGAGCGACCCAGAAACAGAGCGAGCCTTCTGCAGAGGCGGGCTCTAGTTTTGCATGTCTTCCTTTCATTTTCCCATCATTCCTTCCTATCACATTTCACCAAAGTATCCGTTCGCGTCAGACCAGAACTACAGCAAGCAAGGGTTGCTGGGCCATGGCCTGTGGCGGGCTGTGCGGTGGGCCAGGCTGGGTGCCAGCTCTCGGTGGCTCCACGCTTTCTGGTGAAAGGTGCAGCTCCGGCCGCAGGCAGAGCTGAAGGCCAGTCGGGATGCAGAAGACAGAGTGGGTTCTGGGGCCGGGCCTGGCTGTCGGCGTAGCGAGAGCCTCAGCAGATTCTTCTTCCTTTGCCATTTCCTTTCTGACTGTGTTATTTTATTAATTTTTAATTGAGATATAATTGACATGTCACACGGTGTAAGTTTAAGGTGCACAGTGTGTTGATTTGGTTCATTTATTTAGTGTTTTTACTAGCACCTCCCTCACATCACTTAATTACCGGCATACCTCCGAGATATTGGGGATTCGGTTCCAGGCCACCGCTATAAAGCAAGTCATAATCTTTTTCTGGGGTTGGGGAGCGATCTTGCCTTCGGTTTATAAAAAATGCAACATCTGTCAAGCACACAATAAAGCGAAGCATAATAAAACAAGGTATGCCTGTAGTATCCGACCGTCTCAGCATTAGTGGGAGCACTGAGGGCAGAGCCAGGAACAGGCCAGGAAAAGAGAGGAAAGCAGACAGCCTGTCCCTGCAGTAGGTGCCGGGCCCTTCTGTCCTGGTCCCCTGCTCTTCTCCCAGGTTCCCTGCCCTCAGCCATCCCAGCACAACCGCCGCTGGTCCCCACCAGAGGCAGGAGACAGGCAGCCATTGTCCTCTGCAAAGCCTGCAGGCCCCGCCTTGCCCGAGTTCTGGCGGGAAGTCAGCGCCACCTGTTGGCGGGGAAGGAGCAGTACAGTGGCTGGCAGCGCCAGAGACCTCCACTTGGGGGCTCCTGCCCCCATGCAGGCCGGGTGTCCCTGCCTGAATCGGCCGTCCCTGTCATGGGAGTGGGGCTTAGTTAGGGTCTCTCCGTGGGTGTTATGAGAATCATCTCCCAAGGGCAGAGATGTGACCAAGACCTCTGTGCGACAGGATCAGGGGGAGCACCCGCTGTGCCTCCGCAGTGAGCGGTCCCCGTGGGTGCCAGGAGAGCAGGCAGTCCTGTGAGCAGCCTGAGTGTGGGGGCCAGGCGACCTCCCCACAGCGTATCATTCTTATCGGTAATTGCCCTTTGCTGGAGCCAAGATTCAAGTTTAAACACGTTGATGAAAACACTAGCGTGACCTAAGGCCAGAGCGTAAACGGTGCTCTGTGTCTCCCTGGGTGTTTCAGACCTGATACAACCCAGTTCTCGACAAACGCCTGAGTGGCCACCAAGTTCTGGGGGGGGGGGGGGGGCCGGGTGTTTCAGACCTGATACAACCCAGTTCTTGACAAACGCCTGAGTGGCCACCACGTTCCGGGGGGGGGGGTGGCAGTGGCCCATTCTAGGCACCCCCAATGTGTGGCTTTCCTCGGCCATGTAGTCCCCTGGCCTCAGCCCTTCTTCTTTTCTTCTGTAGCCACTGCCTTCAGGCACGAGCTGTTTCTGCCCCAGCTCCCCACATCCTTCGTGGCCTGTGACACTCCTGAGGCTGCCCTGTTTCCTGTTACTGGCCCTGGGGCCACCCTCTTAGCTGTGCCTGTCCCCAGCCCCTGGGCCAGCAGGGGTGTCAGGAGGGATTTGTGTAGCAGAATGAACTGAGTCTCGGAGGTGAAGCACCTCAGGTTCTCTTTGGACCTGCTCCTTGTTCATTTTTTCTTTAGAGCCAGGCTTAGGTAGGATTAGAATTTTTGTTTTAAAATCTATATTGGAGGTGCTGTTACCTGTGGCTGCATAACATTGCTCCAAAACTAGTGACTTCAAACAATAGACAGTTATTATCCCATAGTTTCTGTGGGTCTGGAATTTGGGAATAACTGAGCTGGTGGTTCTTGCCCAGGGTCTCTCACGAGGTCGGACGAAGGCCAGTGCGGGCAGAGGCTCTGCTTCTAGGGTGGTTCAGTCTCACAGCTGTAGGCAGGAGGTCTCAGTTCCATGCCATGTGGACTCGCCACAGGGCTGCTTGAGCATCCTCGTGTCCTGGCAGCTGGCTTCCCTCCGAGCCAGTGATTCACAAGGGAGACAGAGAGAGGCAGAGAGAGTGACAGTGAGGAAGACAGGGCACACAGGGTGGAAGCTGCAGTGCCTCTTAGGACCTAGGGTCTGAAGCCACCATGGTCACTTTGGTTTTATCATCTTCATCAGAAGCAGGTCACTAAGTTACACACTCAGGGGGAGGGAACTGAGCTCTGCCCACTCTGGAAGGGAGTCGTTTCGAAGCATTTATAGATGTATTTGAAAGCCATCACCTGGGACTAACACTTGCAATGATAATTGGGAAAGCACTAAAAAGATGTACTTAAGCCCTCACCGGTTTGGCTCAGTGGATAGAGCGTGTACTTAAGACTTAAGAAAACGCATCACCCATAAACCACCCCCTATAGTCGGCCTCTGCTGGCATTGGCTGTGTGCCTTCCCTGCCTTTTATTTCTGGGTTCAGGTGGTAGAAGACTTTTTCACGTACTCACGATATGGAATTTTCTATCCTCCTTTTTTCTTTTTTCTTTTTTTCTAAATATATTTTATTGATTTTTTACAGAGAGGAAGGGAGAGAGATAGAGAGTTAGAAACATCGATGAGAGAGAAACATCGATCAGCTGCCTCCTGCACACCTCCTATACTGGGGATGTGCCCGCAACCCAGGTACATGCCCTTGACCGGAATCGAACCTGGGACCTTTCAGTCCGCAGGCCGACGCTCTATCCACTGAGCCAAACCGGTTCTGGCTATCCTCCTATTTTCACAACATTTTCCTTAATATCAGTGTTTTTTTCTGAGTATCATGACATAAGCATTTTACATGCTTTACAAACTCTGTGAAAGTTTAAGAAAACGCATCACCCATAAACCACCACCCATAGTCGGCCTCTGCTGGCATTGGCTGTGTGCCTTCCCTGCCTTTAATTTCTGGGTTCAGGTGGTAGAAGACTTTTTTCACGTACTCACGATATGGAATTTTCTGTCCTCCTTTTTTCACAACATTTTCCTTAATATCTGTGTTTTTTTCTGAGTATCATGACATAAGCATTTTACATGCTTTACAAACTCTGTGAAAGTCCATTTTTGTTTTACCCTTTAGCTTTTTTGGTGTGTGTGTGTGTGTTTTTTTTTTTTAAATTAAATTTTATTTGAGAGAACCATAGCCTCACATGCAGTTATAAGAAATAACACATCAGGATCCCAGGCATCCTTTACCCAGTTCCTCCCAATGGTAACGTCTTTACAAAACGACTGAAATGTCATCCCACCAGACTCCCTCGTGTTCCCATGTATGCCACCCTAACACCCCCCTCCACAACCCCTGACAACCACTAATCTTCTCTATTTCTATAATTTTATCATTTCAAGAATGCACATAAATGGAATCACACAGTGTGTACCTTTTGAGGATTGGCTTTTCTCATTCAGCGTAACTCCTTGGCGATTCATCCAGGCTTCTGTGTGTGTGTCGGTAGCTCCTTCCTTCCTCCTGCCGAGCGGTGTTCCGTGGCATGAGGTACCCAGGTTTGTTCAGCTGTTCACGCTGGAAGGACACCAGGGCCGAATCGGTTTTCACCTGTCACATGTAAAGCTGCTATGAGCAGTGAGCAGTCAGGCACAAGTTGTGTGTGAACATAGTCTTAATGTCTCTGGGACCAATGCCCGGGGGTGCAGTCGCTGGGTCAATGGCAATTACATGTTAATTTGCAAAAATCATTTTTAATAGCAGCTTAACTCACCAAGAGAACAGACCATAATTTACTCCGTCATGAATATATATTGTTTCTAATTAGTGCACAATTATAAGTGATTCTGTACTTTGCCCTTAAATCACCTGCATTTCTGGCTATTTCCTTGGGTGGGGGGCTCCATGAGTGGAAGTGTTCCACCATGGGGCCAACCCAGACACTTCTCGCTGCTGATGACACAGGTTATCACACCTGTGTGCCCGGAGGTGATGGGCTGGACAGGCCTGTGCAGGCCTGTGATGGGGCTGTCTGGAGAGCTGCAGAGGCCACAGGAAGGGGGGCAGGGAGAGCGAGCAGAGCGTCGGCTGGCCTGCGTTGGTGCTTCCTAACAGCCCTCCATCTTACCCATCAGTGCTGGATGCCAAGGGCCTGGCGCTGAGCTTCTTCAACCGGCTCTGGGACGTATGCAGCCAGTGGCAGAAGCAGGTGCCCTCGACTGCCCGGGCTCCGCAGCGGCAGTGGCTGGTCTCCATTCATGCCATCCGGAACACTCGCCGCAGGATGGAGGACCGGCATGTGTGCCTTCCTGCCTTCAACCAGCTCTTTGGCCTGTCCGTGAGTGCTCCACCGCCAGGGCTCCACCTCCGGGGCCCCAGGGCGGCTCATGAGGCCAGTGTCCCCAATCAGGACAGTCTAGGAGGGCTTGCACAGGGGCGTGGGGGTGGGAAACCACCCTGGGTGCCGAGCAGAGCTTCCCACCAGAACCGAGGCAGGAGCGATGCCTACAGCTTCCGTCTGCAGGCCGAGGTGCTGGACATCTCTCAAAGCCCTTCCAGCCAGCGCCTGACCCCTCCAGCCAGCGTCTGACCCTTCCAGTCAGCTCCTGACCCCTCCAGTCAGCGCCTGACCCCTCCAGTCAGCGCCTGACCCTTCCAGTCAGCTCCTGACCCCTCCAGCCAGCACCTGATGAGAGCCTTTGGCTGGGTCACAGCCTCGGCCAGGCATGAGGCCAGCAGGGCGGTAACTCCCGCTGCTTTCCCAACCAGGACCCCGTGGATCGCGCCTACTTTGCAGTGTTTGACGGTCACGGAGGAGTGGATGCCGCGAGGTACGCCGCTGTGCATGTACACGCCAATGCTGCTCGCCAGCCGGAGCTGCCCACACACCCCGAGGGAGCCCTCAGAGAAGCTTTCCGGCGCACCGATGAGATGTTCCTCTGGAAAGCCAAGCGAGAGGTGAGGACAGGTGACCAGTCCTGTGCGGTGGGGGGCTAGGAGCCATTAGCTTTGGAGAGGCCCAGCCCTGCGGAGGGATAGAAGTTTAGTGGTGCTGGAAAGTCCTCACTAAATGCTGCTGGCAGTCACCTCATTTTGTTCTTACAGCCAACGGGGCTTGTTTTTAATTTGAAAAGAAGCAACATGAAGCTTGCGCTGGTGCAGCCTGGCCCTGCTGCCGTACCTGCCCCACTGCGGAGGGCGTGCAGCCTCGTGGGGAAGACAGGCCGGCAGTGTTAAGATGTGCTCGGGGTTTTGTTTTGTTTTATTTATTTATTTTATTTATTATTATTATTTTTAATAATCCTCACCTTCCCGCATCTCCCATTCCCCTTTCCCCGCCAAGAATAGTCAGTCCATTCCCTTTCTATGTCCCTGATTCATTATAATCACCAGTTCATTCTGTAAATCAGATTATTTATTCACATATATTTTTTTAATATATATTTTATTGATTTTTTACAGAGAGGAAGGGAGAGGGATAGAGAGTTAGAAACATCGATCAGCTGCCTCCTGCACCCCCCCCACTGGGGATGCGCCTGCAACCAAGGTACATGCCCTTGGCCAGGATCGAACCTGGGACCCTTCAGTCCACAGGCCGACGCTCTATCCACTGAGCCAAACTGGTTAGGGCCAAAGATTTTTTTAGAGAGAGTGAAAGGAAGTGGGAGAGAGAAACATCGATGTGAGAGAGACACTTTGATTGGTTGCCTCCCACACACGCCCCAAGCAACCGGGACCAGGGATTGAACCTTCAACTGAGGTACTTGCCCTTGACTGTGCCCTTGATCGGAATCTAACCTGGGACCCTTCAGTCCGTGGGCCAATGCTCTAATCACTGAACCAAACCGGCTAGGGCCCAGGATTTTGTTTTACTCAAGCATGGTGGAATGACGGACAGTTGTCCTGAAAGAAGAGTTTATTACTTAGAGGAGTTCGTTACTTACAGTTCCCACGAGGATGCACCATGCCACACAGTGCCACAGGGGAAGCACCACGGGGGTCAGGAAGCAGAGGGAGAGAGGAGAGCCTGGCCAGGGTCTCCACTGTGGCCTCTGCAGGGAGCATGGGTGAGGCAGGGCCAGCAAGTCACAGCAAGCCTAGGACTGGATAGTTGGAATCACCTCTACAGGCCCTGGGCCGCAGGGGCAGTCCCCAGCTATCGGAGCCAGCGAAACACTGGCCCAGCGTGAGAGGCAGAGCAAGTGGTTGAAGACGTGGGCTCCTGACCCACTGGCTTGTGCATGAAAGGGTCTCTTGGGGGAGACGTTTGATATCTTTAGGAATTAGCTGGCCCAGGGGGTGGGGAGTGGGGCATTCTCTCCAGGATTAGCAAGGCCAATACAAATGATCATAAAATACAGAAAACACAATCATCATAAAGTATAAATCATCATAAAATACAGAAAACAACCCGGCCAGCGTGGCTCAGTGGTTGAGCGTTGACCTCTGAACCAGGAGGTCAGGGTTCGATTCCCGGTCAGGGCACGTGCCTGGGTTGTGGGCTTGATCCCCAGTGTGGGGCGTGCAGGAGGCAGCCAATCAGTGGTTCTCATCATTGATGCTTCTATCTCTCCCTCTCCCTTCCTCTCTGAAATCAATAAAAATATATTTAAGAAAAGTAAAATACAGAAAACAAAACTCGTGATTAATATGCAGCCACACGTGCCCTTGCTCTCCGGGGCAGGGTCTCAGCAGGAGCCGGTGCGCTGGGAGTGCTCTTTCCTCGGGAGTTAGAGCCACACAGGGATGAGGCATCTGTTTCTGAAAGAAGGAAGAACCCGTCCTCCCCTCAACCCAACGCTGCGCCTTACCTGTGTTCTCTTCAGTGTGTTCTCCCGCAGCCTGTGGGGTCGATACAAAGATATGTCCATTTTAGACTTGGGGAAGCTGAGGCCCGGTTGACCTGCCCCAGTTGACACAGCTGGTGAGGAGATTTGGGGTGGGGGCTGCACCATCATCAGACGCTCTGCGCACAGAATGGAAATGATCACGGTGCCGTCGTGCATCGGCAGCCCTTCCCTCTCTCTGAGCACGCCTCCGACAGTTCTTCCGTCGGACTGCGTGTGCCTGCGGGGCGGGTGCCTGGCCCACCCTCACCCGCTCGGCCTTCTCTTCCCACAGCGGCTGCAAAGTGGAACCACAGGCGTGTGTGCACTCATCACGGGAAGGACCCTGCACATCGCCTGGCTGGGGGACTCCCAGGTCATCCTGGTGCAGCAGGGACAGGTGGTGAAGATGATGGAGCCACATAAACCCGAGCGACAGGTGAGGGGCTCCCTCCACCCACACCCTGGGAGCCCTGGCCAGGCATTGCTGGGACAGAGTAGGAAGTAAACGGGACCTTGGGCCGTCTTCCCAGGAAACCCTTGGCACCCCTCCACAGGGAGAGCTCCCCTGTCTGACTCTGGTGGCCAGGGGTCCCCTAAAGCTCAGGACACGGACAGCCAGTGTCACAGCGACACGAAGCCCAGAGCTGCAGGGGAGAGCTGGGCTATGAGCCCAGCAGGCAGCCAGAAGTGGGGTCCATGTGCAGGGTCTTGTCATGCATGCAGACAAGGAGCGGCCCACCTGGGCTCTGGGAATGAGGGCAGGAGGAGGTGATGCTGGGCTTCCTTAGGCGGAAGCTACGCTGAGACCCTGAGGTCACTCACCCACCTGAGCTTCAGGGTTTTCACCTGGAAGCAAGGATGACTATTCCTACTCAGACCATATCTCACCGAAGTGTCCGTTCTGTCTCCTGAGGCGGGAGAGCGAGAGTTCGCACATCTCAGGGTGCCTCTAGGCCCCACATGCTGCTCTGCACTGGCTTTTTCACCTACTCATGCGCCTGGTGGGTGTTCCACGTCAGTACATACACATGAAGCGCTCCCACCCTCTCCCAGGGCTGGTGGAGTCCCATTCATTTCCGTCCCTCCTCGATGGACATGGGTTTTTTTCAGTCTTTTGGTACTAGAAGCAAGGCAGCCATCGATAGCTTAGGACAGCATTTCCTTGTTCAGGGTCAGGGACGTCTAAAGGGCACGTCCCCAGAAGTGCAATAGCTGGGTCAGAGTGTACAGATTTGCAAACTGCCCCCTCAGGCTGTGCGGGGTCCTGTGGTCTGAGAGGTGAGAGGCCTTCCTTTACTTTGCATTTGTGTTACGGGAACCAGCTTAAGCGTCTTTTCAAGGCTGAAGATCATTTCCGTCACCTTTCCTGTCTTTGCCCATTTTTGTCCTGAACTGTTGCTCTTTTCTTATCGATCTGTAGGCATCTTATATACTTTAGGGAGGTTGGCTCCCTATCTGTGCAGCGATTGGCAAATGCCTTTGTCTTTCTTTATGGGCTTTTCCGTGTGGAAGTGTTGGTTTTATGTAATTGTGTGGAACTGTCTTTTCTTTTGTGCCTTGTAGAAAGCACTGCGTAACAGCCAGGAATGACAGCGTTCCTTAGCCTCACAGCCTGTGCTCAGCATCCCGCATATGCTCTCCCCATTGTATAGAGGAGGGAACTGAAGCCCAGAGAGGTTAAGTAACTTGCCCAAAGCACACAGCCAGGAAAGGGCAGGTATTCTCTGTCACTCCGGGGCCTCCAGTGCCTGCTCTCCGGTGGACCTTCCCACCCCAAGACAAGCAGCCCGGTGACATGTGGCCCAAGTTCGGTCTAGATACAAACCTATGCCTGAGGTCCCGGTTCTGCACCCACCGGCTGCACCCACGTAAGCTCGGAGTCGAGCACCTCCTCTGAGGCCCGCCGGGCGCTTTCTGCAGGCGGCATTTCCCAGACACTGCCTGAGCTCAGCAGAGTGGAGCATGGCGAAGGGCAAGGACAGATGTCCGTGCTTGGGCCTGGCTCCACCCCTTCCAAGCCTCAGGCTCATCCAACAGCAGACACTGTTGTTACCACCTCCAGGCAATAGGCTCAGGGCTGGAAACCTCCTTCCTGGGGAATTTATGGAACCAAAGAAGTTTCAGGACTCATGGCTGGACTGGGCCTCTGTCCTGTCCTCTGTGGCCTGGAGCACCACGGTCCCTTGGGGAGCCGGACAGCGTCTGTGGGTGGAGGAGAAGGATGAGGACCCAGGGCCACAGGGCTTTCCAGGGCCTGGTTCAGGTTTCATCCAGCCCTGCCAGATGGCCGCATGTCACACACGCTTGGTGTCCTCCCAGCAGCTTACAGAGAAGGGACAGTGTCCTGCCTGAAAAGTGAGACAGCCGCGGGGCCTGCCGTCTGACCCTGGGCTCTCGCTCTTTCTGTTGCCTCGTGAGCATCTCCCTGGCCCCGAAACGCTGCTCAGGGACAGACTGTTGGTCGGTGGCTGTGAGTGGCCTGTCGGTATTCGCACCGTAACCTAGTTAGCCATTCCTGCAACTGGAGGACGATGAGGTTCTTTATAATTTCTCACTGTGTTACTAATGCCTCATTTGGGCATCTTTCAAGAGCTGTGGCTCCCAGCGCTGTCTTAGAAACCAGCTCACCCCCTCCCGGCTGGCAGTGCCGGATGCCCGGCCCGTGGGAGCGCCGAGGCCCCCACTCTGGCTGTCTTCCGCAGGACGAGAAGGAGCGCATCGAAGCGCTGGGTGGCTTCGTGTCGTACATGGACTGCTGGAGAGTCAACGGGACCCTGGCCGTCTCCAGAGCCATCGGTAAGGAGGCGAGGGGCGAGAGAAAGGCCGCCCAGGGCTAGGCCTCTGGGCCCAGCTGCTGGGGCGGCAGTGTCATGTGCTGGGAAGGTGCCTGCCGTTGATAAGGCTGTGCTGTCAATCAGATTGAAGGGAGATGGGAAAGTCACTGTCAGACTTCTTGCACAGAGAACTGCGGTTCGAGTTATGTGTCATTATCTCTTTGTTAAAACACTTCCTCAGAAAAATCTTGGCCCTGCTCCCCTTGGTTAGCTGGGAGATAAGTTTTAAATATTCCATCAGTGAGATTTACCCGCCCCCCACCTATTCATGCTGATGATTCTTTTAAAATCAGAAGTATAAGCTTCCCCCACCCACCTCATTCTATTTTCTCAGCAGCCTGTCGCTGCCAGGCCTCACTCTGGGGCTCGACAGCCATGTCTCTTCTTCAGATACTTAGGAGTCACCTCCTTCCTGCTAAGCCCTGTGATGGGACCTCTGTCCCTCCAGCCTCCTGAAACATCCCCCTCTTGCCACACGTGTTGCCTTCTTTATCGCCCTTCTCCTTGTGGCTTCTGCCCTTGCGTCTCTGGACATACCAGGGCAGGGAGGTGGGGCAGGCCTCCCTTGCAAGGAGAGGGGAGTTCTGGGAAGCTGGGCATAAGGGACGACGGGGTCTAGTTCACGCTCCTTGGGCAAGTGACTGTCAGGCCAAGAGCAGAAGGAGAGGCCGGCAGGAAGCTCTGAGGGGGCTGGGTGAGGTGTGAGCTGTCCAAACCAGGAGGAGAGAGGAGGGGAGGGGAGGGGAGGGGAGGGGAGTTGAGTTGGAGCTGCATTTTGAAGGTAAAGCCAGTAGGACCTGCTAACAGCTTAGATGTGGGGTGTGAGAATCAGAGGGAACCCTCAGATTCTGGTGCTGTTTTCCAAGCTGAGGAGACTGGAGGAGCAGGTGTGGGGGAGGAGGAGCGAGCTCAGTTGAGTGCCTGTCCGGTGTCTGAGGGGAGCTGTCGGGAGCTCAGGAGAGCCAGGGCCATAGCCCAGGCGATGTCCTGGGCCGCCCCCTCTGGGCCCCGCTGCCCGGGGAGGGAGAGTGAGAAAGCTGTGTGTTGGAGCTGAACTCTGGCCCTGCTGGGTTCTGATTCTTCCCCGAGGAACACCAGAATAAACCTGTTACATCCCCTCCGTGGGACGTGATCTTTTCACCCCGTGTCCTTGCCTGTGAGCGTGGGATAGCCAGAGCGGCCAGGCCTGGCAAGATGGACAGCCAATCCTCTGACTCCAGGCACTTCTCTCCCATGCCCAGGGGATGTCTTCCAGAAGCCCTACGTGTCTGGAGAGGCAGACGTGGCCTCCCGGGAGCTGACCGGCTCTGAGGACTACCTGCTGCTGGCCTGTGATGGCTTCTTTGACGTCGTCTCCCACCAGGAGGTGGCCGGCCTTGTGCAAAGCCACCTGGCCAGGCAGCGGGGCAGCGGGCTGCATGTCGCCGAGGAGCTGGTGGCTGCAGCCAGGGAGCGGGGCTCCCATGACAACATCACGGTCATGGTGGTCTTCCTCAGGGACCCCCGAGACCTGCTGGAGGGGTGGGCCCAGGGGGCCGGGGAATCCCAGGCTGACAGGAGAAGCCAGGACTTGCCCTCTGCCCTCTCAGAGCCAGAGAACAACACCCCATGGAGAAGCTAGGAGGCCCAGGGCTCCGGTGGTCCCCACCCTATGACCCTTCCCCTCAGATGCCAAGGACCCAATAGGCAGGGGTGGGCAGGCGGCACCACCCAAGCAGTGCTTTTCCCTGGGATCCCTGAGCCCCTGTGCTGCTTGCATCAGCCCCTCCTGGTGGCTGTGGCACTGCATGGGGCGTGGGTATCACTCCTTGCTCGTGACAGGCAGTGGGACAGAGGAAGCCTTGCCAGAGAGAAGATGACCTGGGAACTGGACTGGCTCTTGATCCCCACGAGGTGGGGGTGGAACCAGAGGCCGCAGTCACTGGCTGCAGCCAGACCAAAGACACCGGCATGTGTGCGGGGCAGTGGCGCGCTGCGGGGGGCTCTTGGGCAGACCCAGAGCCGTGGGTCTTTGCAAGCGCGTCCTGGGCACCCAGCACAGGTTTTTTCCTCCATTCCTCATAGGCCACAGCTGGGAGGGCTCGCGTCGGCAGACGCACCTGGCTGGGCTCAGCTGGCCGAGCTCGCTTCCCAGACAGGAGAGGATCTAGGATTGCATCTGCAGTGGTCGCCCGCCTGCGTCAAGGCAGCCGGGACACGTGTGGCCCTGGCCTCAGTGGTCCCTCTCGTCCCCCGAAGGGGCAGGGGAAGCTCAGAGATGCTGCACTCGTCTTTTGTGTTGTTGTTGTTTTCCAGGGAAAAGTCTAGTTCAGAAGCAGTATTTCCGGTTTTGTCTTTGTTCTGTCAGTGCCAAAGTGACCTGTTGTGTCAAATAACTTAAGCAGAGCTTAGCATTTATTTTAATCCTTAGAAACTTACGTATTGGTTGTTGTTGGTTTTTTAGGGGAAACTTCTTTTGCAGTATTACTGAATTTTTTTCTTAAATCAAGATTGAAATAAAAACCATTCCAGGTAGTGTTAATAAGCCATTCAAGTGCCTTAAACGGTTTTAGGGAAGGCTAGATCTGCCGGGCCTATGATGAGTTCCAATAGGCATGGTTAAGTTTCCACAAGAGCAGAATTTATTTTGTTACAGAGGGTGGTTTAGGCTAGAATTCTCCCTACAGAGTTCTTTCTGCCTCTCTGAGATGTGCCACTGACAGTCAGCAAGGTGGTTCCTAAGAGCACGGGCTGTTCCGTGGGGCCCGGGCCAGACTCAGGGCCCCGGGAACTGATCCCCACCTTCCTTGGCCCTGCCACTTGGTATCTGGCTGGACCCTAAGCTGAGGGCCCGAGCTCCGTGAGCAGGCACGCCCTTGCTGCTGTTTGGAATGTTCCAGAATGTCTTGTGTTGGTAGTTGGATGGGTTTCATTCGGTAACACATTCTCGGAGGCTCTGGTAAGTCTGCAGGTCTGTTTGGAGGCAGCAGGGATGTGGCTGGGAGTCTGTCCCACCCGCCGGACGGATGCCCCTCTTCCTGCCAATAGCTGGCAGCCTCTGCTGCCTTGACTGCCTGTGAGAGAGCTCGTCCGGGTCCCCGGCTGCCCTGGGAAGGTGACGCTCAGGGGACTTCGTTTGCTCACATCAGTGGGCGCTACAACTGCTGTGTGGATTGAAGGTGGCAGGGCTGGGTGAGGGCTCCAGGCAGAGGTCAGGCCTGGGGGGAGATGGGTGTCCGGTGGGAGGACCTGGGCTTGCAGGGGTGGGCAGGGCTGCTGCAGGCAGAGGCTGGCAAGTCTGGGAGGGACAGTGAGTTGCTTAACTGAGGCTTCAACAGAAGGTTGCCTGGGGGCTGGGGTAGTGGGAGGAAGCTTGGTGCCGGGTCCCCAAAGCCAGGAGTCCTGTAGAGGCCTTCTGAGTCCACTCACAGCTGCAGAGCCCCAGGAAGATCTGCCTGGGGAGCCCCCTGACCTCAGTGGCGGGGATGATGAGAGGATGTTTTAGGGAGAGGCCGTTGGTCCATCCAACAGGAAGGGAAGGAGCCATGGGGCCACCCGCAGGTTCTGAGTTTATCCCACCCCCGCAGCAGGATGAGGACGCTGAGGCCATGCAGTCAATGCCTTGCTCAGGGCCTCATGGTAAAAAGCATCTTAAACATGGTCACTGCAATTCGGAGAATGTTTGGCAGCCAACATGACCATGTGTTACCCCATTTAACTTGAAGGCCCGCTGCCTTCTGGGGGCCAGAAGCCTCCTCGTCAGCCCCTCCCAGCACAAGGCTGGCAGCAGGCTGGATGTGGCCCCACCCTCCACTACCAGCCTGGCATCCTGAGGGCATGACCTTAATGGAGGGAGGGAGGGAGCAATGGGCTTGTTTTTCTCTTCTTTGCTCATCGTACTCCGTTGATTGCTGCCAAGAGAGGAGCTTCAGTGCGTGGAGTCTGGATTCCACCACTTGGTGGCCTGATCTGTGCCCTGATCTGAGGCTCCACCAGGACATTTCTCCAGGCTCGTCCTGACACCTCTCCAACCCCGAGCCAGGCTGCTGGAATCAACCCCTCACCCCCAACAGGCCCTGAGCAAGGCATTGCTGTCGGGGTGGCTGTCAGCCCAGGGAGTCCTCGTTATCCCGCTGCTCGGGGGCTGGCCTGTGCAAGCGCCTAGGCACAGAGCAGGTCTTTTCCATCTGTGCTGGGCTGCACTGGGAGCCACCGGGCATCTTCAACCACCGGGCATCCTGGCCCACTTCCTCTTCAGGACACAGTCCCTGAGGGCCCCTGGCTGAGACACTGGTCTGAAAACCTTGGTCCCCTTCTCAAGTCCCAGCTTTGCCACTAGCTTATTGATCAAGCTGAGTAAGTCGTTGCATTTCCCTGGGACTCAGTTTCCCCTTTGTAGGGCACAGGGTTGCTCGGAGTCTGCAGCAGCTCCAGGAATTCTGGAGGTGCAGGGGGTACTTGGGGGAACCCAGCACATCCTGGGGAGATGCTGCCAGTGCTGAGGGCCCTTCCCCCACCGCCAGCAGGGAGGGGGTGAATAAGTTTTACTAGTGTCTATTCTTAAAATTAAGTGGGTTGGAAAAGAATTGAGCTGCTGATGCCAGCGCCTTATAAGGAATACAAAAGCTGGAGAATTGCAGCCTTGCTTTTACAGGTAGAGCTGATCCGGAGCCAGCAGGGGTGGGAGAGGCAGGCAGCTGAGGGGGAGGGCCTGGGAGAGAGGCAGCACAGCTGGGCCCTGGGCTCCCCAGGGCGGCTGCTCAAACTCCCAACCCTCTGAAATCCTGAGGTGATTGCATAGCCTCCCTGGCCCAGCCTGTGCTCAGCATCCAGGGCCAGGAAGTGGGTGTGTTTCAGGGAGAGAGCAACAGGGCGCTCACTGAGGTCCTGGGTCAGCTTTTGGCCGCCCCCTGCCTTTGGCCATAGCCCTGTCTCCCGTCCTGTCCTCCCTGGCCCACACGTAGTCCCTGGCCTTGCCCCTTCCCCAGCTACCTCAGCAGTATTCCCGGGGCCAGGGGCACAGTTCTGACAGCTCCTAGGCCTGGCTCCCATGCCAGCTAAACGGAAACTAGGTGGGTTTGTGCAAAATGAGCCATTTGGTTTGATTCTGCCTGTAGCCCAAAGGGGCAGCTGCCTGGGGGCCTTTTCCAAGGCTCCACAACTTTGCCAAATTCGCTGAGCTTTGCCATTCACGTACTGTGCCAGCCTTGCCAAGGATTTATCTGTGCACATTTCAGTGAGGTTCTGTGGAGAGGGCG
>NW_005367694.1:1539591-1542676 GCF_000412655.1 Myotis brandtii
GGTTCCAAGACAGGATGTCTGTTTGCCCTGACCTGACTATAGGGACAAATGCCAGATGGGAGGCCAGAAAGGCAGTCTCCTCCCAGGGCTGTTGTGCTCAAGTGTCAATAAACCATGAGTCTGAAACCTGTGTTGAGTCCTGAATTCTGCCTTCTCTCACCTCTGGATTCCTGGTTCCCCTGGGTGTCCAGGGTGTTTGGAAGCTCCTGGGGTGAATGGGGACCATCTACAAATCTCCTTGGAAGGGGGGCAGTTGAATTCTGGAGGGAGCCCTGCCTCTCCAGCTAGCTATCCTGCCCAGCCTGGTTCACATCCCTGGGCCGTCAGCAGCAGGAAGTCACATTCACTGTGGGCATGGGCAGGGGTGGCAGGAGAGAGGCAAGGCCTCTGGGGAGCCCGCAGGAGTCCTTGGTGTCCCTGGGCACTGAGGATGGAGACCCTGCCTGCACAACACTCACCCGGGAGAGAGCAGGTCCGGGGCCCAATGGGAAGTTCTTCCTTGAGCTCCTGGCTGAATTCAGACCCCTAGGGAACTTGGACAGCATCCAAAATACTCCACACAGAAGCCGCCGAGCCAGGGCCCCGGATGCTGCCTGAACTTCTCCCCCAAACATAGGGTGGGGTGGCTTGGGCTTTCAGGTTGGTTGGGGCCAGCTAGCCGGGGGTTGCTGTGTCGCTCCCTCCCTCTCCTTGCCCGTGGGACCCTCTTGCCCACTTTCAGGTCTGGTTGGCCTCATTTCTCATAGTCCTTCCCAAATCACTCCTGAGGGCTTTTAGCACCCCCTCCTGCTCCAGGCAGCCTGGGCATCAGTCTCCCACCCTCCAGGCCACACTGCGAGGGAGGCAGCATGATCTCTCCATCCTATCATTTGGGGTGGGGGGGAGGCTGGGGCTTCCAACTAGACGTGCTCCTCCCCCAACCCCACCTACTCACCCATCTGCCTTCTGCCTCCCTCGCCCCCTCTGCCTCCAAAGCTCCTGCAGAATCTGCCAGGCAGATCCTTGGTCTTAAGTATATGCTGTCTTGATTGTTCCCTAGTGAGTCGCCTCATGTGTCTGAACCTCATCACTAGAGCCAGATGGTGGTTCCGCACCCCCACCTCCACCACCGCCACAGAGCTTGGAGCCCAGAAGAGCATTCTCTCTGAAGCCACTGGATGGGGGCGGGGGAAGCCTGAAGGACTGGGCACATTGTGCAAGCAGGGACTGAGTGACCCCTGGGGGCCAGAACATCAGCCGGGTTCTCTGCCAGCAAGGAGGCAAGTCTGCACCAGAGGTCAAGACTGGACTGGGGTCTGCCAGGCACAGCACAGGGGACCCTAGGGGTGCCACTGCCCACCACAGGCAGGCCCCTTCTTAGGCCACTGTCTTAGTCACCCTGGCTACGGCAGGGGAGACCTCCTCCTCCTCTTTTACCTCCTTCCTCTTCTCCTCTTCCCTGCCCCCTACCTCCTTCCTTAAATTATAAAAGCAATACGACAACATGACAAAACTTGGAAAAGAGAGAAAATGAAGATTTGGTTTTGAGTATGGAACAAAATAACAAAATAAGCAAGGTAAGTGTTTAGCAATATAGTTTAAAAATAAAACTTGAAATGAAAGGCACCTTTTGCCCAGAGCAACTAAAACAATGTATAGTCGGTGGAGAGGAGACAGATTAAATATAAGAGCTATGTATTTTAGAGTCAGAACTGTATGGATGTGTTTCATTGGCTGCAGTTTGGTACATTTAATGTCTGTGGCATCATGTTTGAGAATCGAAGCCTCACTTCACGAAGCTGGTTCTCAGCGGCCTCTCCTCGCCTTCAGGCTCAGCCAAGCTGACAGGCGCAGGCTGCCCACTCCTGCCTCATGCCATCCATTTCTGATCCCCACAGTATAGCACACCTGGGCTGGGTCTTCCATTTTTAAAATATGAAGTATTTGACATAAATACATTGAGCATCAATGTCAGAGATCAGATATGAAGCATAATAATTACAGACCCACCAGCCAACTCAAAACATCGTCTTGCCTACAGTGTTCGCCTTTGAGAGCCCACCATCTGCATCATTTTTAGAGATGACTTCTTTATAGATTTACCACATATGTATATCTCCCTATACATTTTGCTTGTCTTTTTTAAAATTTTATTTTGTATTGGTTTCAGGTGTATGCATAGTGGTTAGACAATCATATACCTTGGTATTCCCAGGATCCGAACTGATGCCATACATAGTTATTGCAGTATTATTGACTATATTCCCTGTGCTTTACCTAATTCCCATGACTGTTCTGTAACTACCAATTTGTACTTCTTAATCCCTTCACTCTTTCACCCCGTCCTCCAAACCCTCCTCCCCTCTGGCAACCACCAGTTTGCTCTCTATGAGTCTATTGCAATTTTGTTCGTTTTGTTGTTTACATTCCACAATATAAGTGAAATCATATGGTATTTTTCTTTCTCTGACTGACTTATTTCACTTAGCATAATACCCTGTAGGTCCATCATGCTGTTACAAATGGTAAGATTTCATTCTTTTTTATGGCCAAGTAATATTCCATTGTATATATGTACCACCACTTTTTTTATCTACTTGTCTATTGATAGGCACTGGGTTGCTTCTGTATCTTGGCTATTGTAAATAATGCTCATTTTGCTTATCTTTTTATGAAAAATAGGAAAATAATGAAAATAAAAAACATGAAAAGACTTTAAAAAAATTTTGCTGTATGTGTTCTATATCATGTTTTTCATCACTCAGTGTTCTGTTTCTCAGATTCATCTGTGCTGTGTGGGTTTCTGGCTTTTTGCAGAAACAGAGCTGCTATGAACATTTTCAACAGGTCTCTCAACACCCATATACAAGAATTTCTTGGGCACACCAAGGAGTGAAACTGCTGGGACAGACTGGCCATGGAATTTACAAGGCCAAGTGCAAATCAAAACACGGGCCCCTTGCCCGGCCACCATGGCTCAGTGGTTGAGCATCGACCCAGGAACCAGGAGGTCACGGTTCAATTCCCAGTCAGGGCACAGGAGGGGGCGTGCAGGAGGCAGCCGATCAATGATTCTCTCATCATTGATGTTTCTACCCTCTCTCCC
>NW_005367694.1:1543063-1550820 GCF_000412655.1 Myotis brandtii
TCTTTCTCCCTTCCTCTCTGAAATCAATAAAAATATATTTTAAAAAAATAGTAGCCTGGATATATTGTGATAAAAATAGTACTTTAACTCTATGGTCTTCCTCCCCCAAACCCACATACCCAGATGTATTATGAAAAAATCATTAGACAAATCCCAAATGAGGGACATTCTACAAAATATTTGTCCAGTATCCCCCAAAACTGTCAAGGTCACCAAAAACAGAACGTCTGAGAAACTGGCAAAACTAAGCGGAGCCTAGGGATGACTAAATGCAATGTGGGATCCTGGAACAGAAAAAGGACCCGAGGTGAAAACTAAGGAAATCTGTCCCTGGCCCCGTAGCTCAGATGGCATATTGTCCTGAAATGCCATCCCTGTTCAGGGCACATACAAGAAGCAACCAATGGCCCTGACCGGTTTGGCTCAGTGGATAGAGTGTCGGCCTGCGGACTGAAGAGTCCCAGGTTCGATTCCAGTCAAGGGCACGTGCCTTGGTTGCGGGCACATCCCCAGTAGGGGGTGTGCAGGAGGCAGCTGATTGATGTTTCTCTCTCATCAATGTTTCTAACTCTCTATCCCTCTCCCTTCCTCTCTGTAAAAAATCAATAAAATATATATTTTTTTAAAAAGAAGCAACCAATGGATGCATAAGTAAGTGGAGCAATGGATTGACCTTCCCCCCCCCTCTCTCCCCCCTCCCCTCTCTTCAATAAATATGAATTAAAAAATACTAAGGAAATTTGACTAAAATATGAACTTTAGTTAATTATAATGTATCAATACTGGTTAATTAAAAATACAAATGTACCATACTAATGTGAGATGTTAATAATAGGGGAAACCTAATGTGGGGTATTTCAGACTCTGTACTATCTTTGCAATTTTTCTGTAAATCTAAAAAATATTTATGCAGCCCTAGCTAGTTTGGCTCAGTGAATAGAGCTTCGCCCTGGGGACTGAAGGGGCCTGGGTTCAATACCAGTCAAGGACACATGCTCGGGTCGTGGGCTCAATCCCCTGTAGGGGGCGTGCAGGAGGCAGCCGAGCCGATCCATGATCCTCTCTCATCATTGATGTTTCTATCACTCTCTCCCTCTCTCTATCTGAAATCAATAAAAATATATTTCAAATAAATAAAAAATATTTATGCAGTTCAGTGAGCAGGATTTGGGCATGAATTAGATTTTGGGGTCAGTAAAGAATGAGGTTGAGGAATATGTTTACTTTTTGGCTTGGGGAGCAGGGAAGATGGAGGGGCTCCTGGGTAAGATTAACAGTGGTCAGCTGAGGAGTTCAGTGGAGATTTGGAATGAAGCGTTGTGCACTGGAGTTTGGAGCTAATGCATGAGGCTTGGTTTGGCAAGGACAGGATTAGGGTGAGGCAATTGAGGAGCCTAGAATGCAATATTTAAGGATGCGCTTGCTCTCGGATGTTAATGCTGTGCTTACATAACCCTGAGGGTGAATGTTTCCTTAGATGTTGCACCCTAGGCGCCTCCCTTACTTGCCTTATCATAGTCCTGGCCCTGTTTGAAAACTTCTAACTGGCAAGTAGAAGACACTGAAATTCAAGGAATGGACAGATAAAAGGAATCTAGAAAAGGAGATGAAAAACAGCTGGTGCCAGCAACCAGCCCAGCCTTCAACCTAATACTAAAGAAACTGCCTTCTAAGCTTTCTTGATTTTCTAGGGTGTTACTGCATTCATATTTCCTCCCTGTCTAAAGCATTAGTTAGAATGTTTGTTAATTTCCCAGTGGCTGGGGATTTTAAATTTTAAGTTTGTGTGATTATTTGTTAAATTGAGCTGTGATTAGAGGATTTGACTTGAATAATACTTGCTTATTTTGTTAAAACTTGTGGAGACTTATTGTATTTTGTATAGGTGTAAAACTCAGCATGTATTTTTGTCTTATTAATCCTGTTGCTTAACTTATATTTTTGCTTACTTTATATATCACAGTCTGATAGTGGTAAAATATTTTACTATAACTGTGTTTTATTAGTTTTATTTCTAAAGATTTTTGTTTTCTGTTTTCTGTTGTTATGTCATTTGATGCATTTGATTTCACAATGCCTTTTTATTATATGTGTTTTGGGCTCACCTTTTTTTTTTTTTTAACAACAGTACATCTTCAGAGTTTGCCCGTTGGTCTGATCTGAGATTTTCATATAGGAATTTTAGTTATTTACACTTCTTTGTTACACCTAGTCTAACTTTCCACCATCTAATTTTCTGGTGTTTTGATACTGTTTTAATGATTCTTTGTCATTTCCTTTTTTCCTTTTCTTTTTTCTTTGTTAATCCTCACCCAACATTATTTTTTTTCCATTGATTTTCAGAGAGAGTGGAAGGGAGGGGGAGAGACAGAAAGAGAGAAACATCAATGTGAGAGAGACACATTGATTGGTTGCCTCTCGCGTGCGCCCCGATTGGGGCCAGGGATCGAGCCTGCAACCGAGGTACTTGCCCCTGACCGGAATCACACCTGCAACCCTTCAGTCCAAGGTCTGACACTCTAACCACTGAGCAACTGGCCAGGACACCATTTCTTTTCCACTTATAATGTGAGGAAAGTGACCAGTACATATCTTGATTTGCTATATGAATTACATTTCCCCCTTTATCTTTTGTCATAATTTATAAGGTAGACATAAAACTATGCCACAAAAAAGCTTTTTACACTGAAAAAAACATACAAAATTGTACTTTTAAAGTAAATTTTATCTTTATTTTATGTAAAACAAGACCTAGTGTGCCTTGCTTTTCTACCACCTTTCTCCCTCTCTGGTTTTCATTGCATTAATCTGAGGTTAAAAACCCTGCTATTTAAAAAAATCCTCTTTTTTTTCTTTTGTGTTTTGTTTGTTACCATAGCAACAATTATTTCAACCTATCAGCATCAAACAGTGTATACCGAGTGGTGTTTTTATTCAATTATCTCTCTATCTTTAGCTCGTTTCACGGCTCATAGCCAGTTCTTTTCTCTCATTTCATCATTCACGAGGTTCTGATTCATGTCTTGGTGATTTATTGTACAATTCTGAACAGTTTTTGCAGAAAAGGGAGTTAATTGGTCAGAAACCTAAGTCAAGGTGACTTCAGTAAAAAAAGAGAATTTATTCAGCTGAGCCTGTAAAGTCCAGACTCAGCTGAATATGGTATCAAACTATGTCATCAGAAAATGGACTCTGCTTTTCCTGTATCACCGTCATTCTAAGAGAGCGTATCTCACAACATGGCATATTTGGCCCCAGTCTCATACTCACTGCCTTAGCACCCCAGCAGAAAGAGAACACTCCCTCCCCCAATTGTTTCTTTCAAAGTCTGGACCGAGTGTCATTGTCCTGGATCAGGTCACATGCCCATCCTTTGAAGGAATGTCTGTGACTCTGATTGGGGAGCCCTGCTCATATGCTTATTCTTGAGAGTACAGAAGAAACCATTCACCAATGGGAAATTGGGTTGTGCTACCAGGGAGAGCAAGAGTCGATGCTGTGCAGGTAAAAATCACAGATGTCCATTGTTTTCCAAGTTTCTATAGATCTGTGAATTGTCACCACCCTAGAAAGACAATAAGGAAGACATTCAGGTGGCCAGCTAGTCATCCAAGTAGAGTCTTATGCTTTGATGGTGCTTAGTTTGGTTTCAATGGTCCAGAGCCTAGTTCTCACCTTTGTGCTTCCAGAAATTTGTTGTTGTCACTGTGGCTAGATAATTTTTCCCTCTGGACTGGCTCATGTTAACCTGACTCAGTAGAGACTGATGTATAACTAAAACCCATCTTTGAATGAACTATAATTGCCACAGGACCTGAAGAAGGTTGTCTTCTGGTAAGTGTACTTTCTCTGTCAGGAAAACACAAGTGAAGCCAATCTCTAAGTATAAGGTTGCTGACTGCCCATGGAATCAGGCAAGAGAAGTTCTCTGGAGAAAATCAGCTGTCAGGTGCATCATGCCACGATAGTGTGGTAGCCCTAAAATGTCCACAAATACTGGTATGCGCTACGACTGAAAGACAAGAGGAAACTGAGAGTAGGTTAGTCTGGCTGGACCATGGAAGGGCAGAGTAAAAGGAATTGGAGTGGAGGGATGGCCAATCATGGCCTCACTCTGAGAGCACTGGGAGCCACTGACTTGCTTTAAGAAGGGGTATGACATGGTAAATTGTATTATGGAAAGATTGGGTATAAATAAAGAGAAGCCATTGGAGATGGGCAACATGAAGATAGAACAGTTAAGGCTACTGTGACAGTCTAGGTAAAAGAGTTGATGCAGCAGACTTTAAGCAACAGAATGGCAGTGGAAATCAAGTGAATACACTTAAAATAGTGCTTTCAAAGTTTAATAAGAACCATTTAGATCTTGTTACAATGCAGATCTTGATTCGGTAGATCTGAGGTGGGGCTTGAGTTGCTGTATTCCTAACAAACTCCCACATAATGCTGCTGCTGCTGGTCTGGAGACCATGGTTTCTTTTTTTTTTTGTTTTTTTAATATATTTTATTGATTTTTTACAGATAGGAAGGGAGAGATATAGAGAGTTAGAAACATCGATCAGCTGCCTCCTGCACACTCCCTACTGGGGATGTGCCCGCAACCAAGGTACATGCCCTTGACCGGAATCGAACCTGGGACCCTTGAGTCCACAGGCTGACGCTCTATCCACTGAGCCAAACCAGTTAGGGCAAGAGACCATGTTTTCAGTAGCAATGATTTCAGAAAGTAAAGAAATAGAATTTACAAGAGTTTGTGATTGGTTGGGCAGGGAAGGGGTTGGTAGGGAGGTAAAATAAGTTGTTGAGGATCATCCCCAAACTTCCATTTTGAGTATCTGAGTGAAGGTGATGCTATCCACAGATACAAGATGAAGAACAGGTTTGGGTGGGGTAGATAATAACAACAGATAACATGTATTGAGTACTTACTATGTGCCAGGCTCTTTACATAAGTTCTCTTATTTTTCTGTACAACAAACTTATGATTTAAAGAGGAGGAAACTGAGGAACAAGATCATACAGGAGCAGTCAAGATTCAAACCCTCTGGCAGTGTGACTGCAGAATATGTGCAGTCTGGATATGTCAAGCTGGGCACATACAGAAGGCAATGGATTGATGTTTCTCACGTCGATGTTTCTTTCTCTCTCTCTCTCTCTCTCTCTCTCTCTCTCTCTCTCTCTCTCTCCCTCTCTCTCCATCTCTCCAAGCATGCTCTCAGATGAGGGAGAAATTAAGGCACTGGAGGGAATGAAGCCATCTATGGATTACAGCTTGACCCCTCAGAGTTCTGTCTATGTTGTTCCATATTCCTTTGGGCATTTAATTATTACAGAGGAGGAATCTGGAAAAAAGTTTTTAGCTTTTTTTGTAAAAAATTTTTTTTCTGATTGGATACTGTTAGTTCTTTATCCCTGAACTTTAAGAATTTTCCCCGCTTACATCTTGAAGTTGGTTTGTGCTTATTAATGTTTCTGGATCCCAATTAACTCACTCCATTTTCCACCTCCACCTCAGATATTTTTAGACCTATTATTATAGTTTTCTTTTATTATAATTTTTTTCATTAACAAACTGCTCACTTTTATTCCTCATTTTATGTGCGCTTTGCACAGTGTAATGAACATATACACTATGCGCTTTAAAATTTAATCTTCCTCTTTTATTATAATTTTAATTATCACCTCTAATTGATTTATTGTCTCCTTTTGGGAGATGCCTATAGTTTAAATCTCCATGATGTTCTATCTATTTTCTTCTCTCTTAAAGAATTCCATCACTTAATTGTTTATCTTCCATATTGCTGATTTGCTCTTCCACATTGTCAAATCTGTTTTTTACTGCTTTGACCAATGAATTTTACTTTGATTATTGTGGTGTTAATTTCACAGTACTCTCCATTTATCTTGGCCTGTTTTTAAAAGGTGCAGTGTCCTCTTATAGCCAAGAATAAGAATTAGGTGTTTTCTAAAACTGGATTCTGCTTCATGGACTAAATATATTTCCAAGGAGTAATTTTTGGCTGTAGCACTTCTTTTCTCATGTGCCACATGTGTTTTTCCCACAGGGCTCATTAATAGATTAACTAGTTGAGATTAACTAGTTGATCTTTTCGGTTGTCTGCAAATCCAGAGTTGACTGCTTTCAAGATCACAGCACTGGACAATCAGGTTGCAGGGTTTTCCACTCTTACTCCCCTCTAAAGGTGGCCTGTGAAATGGTTCAGAAGCAATGGCTGAATCATTTCTGTCTTGTCTTAGGTATTCTTGGCATTCACCTGCTTCAGGATTCCAGTTTTTCTTTTTCAACCTTTGTTGTTTATGACTATTTTTAACCTCAGTGTGTATGTCACATATTCTCTAGATCTTGATGCTTTTGTTTAGCATTTCCATTTTGGTGTTGCATATCAGTATGTCCTCTAAGTTTCTATCCCTTTATATCAATCTAGGTCTCAGTCTCTGAATTTTTCTTTTGTTTTTTTGTTAATCCTCACCTGAAGATATTTTTCCATTGATTTGTAGGGAGAGTGGAAGAGAGAGGGAAAGACAGAGAAACATTGATGTGAGAGAAACACATCAATTGGTTGCCTCCTGCATGCCCTCTGACCAGGGTCCGGGCAGGGGGAAGCCAAGTACATGCCCTTCACCAGAATCAAACCCAGGATGCTTTGGTCCACAGGCGTCAGTCTCTGAATCTTAATGTCTTTCTCTAATGTCTGAACCTACTTCAGTAGGTCTTCAAATATGGTGGATTGGTTATAGGGATTGATGAGATACTGTAGGAACATAATTCTTGTTTCTATCAACTTAGCCTGTGGTAAAATTGGTTTCCTTATAACTTCTTTCACTTGAGATCTCAGAGTCTTTCTACATTGTTAAGTGAAGACTTACTACTGTACTCTCTAATCCTTTATAGTTCACAGTACTTATCACAGCTTGAGCATTATCTATACTAATAAAAAGGTAATATGCTAATTAGACCAGATGTCTTCCCGACGTCCTTCCGGACAAAGCCACGGGGGCGGAGGCCAAGGCAGAGGCAGTTAAGGGCAATCAGGTCATGGGGGGGGGGCAATTAGGGGGCGATCAGGCCAGCAGGGGAGCAGTTAGGGGAATCAGGCTGGCAGGCAGACGAGCAGTTAGGAACCAGCTGTCCCAGATTGCGAGAGGGATGTTCCAGATTGGACAGGGGCAGGGCGGGCTGAGGGACCTCTCCCCTGCACGAATTTCGTGCACCGGGCCTCTAGTATATATCGATTTGTCTATCTCCTCCAATTTCTGTCACAGAAGATGTCCAGGAACTTGGTAGGTGCTCAACACGCACCTGTTGAAGGAACCTCTGGTCCGATTAGAGGATCCTCCCACCTTTTGTGTTTCACACTTTCTCAGTATGCAAATACCTGTCTCGGTCTCGGTCATGCCTTTCGGTTTCTGCCCTGGTCTCAATGTTTCTAAGTTGGTGTGGCGACCACGGACTCTCATAGGCCTGGCCCAGGCCCGAAGCCCGTGTGCGGCGCGTCGTTGTCCCTCACACGCAGTCCGGGGTCACGCTATGGCTGAGTCAGGACCACACTCCACGGCTTTCCCTGTCCCTGACCGTCTGTCAGGATCAGTCCTACGGGTTCTTCCCCGACGCCTTAGAGACCTCCTACGTCTCAAGAGCCACCCCCGGGCTAGCGCACGTGACCGCGTAGGGCGGTGCCGCCGCCGAGTTCCGCCCAGAGTTCGCTACTTCCGCCGGACCGCATAACCCCGCCCCC
>NW_005367694.1:1551491-1561002 GCF_000412655.1 Myotis brandtii
GGCGGGGCGGAGGCCAGGACCCGGGCGACCCAGCACCCCCAGGAGGGGAACGGAACCCCACCCCCCAATTTGCGAGTGTGGTGGTCTTTTTGACGTCCGGGTAGAAAGCCAGGAATTCCTCCAGATGCTTGTTGGGGGCGGCGGGGGCCTTGGTCCTGAAAGCGGTTCGCCCCGGTTTGTGTGCAGAAATGATCCTCTCTTTTCCTCCCTCGCCTGTGTCTTCCGCGGACGGCTTTCATTAAATACCTCCGTGGTGCTGAGTGCTCTCCTGCGCAGGCTTTCTAAAAAGCATTAGTTGTGGAATATTTCAATCCTGAAGTTCTTAAATGGATTTTAATATCGTACTGTCGACGTTTCAGGAAGGATAAGTCAGCATCGCTCTCTCCATTTATTAAAAAGTCGTTTGGAGTTGGTCCTAATTTGACTTTCTTCTTTTTTTCTTTACCCCGAGTGAACTCTCTTACCAGCAAAAAGGCATCCAGACGTCATAGCACAATTACTGTGGACTTTTACTGTTAGTGTTTTAATGGCCAATATATAGATGTGCAGCCTTAATGGAGTTCTTGCAGGCGCATGCGGGCTCCCTCATCTTAACCCAGATTCCTCAGGAAGGTTTGGTGACAGCCTTGTTTTTATTAGCACCAACTATCTGTGGTATATTATGCTGATGAAGACTTATGGAAGCCTAGGCTCCTTTACGTCTAACTCCTGTGACTGTGTCTTTTGTGTTGAATGAAGGAACAAACTAATATTTATTGAACACTTCGTGGCAAGTACTGTGCTTAGGTACATTATTACCTCATTTTATTTGAACTTCCACCTTGAGGGAGGGGAAGGTGGTGATACCATCTCTTTCAGGTGAGAAGGTATTTCAATGTGAAGCCAGTTTCCAAGGTCACAACTAAGGAGTCAGACATGAGATTGTAGACTAAGATCCTGTTTCAAATGCTGCAGTTCTTTCCGTGACACCCTGCCATCATCCTTAAATAGTGTTACTAATAATTTTACAATTTTAGCATACTTTGCTGTTGTAAAGCAAATGTATTTCAGGAACATTCAAATTTGAGTGATCATAATTTTAGAAATGTCATAGAGGACCTATTTTGCCAAGTATGTTAGCTAGATAGAAAGACAAGTTTAAATTCTATTTTTAAAAAACCCACTTTAATTCAACATTGAGTATTCTCATTCTCGTCGGGAGCAAAATGGTTCACAGTGGTTCACAGTATACAACTATGGAAATTAACATGAACTCAGAGGCTTAGGAGCCGAAAGAGAAATTAAATTAGGTCAGGCCTAAAAGAAATAAGGCACTAGAACAGTGGTTCTCAACCTTGGCTGCACATTAGAATCACCTGGGAATCTTTTTAAAATCCTGATTTCTGGGCTCATCCTCCAGAAATTCTGTTTCTTTGTTACTAATGTTGTGGCCCCACCCCATAGCAAAGAAACAGAATTTCTGGAGGATGAGGCCCAGAAACCAGGATTTTAAAAAGATTCCCAGGTGATTCTAATGTGCAGCCAAGGTTGAGAACCACTGCACTAGAAAGTAATGAAGAGAAAGTACTGCCTGCAGCACCACTTCTCTGTCATATCTGATGGCTGTTGTACCTGCTGGTAAGTATGCCAGTAAATGTTTCATTATGAGAGGCTCAGATTTGCTCATCAAGCCCTTCATCCCCTTTAAAAGAAATTAGCATCTAAAATAGGTACTGAAATAATCTTTAGGTTTAAGACAGTTTTTGTTGTTTATCCTTACCTGAGGATATTTTTTCCATTGATTTTTAGAGAGAGTGGAAGGGTGGGGGGAGAGAGAGAAACATCAATGTGAGAGAGACAACCACCGATTGCCTCCCAAACACGCCCGGACTGGACCAGGGTTCAAACCTGCAACCAATGTATGTGCCCTTGACTGGGAATTGAACCGGTGACCCACCGGTGCATGGGCTGACACACTAACCACTAACCTGCATGCTCCAGGGCTAGGTTTAGGATATTTTGATGGAAAGTTTTTTTCTTTTTCCTATTTGATAGGATTTTTACTAGTCTGAAAATAATTTAGATCTGGTAACTTTCTATCACTGCTGTAGACTTAATTTGACCTAAGTATTAGGTGAAATGCCAAATCCTCTTACTTTAATTTTTCTTTTTTAAATAAAATACAAATATAATTGGAATTAAAACCCTGGATCCATATTATAGCTTTTTATCTTCAGGTTGATGATAGACCCTAGCAAGACTTTAATTATGTTGCATATTATTAGCATTTAATAAATGTTGATTAGCAATGATGGTTGTATGGAGGGCTTCTTAATTGAAATGTTAATATTTGAATAGTAATATTTTTAAAAACATCATGCTTCCAGAAGGTTTTGAGGATTTTCAAGCTTTTTGTGTTTTGTTTTGCTTTTTTCATTTCCTGAATCAGTTCTGTGCAGAGCTCTTTCCTAATCATTATGTGGAGGATATAAAGATGAAGAGTGGAGCTTGAATTGGGCCTTGAAGAGTGGGTGTGATTTTGATAGATAGTAGGCATAAGTGACAGTGTAAACAGTGAAATCTGATCCTGGATTAGATGGCAAATTGTAGAGGACTGTAAAGGCAAAACTGAGTTTGTATATTTGTGCAATGAAGAAGCATCAGTGTTTTTGTAAAGAAGCAGTCATGTGTTCAATTTTAAAATTTTAGGGGAAGGTAGGTCAACACAGGTGGAAATAAAAAAAAAAAAACTGAGGTGGGGGGAATCCGTTAGGGCTATTGTAACTCTAGTGGCAGTGGAAGGTAGCAGATGGAGGTGAGAGACTTTATAAGACCTTATAACAGGGGTGGGCAAACTTTTTGACTCGAGGGCCACAATGGGTTCTCAAACTGGACCGGAGGGCCGGAACAAAAGCATGAATGGAGTGTTTGTGTGAACTAATATAAATTCAAAGTAAACATCATTACATAAAAGGGTACGGGCTTTTTTTTTTTTTTTTTAGTTTTATTCATTTCAAACATCCGGCCCGCGGGCCGTAGTTTGCCCACGGCTGCCTTATAAAGATAGAATTAGTATCAGGCTCTTGTCAGAAGAGTGGTAGAAAGACTTAATCATGGCAAGTGTGGGAAGAAGCAAATGATGAGATCTTAAAGGTAAGAGGCTGAGAGAGGTGGGATTTGGATTGGAGAGCGATTTCTGAGACAAGGCTTGGTGATTAACTGAGTATGGGCATAGTTGTAATTCCACTGCTTCTAGTGTGGGACCCTTGGAGGATGGTGGTGCCATTATTCAAGGAGGAATACCAAAGGTAGAGCAGGTTTGTTAGGGAGAAATAGTGAGCTCTGGTTCAGATTAAGTTTGTGGTGCCTGTTGGCCATTTAGATTATATCCAGAGGCATCTTGAAATTTATAACAGGGGAGGTAGAACCTGGAGATGAAAACTTGTGAAAGTTTTAGTATTGCGTGGATGGGCACAGATTCTTACTTGAGGTCATTGGTTAGGTAAAATTGCAAATAGATGTTGGGTATGTTCATCTGTTTAGTAAGCAATCCATAGCATTCAATAGATTTCCAAAGGGTCCATTATCCCAGAAAGATTAAGAGACACTGAAGTAGAATAGAAAGATTAAAGAGGTAATTCTGGCAAACAAATACTTTAAGAGGTAGGCAAAGGCAGAGGAACCTGAGGACTGGTGAGATGCATGAGTCATGAAAAAAAGAAAGGGTATGAGAGGAGAAATTGAAGCTGTATGTTTGATCATCTAATTAAGAAATCTACTTTGAATAAGTTAAATTTGAAACACTTTCTGAATATGACTGAAAGATTATAGGGTTATCTCCATAGAGATACTAATTGAAGCCTTGGGAGTGGACAAGATGAGGAAAAATGTAAAAACTTAGCTAAAGGAATGAATGCCTGATTTTAGGTGTCAATAGAGGGCAAGTTACAGAAGAGGACAGAGAAAGTGTGATCTGAGAGACCAGAGAACCCTGAGTGGGCATTATCAGAGGAGCCAAGGGAGATAGTGGTCATTAAGGGATTAGTATTGGATCAGAATAGGAATAGGATTTGTTGACTTTCAACTCTCCCCTCCCCCCCAAACAGATGGTTCCAACCAAAATTTCATTGTGATCACATTCCCAATGGTACAGTATCCTTATCTATTAAGCTGTTTGTGATTATGACAGACTAGTAGACCTACCATGTAGTCACCACTTTTTTTTTTAACATAATATTAATTAATCCTCATATCCATACTGAAAAAGTGGTTACTTTGTAAGTGAGGAAATGAGACAAAGATTAGTTAACTTGCCCAAGGACACACAATTAGGAAGAAATAGAGCATCCCAGTCTGTCTGGTTCCTAAGTGATACTCAACCAAAGATCAGAGTTGAAAAATATATGCTTTCAGTAATAGAAAATAGCTGTTGTCTGCTTTTGCTTGTATCACATTTTAGTCTTTCTAAAAACCTTTAATGCAAGGCCATTCACTCAGAAAATATTTATTGAGCACCTTTTTATGTGCCAGGATTTACATGGTCCCTGTCCTTAGAAGGCCTGCATGGCATGGGGCTGTCTTTGTATGGCTTCACATACTTCTGAGCTGGATATTAATGTATGACTAGGAGTTTGCTTTGAGAAGTGCATTCTAGGTGGAGGAAAATGTATGTGCAAAGGCACAGAAATTTGAAAACAGCACATCAGGTCAAGAAAACCACAAGTTGGGAGGGCAGGAGTATAGGGTGCCTTAGGCAGAAAGCTGGAGTTGAAACAGCTGGGATGGGCAGGGCCAAATCCTGAAGGACATTGTGTACTGCGGAGTTTGGACTTGATTTTATAGGTGAGAGTCATTAAAGCATGGCTCTTTATCTCGTCAAATTTTGTGAATTGTGTTCCCCTTTGTGTCTCTGCCCATTGTGCTACTCTTTTCTTTCCGCTTATCTAAGAGTATTCTGGGTGTATCTTTACCCCCCTGTCCGGGAGTATTTTGAAACATGTGGGCATTGTGGACTTTTGTTGTTGTTGTTACATTGATTGGGGGGTTGTTATTGGCCTTTGGTGGTGGAGGTAGGCATACTAAACAACTTGCAATGCATGGTACAGTCCCTCCGCTAGAGAATCGTCCTTTAAGGCTCATCTGTTCTGTAAACTTGCCTTTATTACTCCCTGCTATACCACTCCCTTCCTCCCTCCCTGGAACTGGGTATTTACATCACCTGTTTGAAAGGCAGGGCCAGCAGCAGTAGTAGTATCTATAAAAGCTCAAGACTTGGAAACAGATCTGGATTCAGATTCTTAGTTTTGCTTGTTAACTCTTAAATTTAAATATAAATAAAGTAGTCTCTTGTATGCTTTTTGGAGCTCAAAGATGTGAGGAGACCAACTTACATGAGCAACAGAAAATCCAGTGTTTCTAGCAGAGTTTTGAGTGCAAATAAAACTCAGAACAAAATTAAATTTGATATTTATAACATCCCTAATGTGCTCCTAGTGGTTAGCTATAACTGATACACCATTCCCATAAATTTGATTTGTAAATGTTCTCAATTCTGAAGTATTTATAAAAATATTTTTATGAGAAGTATCCAAGTTGGGTTTTCCTGGGAACCATATATAAAACTTATTCCTCACCTTACTTACATTAATGCACCTACTAAGTTAAAAAAACAACAACTGATTTGCCAATAAATATCCAGAGCTACTCTACCTTACATCAAGTCTACTTCACCCACCTACGTGCCTAAACTTGAGGTGCTGTTTATCCCTTTTTGCTTCTCTTTTCTCAGTTACTTCTTGGGGCTCCTACACATTAGAAAACCAACAGGATAGATGTCTTCCAAGGTCCCTCTCAGATTCTCAGTCTTAGGGCAGGCTCTGGATTCTAAACCTATGGCCTGTAGGAGCAAGGTTCACAGCCAGTGAATACATAGCAGAACTGAGATTTGTCTAGATCTCCAAACCTGTGATTTTTTCTTTAAATGTAAATCTTTATTGTTTAAAGTATTACATATGTCTCCTTTTTCCCCCCATTGACCTCTCCCCAGCCACTCCCACTGATTTGTGTGTTTTTTTAACTACTGTAGGTTTTCCTCTGTTATTCCAAGCTACCTGGAAACATGCTTCTTGTATATAACCTGTGTTCCTTTATTGGCACCAAAGTATAAAATGATGGTTGTCATAGTTGACTTGAGCCTGTTGAGGAGGGTGAAGAGGGAGAAACTGGATACCTGGAAGGAATGAGGGGGATAGGGTCAAAGCAACTTAGTTTTTATCAGGAAGATAGTGTTGATTTCTTCTCACTCCTCCTACTCATCTCTACTAGTTTCTTTTTTTTTTTTAATATATTTTATTGATTTTTTACAGAGAGGAAGGGAGAGAGATAGAAAGTCAGAAACATCGATGAGAGAGAAACATCGATCAGCCGCCTCCTGCACATCTCCCACCGGGGATGTGCCCGCAACCCAGGTACATGCCCTTGACCGGAATCGAACCTGGGACCTTTCAGTCTGCAGGCCGACGCTCTATCCACTGAGCCAAACCGGTTTCGGCTCTACTAGTTTCTTGATTTTTATTCATTTACTAATATTAAGTATTATCTGATTTAGGTGGTAGAATCAAAGTGGTGAACAAAAGTGGTTTTTACACTGGTATTTACAGTCTAACAGGAAAGTAATAACATTTACTGAGTATTATGAGGTGCATAGTGCTACTGGAGGGTATAAAAGGTGGACTAAGTTTAATGAGAAGCCTGGGAGGATTTCCTGGAGGAAGTGGTGTTAAGCTGGGACCTGGAGAATGACTAGGAGCTAGCTAAGTGAAAGGTAGAGTGCTGGAGTGTTTCAGGCACTACCTTGTAGATATGAGTTTATGATTGAGATCCAGGGTCTTTCTCATGCTACCAACGGGAAAGGAAGTACAGTTAAAGCTTCAGGTACGGTTGCAACTAGGAACTAGAAAATAGATGAAGGCATCTACCTCCCTCCTCCTTTACGTTTACAAAATCTTGCACCCTGCATCCCTGCACCACTGTTTTTGTTTTTCTTTTCTTTTTTACCACTTCCCGATGCACTTAGCATAAGAGAGCTGACCCATGCTTCCCCAAGGTATGTGCTTTTAATTCTCTGATTTCTGGGGGGGAGAATCTGATCCAGCTCGGAATAGTGTCCACCTCTGGTCCAGTCAGCTGAGGCTCAAGGTGGGGTCATTTGATAAGGTTGGATATCTCTAAGGTATGAGCTGTGGGGTTGGGGGTAGTCAAAAGATGTTTCTCATCGATTACTGGCTTGACAGGTAAAAGTTCTGGTGCTGTTTCCCCTGCTCTTCTCTAGGCTGGAATTGGTCCCTGCTGTTGGAGCCTATAAGGAAGGGAAGGAGAGGAGGGGGAGTAATTGAGGCAGGAGAAGGGCTTTGGACTACTCTTCTGTCTTCCTGTCTCTGGCAGTGTGGGGGTGGCAGCTAAACTGGGTGGCATCTCTTATATATAATATATACATATCCTATATAATAAAAGGCTAATATGCAAATTGTCCCCTCGACCGGGAGTTCAATTGGGAGTTTGACCAGGGGGCAGGGCTGGCCAGCCAACCACCTGCAGGCCCCCTGCCCCACCCCTGCCTTGCCCCCGTCAGCCCGATTGGGGCAGGCTGGCTGGACCCCACCCGTGCACAAATTTGTGCACTGGGCCTCTAGTATTATATATAAAACGTGACATACATGTGAGTTATGCAACCTAACAATAAACACCTAAGACCTCACCCTCACTGGGTGACTTCTTAATCAAATTGACTGAGGCCATCATTCTGAAACCTGGCCACAATCCACATCCCAGAGTTTTATCTACTTTCTGGAGTGGGTATGAGCGTGAGCTTTGACTATGTATATGGAACTTGAGCCTTGTTAATGTAGTAAGGGGACAACACACCTCAGGGTTGTGAGGATTAAGTGAGATATGTAGGTGAAGTGCAGGGCACACAATCTCTGGTTAATGCTCTAATAGTTGTTATTCCCTCAAAGTAAATGGGTTTGGCAAGACCCGATCCTCCCTTACCTCAGTTTCTCAGAATACTATCTTGGAGTGTAAAGGGGAAAGTGCAGAAATAAAAATATTAGACTTGGGGTCACACAGGTTGTGTGTTGAGTTCCAGTTATGTGATCTTGTGATCTCACTCTCGTCCTTTGATTTAACAGAGAATCTTCTGTGCCAGGCCCTGGGCCATGTTCCTGCCCCCCCTCAAGAATGTTGTTGTGTAGTGTTGGGGACAGGCTGATAAGGAAGTAAATTACTGTATAACATGGTAAAAACACTTATGAGATCATTCTGGACAGAACAGCTAACTCCACCTGGGCTTTCTAGTTATAAATTAATTCAACAAATTGTGTATGTACTGGACACATTATAGTTGTGCAGATACATCAGTGAATAAACCATCTCAGAGAGCTTACTGTCAGATGCTTGGCCAATGGGAGAGGCTTGAAGAGAGGATTAGAAAGGCTTGATCAGGGCCCTGGCTTTAAGTTCCTTCTAATGAGTTTCCTTTTATTTCTCTTTATAGCACTTATCACAAACATGGGTCTTAAATACTTTTTTTCAAAGTCTATTGATATGTCATTTACTTTTAAATGTCCCTCCTTGTTTCTGCATTTGGAAAACTGAAAAAGGTGGCTTATGCACAAAACTCTTCTTCTTTTTTTCTCTTTAAATCCTAACTCGAGGACATTTTCATTGATTTTTAGAGGGGAGGGGGAAAGAGAAATATCAGTGTGTGACTAGGGCCTGGAATCAAACCCGAAATCTACTAGTAGATTTGTGCCCTGACCAGGAATGGATCCCAAGACCTTTTGGTATACAGGAAGAAGCTCCTACCAACTGAGCCACACAGGCAAAGGGTGGACAAAAGTATTTTTAAGTGGGTTATTTCTATATTTACTAAATGAACATAAAGCACTTCTGAGCAGTTTCTATAGTAAGCAGATGATATTTGTTTTCCTTTTTCTTACATATGTCCCCTAAAATGTTGAGAATTTCAAGCCATGTCATAATTGCCCCAACTCAAGATTCATATTTTATTGTAAGAAATAAAACTATGTTTTACAAATAAAAAGTTAGTGGGACAGCCTAACCAAGGAAATTAGTAGTTTCTTTCTCAGCCAGTCAGGATCCTCTACACAAATTCAAACATTGTTGCTCTAATTTGCAATACTGTTTTAATAACTAGCATTGTTGGGCTTGTGTTTCCTAGCTCAGGTACCTTCAGAGCCTTTTGCCCAAGTGTTAGAGACATAACTGATGTATGAGTCTAATGCAGATTCTGAGAATTCCCTTTAAGGCCAAATGGAGAGAATATGAAGACAGCAGCTCCTACCAATTATCAGGGTCCCACATTTTGCAGATTGAACCATAATTTGGGTTAACAAGCTTTTTTTGTTGTTGTTAATTTTTCCCCCATTGATTTTTATTTTTTATTTATTTTTTTAAAATATATTTTATTGATTTTTTACAGAGAGGAAGGGAGAGAGATAGAGAGCTAGAA
>NW_005367694.1:1561097-1567748 GCF_000412655.1 Myotis brandtii
TTTTTATTTTTTTAAAAAATATATTTTATTGATATTTTACAGAGAGGAAGGGAGAGGGATAGAGATTTAGAAGCATGGATGAGAGAGAAACATCAATCAGCTGCCTCCTGCACACCTCCTACTGGGGATGTGCCCACAACCAAGGTACATGCCATTGGCCGGAATCGAACCTAGGACCTTTTAGTCCGCAGGCCGACGCTCTATCCACTGAGCCAAACCGGTTAGGGCCCCATTGATTTTTAGAGAGTGAAAGGGAGGGATGGAGGGAGAGGAAAAGAGAGAGAAACATCTCTCATCGATATGAGAGAGAGAGAGAGAGAGAGATCGATTGGTTGCCTCCCATACACCCTCTGACTGGGCCGGGGATAAAACCTGCAATCCAGGTATATGCCCTTGACTGGGAATGAACCCTTGACCCTTTGGTGGTTGGGCCGATGCTCTAACCATTGAGCACACAGACCCGGACAACAAGCTATTTTCAAATGCTCATTCTCCTTACAGCGTTGACACCTCATTCACCCCTTTATACTATAGTAATTTTTCAAAAAATTAACCAAGTGGCAAGCTGTCTCTAGTTTTCTACCTGTTATTTTAAAATAGCTATATGGGCATGCCATAAAATTGTTTGTTTTGATAATCTTCACCTGAGGATATTTTCTATTGATTTTTAGAGAGAGTGGAAGGGAGGGGGAAAGATAGAGAGTGAAACATAGATGTGAGAGAGAGAAATCAATCAGTTGCCTTCCAACACGTGCCCGGACCAGGGCTGGGGATCGAGCCTGCAACTGAGATATGTGCCTTTGACTGGAATCGAACCCAGACCCTTTAGTCCACAGGCTGATGCTCTATTCACTGAGCCAAACTGGTCAGGGCAAATTTACAGCATTGTGCAACCATCACCACAATTCCAGTTTTAGGCCATTTCCATCATTCCAAAAAGTTTTCTCTTGTCATTTATAGTCAGTTCCCACCTCCAGGCAACCCTGATCTGCTCTCTGATTTGCCTGCTCTAGAACTTTAATGTAAATGGAATCATGCAAGGTAATAGTTTTTTGTCTCTGGTGTTTTCTTCACTTACAGTGTTTTGAGGTTCATCCATGTTGTTGCCAGGATCAGTAGCTTGTATCTTTTTGTCATCAAATAGTGATTCATTTGGATGGTGATATCACATCATGGACATTTGAAATGTTTCCAGTTTTTGTCTGTTATAAATAGTGGTGCTAGGGACATTCATTTGTAAGTTGTTGTGTGGACATATGTTTTCATTTCTTTTGGGTACTTAGGGGTTGGAGTTGCTGGGTCATAAATGATTTATGTGTGTTTGGCAGGGGAGGAGATGGTAAAGTGATTTTATTTTAAACTGTAGTAAAACTAGATTAATTTATTGAACAAATATAAATACCCTATGTACTGGCCACTGTTTTAGGCACTGAGAATAGAGAGGTGAATATAGTACCAGCCCTAGAGAAGCTTAATTTTCAGTGAAGATAAACTACCACAGGTACTTAACATTTTGCTTGCTGATAAGTGCTATGAAGAAAATTAAAATGGGGTAAAGGTAGAGAGTGGAAAGGGGAGGGCTTTTTCCTGTGATTTTATATCATTTTTAATGCTACACATTTAACATTTTTTAAACATATGGAAATATTACAAGGACAAGTGCAAATTTTTACCACGAATCTTTTGAGAGTAAATTGCTGATAAAAACGCCCCACCTCAGCAGAACACTTTGGTGAAATGTTATTTCACCAAACAAGGACTGTCTCCTACATAATATTGTAGTCGTCACCATCAGGAAGTTAACACTAACACTTTCCTAATTCCTACTCTTTAGAACCTGTTCAATAATCACATGTTGCATTTAGTTGTCCTTTCTCTTTGGTCTCCTTCATGCTGGAGCAGTTCCTCAGATTTTCTTTCTTTTTTAAAAAAATATATTTTATTGATTTTAGAGAGAAAGGGAGAGGGAGAGAGATATAGAAACATCAATGATGAGAGAGAATCATTGATCGGCTGCCTCCTGCACGTCCCCCACTGGGGATCAAGCCCGAAACCCAGGCATGTGCCCTTGGCCGGAATCAAATCCGGGACCCTTCAGTCCTCATCGAGCCAAACCAGCTAGGGCCTCAGATTTTCTTTTGCATTAAATGCCTTGACACTTGAAAATTGGTCTGTTTTAACTGTTTAAAAAACCAGCAAACTATTTTCAAAAGTAGCTGTACAATTTTACATTTCCATCATCAATGTATAAGGCATTCCAGTACTTCACATTCTTACCAACACTTGGTTTAGTCAATCTTTTTAATTATATCCCATCTAGTGAGTTTCACTTTGCATTTCCTTCATGACTAATGATGATGAGCATCTCTTTATGTGCTTGTTAACCAATTGTATATTTTGTTTGGTGATGTGTCTATTCATATCCTCTGTCCATTTGAAACTGATTCAATTTTGATATATGTAGTTTAGCATTCTCCAGGTTTTTCTTTAGAATAAGGATAGCCAAGAATTTGAAGCATAATTCGAATCTAATCATGAGACAGCACCAGACAAACCTGAGTTTAGGGATATTCTACAAAAGAACTAGCCTGTGCTCTTCAAAAATGATAAGGTCAGCCTGGCCAGTGTGGTCCAGTGGTTGAGCATCAACCTGTGAGCTAGGAGGTCACTGTTCGATTCCTGGTCAGGGCATATGCCTGGGTTATGGGCTCGATCCCCAGTTGGGGGTGTGCAGGAGGCAGCTGATCAATGATTCTCTCTCATCACTGATGTGTCAACGCTCCAACCAATTGAGCCACCCACGTAGGTCTATAGTGAAAATTTTTTTAAATCAACAAAACCAGCCTTTTGCTGTAAAACTCTTGTTGAAAATACCAGTTTTTGTAATTCTAGCCAATATTTTTTCATTATTTAATTTAGTCTTGAACTTTCCTGTGCTTTGCTCCAGAATGTGAAAGAAGGAGAAAGAGAACCTTTCACTCTTCTCCCTACAGGCATATTCTCTCAGGAATGATTTGTTCTGCTCCTTTTACTCCTGAGCTTGCCTTCTGTACTCACTGCAGCCAGACTGCAGACCCAGCACTTCACTCAGAACTGATGCTCTCATCATTTTTTGTGTCTTTCTCAATTTTGGTCCTTCTGGACTGGTGGCTTTTTTCTGAAGAGGCCCCTCACCCCCCCCCCTATCCCCCCCCCCCCCAAAAAAAAGAAAGAAAGAAAGAAAGAAATGATTGTGATCGTTCTGGAGATTTGATGTTATACACCATTTTCTTTTTTAAACGTTTCATCCACTTTGCTGAAACACACCTGGTTTTCCAAGTCTTTGACCCTTTGTTCTTAGTTCTTGGGCTCTCATGTTCAGTGCAGTTTCTCTGGGTGACCTCATCCAAATTCCTACCTCCTGAAAACTTCTCTCCTAAACAAACAAACAAAAAGGCCAACCCACCCAGGTGCTGACATAGTTGTCTCCTCCAGTTCTTACCCACTGCTCTGCCCTTCAGCTTCATCTGCTCTGTTGGACTTGTTCTCAGCAAGCTCTACCCACCCCCCCCCAAATCTAAATACTTATACTATATACTATTGAGTCTTATTTCCCCCTTTTCCATGTATCTGTGACTCCAACATGGAATGTCAACATAATATTAAGTTTTATCCAAAACAGGTATTTTATATAGCAGTTCCCCATTTGTTGGGCATTTGAATTGCTTCAGTTTTTAACTTTTAAAGTGATATAGCTATAAACAGTTTTAGTACAAACAGGCTCCCCACCCCCTGTGAGTAATTTTCTTGGAATCCATTTCTCAAAAATGAGATGACTAGGACAAAAGTAGTGTGTGGCCAGATTGTTCTTCAGAAACAGCATTTGAATTTCTGCTGCTACTGTTAATTTTTTTTTCTTTTCTTACTATTAATCTTTAAAAGTCCCTCTTTGTTCCACCTGTTCCCTTTTGCTGTGACAATATGGCATTATTCTTTTATTTATAATTGAGTAGAAGTAATGTAGAACTTTATAGGTGCCTTGTTTTGGTTTAATATGTAAGGCTACCTTTTTTCTAAGTTTTACCTATTTGATGTTTGAGCTGTATTTAAATTATTGGACCATTTATGTACTAGAAGCTGGGTATTAATGTGTACTTTCTGAAAGCTTTAAACATATGCGATCAAATTCATTAACTAATTCTTTGCTATGTTATTTTATTGCATCAGGATTGGTAAAATACATTAAGACTTTTAACCTTTAAATTTAGCCTTTTAACCTGTGTGGAAATTATTGTGGAAGAAGAGTACTACATTTAATATATGTTTATTGATTTCAAAGAAGAAGGGAGAGGGGAAGAGAGATACAAACATCAATGATGAGAGAGAATCATTGATTGGCTGCCTCCTGCATGCCCCCTACTGGGGATGGAGCCCACAACCCGGGCATGTGCCCTTGAGTGGAATTGAACCTGGGACCCTTCAGTCCGCAGGCCGACGCTCTAGCCACTGAGCCAAACCAGCTAGGGCAGAGAGTGCTACATTTAAACGCTTAATTTTATTTATCTTATTCCATATCAATAGTTTAGGTTTTATCAGTATTTATAAATTGCTTTCCACTTCGTCTAATTTCACATGAGTTTTCATATTAAACATACAGATATTTACTTAGGTCTTTCTGGAACGTAGTTGTTCATTGATTTAGCTATTATTTTTAACTATACCTGGCATTATAAGCTTTTTACTTTTTCGTTTTCCCCAGAAATTTACTTTTTAATTCTTAGCAGGGCATCTACCTTGAGTCCTTGTTAAATCCCATACTCTGGTGAAGTGGGTTGGCTAAGATAAAAAAATATCAAGATGCCTTTTTCTCCCTCTTCCCTACCCCAAAAAACTCAGAGCCAGTTTGTCTTCTTGCTCCAGGCTCTTTTTTCCTGTGCCTTGTATTGGTTTTATTAGCTCTTCAGATACAGTGATCTGTAAAAAGAAAGATAAAAAAAAAAAAATGAGACCATGCTTGCTTGCTTTTTTTTTTTTTTTTTTAAGGTATCTAATTCCAGGACATCTTCACCCTAAAAAGAAACCCTGCACCCATTACGAGTCACTCCCATTTTCTCCTCTAGTAACCAACCCCTGCCTCCTTAACCCTACCAGTGTGGAGCTCTTTGTCTGAGTGTGCTTGTATCCTTTTGCATTCTTTCTTCTTTATCTTTCCACATGCATTTTACTGTTTTAAACTGTCAGGATTTACTTCTCAGAGACATTGTTTTTTATTTGGCATTGACTCAAAATCAATTTAGAGAATAATCATCTTTACTTATTTTTAATTTTCTCAGTTGGGCCCAAGTGTGTGTCATCTTCTAGTTCTATTTCTGTATTCTCAGATCTTTTTTATCCTCCCCACTATTTAGCTTTGTTATTCTTCCCTTTTCTGAGTCTATTAGGTTTAACTGATTAGTAGGCATACTTTGTTTTTTCATTCTTGCCAATGATGCCCTTTTTTTTCTGTTTTATTTCAAATTCACAAAATATTATTTGATTCTTAGGAATTTCTAAATAATCTTAACTCTTTCTTCGAGCCTCTATTATTGTAGATTAATTCTTTCTTTTTAAATCTGTTTTCCAGCTCTGATGGTTTCACCTGCATTGTCTTCTGTTTAACTGCCTAATTTCTGTCATTATTATAAATTATCATCTTACAATTTACATTTTGTTTGGCTCATTTTTAAAAAATCCTGTTTCTGCTGTTCACAGACATCTTTTTTGTTTTAAATTATTTTGTAATATGTCATGGTTTTGCAGTATATATTCTGGTCTGTTCTTATTTAGCATTCTTTTTATATATAACACTGTAAATGTTGTTAATGAGCTCCATGCTGTCTTTATCTCCATTGTTAATAGACTTGACTCTTTTTGCCAAGCCTGCTTTTTTTTTTTCCTCGTGGGCTCTAGTTAACCACTCCCAGCTCCTGGGTTGCCCTTTAAAATTTGCTTGCTGTGTTCCTTCAGTTGAGTTTATCTTTGTTCTTTGTTTATAACATGTTTCTTTATTTTGTTTGGTTTTGAAGGAAGAGGCATTCTGTGTCATTTCTCACTTAAAGCTTCTCAAAATTCTTTTGTGTAAGACTTTCTGAACACATTCTTGTATAATGGAAAGAACACAGATTTCAGAAGAAAGACCAAGAGTTGATTCTAGCCCTCTCATTGGGCCGCTTTGGCTGGCTAAGGCACTTAGACTCTATGGCAGGACTTTAACTCTTTTAAAGTTTTATATAGTTACTAGAGGCCTGGTTCACAAAAATTTGTGCTGCACTCAGGGAGGGGGGTCCCTCAGCCCGGCCTGTGCCCTCTCGCAGTCTGGGACCCCTTAGGGGATGACCACCTGCTGGCTTAGGCCCGCTCCCCGGGAGATTGGGCCTAACCTGGCAATCAGACATCCCTCTGGCAGCCCGGGAGCCCTCGGGGGATGTCCACTTGCCAGCGGGGAGTAGGCTTAAGCTGCAGTCTAACATCCTTAGTGCTGCTGAGGAGGTGGGAGAGGCTCCCACCACCACCGCTGTACTGGCAGCCATCAGCCTGGCTTGTGGCTGAGCAGAGCTCCCCCTGTGGGAGCGCACTGACCACCAGGGGGCAGCTCCTGCATTGAGCGTCTGCCCCCTGGTGGTCAGTGTGTGT
>NW_005367694.1:1569814-1614169 GCF_000412655.1 Myotis brandtii
GGGAACCTGGCTTCCTCCGTCACTGGAGCAAGCAAGCCTCCCTGTTCGCGTCAGCTGCCTGGCTGCTGGCCGCCATCTTTGTTGGCAGTTAATTTGCATATCTCAGTGATTAGCCAATGGGAAGGGTAGCGGCCGTACGGCTAATTACCATGTTTCTCTTTTATTAGATAGGATGATGTTCTTAAAATTAGCATAATTTCTATATGTAATGAAAATATAAGGAACATTAAAATAATGCAGCATTTACAATGACCAATAGAAAATTTATATAATTATTATTTTAAATGATTTTATGATTACTTTTAAGTGATAAGATAAAAAATGACATTGTTGGGGCTGAGACCCTGGTAAAATTGTTTTCTTCTATGTGGCAATAATATTGTTTGCATTTGTATTGTATATATGATATGAATTTGCACATACTTATTCTTCCAAATAACCCTTTATGTGAGAGATAAGTAATCTTTCCATTTTACAGGGAAAGATATTGAGGTTTAGCAAGGTTGAGAATTGCCCAAGGTGATAAATACAGAGTTGTGACAATGCAAAAACTTGAATTCAGATTTCAGGACTTCAAGATTAGGACTTTGTAGCATGACCCAAAATAAAGGTTGAGTCGTTTTAAGGTTATTTCTTCAGTTTATGACACTCTATCACTTCAGTAGGTTTTCTGCAGTGAATAAAAGGCATGAGTTTTAGCAGTTTCCCTGGAAATCATCAGTTATTCTGAATGTGCCATTCATTAGTCAGTGTTGTGGGTTATCTGGGGCAGCCACCATTTCTGGCAGTACTTCTCAGTCTAGGTGTTTGCTTGTATTTGAAAACAGATGTATTTATTGCTCAAGGATGGAAGTGAGGGGGAAAAGAAAAGGAATTGATTTCAGAGCTAAAATTCCCAAAGTAACTTGTGCCAAGAAAATTTTGAGTAACTTTATAAAAAACCATAATTCTGCTGACCAGTATTCTATGGAATTCTTGTAGGTCTCTGAAGTCCTTTGGGTATTCTTTATGTACACTGTTGGATTATTGAAACACAGGAACTTAGGCTATAACCTGAGGTATGGAGGAGTTGGGAAGTCATCAAGAATGAAGGTAGTGCCTCTTTCATTCTCTTTCATATTCTCGTGCAGAATTAACTGGATATGTGGCCCATTCCAGTATTCTCAGTCCCCCAAACATTCCTGTACCAGGTTGGCCCCGCAGGTGTCTTAGATTCTCTGTGTCTCAGCTCTGTGTTCTCTGGGAAGAGAAGCTAGTTGGCCCAGCTTAGCCTTTGAATGGGTGCTCCCTGTGCTGTGTGATAACTCATGAGCCATGGTCAGAAGCAGTACTCTCAAGGGACACAGACAAGGTGATGGAGCAAATCTCTGTGAGTAAGGGTGAGTGTCTGTCATAGAAAGTCTCCTGGGGAACTTTGTAAAAAGAGTTCCAGTCTTTGTTCCCCAGAAGTTTTATTCAGTCAATAGGTATGGAATAGAAACTGGGTGCCCACTTTAATATATTTTTATTAATTTCAGAAAGGAAGGGAGAGGAAGAGAGAGATAGAAACATCAAGGATGAGAGAGAATCATTGATTGGCTGCCCCCTGCATGCCCCCCACTGGGGATTGAGCCCACAACCTGGGCATGTGCCCTTGACTGAAATTGAACCTGGGACTCTTTAGTCCGCAGGCCAACACTCTATTCACTGAGCCAAACCAGCTTCAACGGGGTGCCCACACTTTTAAAAAGCTCCCACAATGATTCTGATACCTACTCAGATTTGGAAATCACTTTACTCCAATGCACATAAATCAATATGTACTCACATAAAGAATTAATAAAAGGATAAATAAGAAACTAATAAAATGCTTATGGGGTAGGGATGGATGAAGACAAGGATGGGAGCAAGATATCTCTCTTTCAAAAAATTTTATTTAAAATTTTAAAGAAATCTTCAGCCTAACAATTAGAAAGCAAAACCCTCATTATTATTATTTTTTTAATCCTCACCTGAGCATATATTTTAGAGAGAGGAAGGGGAGAGAGAAAAACATGGATCGGTTGCCTCCAGTACTCACCCCAACTGGGGATTGAACCCACAATCTTTTTAGTGTACAGGACAACGCTCCAAACAATTGAGCCACTCCACCAGGGCCAAACCTCTCATTTTAAAAAATTGAGGATACCGAGGTGTCACCCTGTTTCTGGTATTTCTGTTATTGTTTGAATGTAATTAATTTTCCCTCATCAGCATAAATCTATAGAAGTCAATGCTTGCCGGCAGGAGAAGGGGATAAACTACAAAGGGAAAGTGAAGAATTTGCGTTCTCTTGCCTAGCTCTGTTCTGTAGGGAGAGTTCTTCCACAGACCTAAAACCATGAGATACAGGCCCAGGACAAAGTGGGCTGGGAAGGATTGGAACAATAATTCTCATTGGTTATACATTAGAATCACCTGGGGCTCTATTTATTTATTTGTTTGTTTGTTTATTTACTTATTTTTATATGCCTGAGGTCCTTTTAAAAAAATAGACCCCAATGCCCAGACTGCACCCTAGACCAATTCAATCAATTTCTGGGTGTGAAACTATGCATTTTTTATTTTTTAAAATTTTTTAAAAATATATTTTATTGATTTTTTTTTTACAGAGAGAAAGGTGAGAAGGATAGAGAGTTAGAAACATCGATGAGAGAGAAACATCGATCAGCTGCCTCCTGCACACCCCCCACTTGGGATGTGCCAGCAACCAAGGTACATGCCCTTGACCGGAATCGAACCTGGGACCCTTCAGTCCGCAGGCCGACGCTCTATCCACTGAGCCAAACCGGTTCAGGCAGAAACCATGCATTTTTAAAAAGCTTCACGTATCATTCCAGTGTGTTGTAGCCAAGATTGAGAGCCACTGGGCTAGAGCAACAAAAGACTTAACATCATGGCCTTGTTTTCCTTTTTTATTTCTTTTAAATTTTTCATGTATGAATAAAATATGTATTGAACATTTACTTTGTGCCATATACTATTGAATATCTTGCCATTTATTTAATTTATTCCTTCACATTTTGTCTCATTGTTACTTCCTTTTATCACTAGTTACCTTTGTTCCTTTTAAGTCTAATCTATTTTTCCTCTTTTCTCGTCCTTCTCATTCTTTTCTTTTTAAAATTTTTGTTATACACTTGTACACACACACACATCATTTTTAACAAGCATATAATTTTTAAAGTTTTTATTTTGAGATCATTTTAGACTTACAAAAAGTTGTGAAAATAGTATTCAGAGTCCCATATATCCACCTTTTCCTAATGTTAACATTTTATATATCTAAAATTATCAAAACTAGGAAATTAAAACTGGTACAGTACTATTAAGTAGATGCAGACCTTATTTGGACTTCCCTATTTTCCCACTAATGTCATTTTTTTTCTTCTAGGATCCCATGTTGCATTCAATTGTTGTATCTCCTTCGTTTCCCCCAAATGTGACATTTTTTCAGTCTTTTCCTGTCTTTCATAACTGTGACACTTCTGAAGAGCATTGGATTGATTTTGTAGACTGTCTCTCAACTTGCATTTGTCTGATGTTTTCTCATGAGTGGAATGAGATGATGGATTTTTAAAAAAATATATTTTTATTGATTTCAGAGAGGAAGGGAGAGGGAGAGAGAGATAGAAACATCAAGGATGAGAGAGAATCATTGATTGGTGTCTCCTGCATGCCCCCAACTGAGGATCAAGCCCACAACCGGGGCATGTGCCCTTGACCAGAATCGAACCTGGGACCCTCCAGTCCACAGGCCGACGCTCTATCCACTTAGCCAAACCAGCCAGGGTGAGATGATGAATTTTTTACACAAAAGCTATAAAAGTGATATTGTAGCCTGGCCAGTGTGGTTCAGTGGTTGAACATTGACATATGAATCAGGAGGTCACTGATTGATTCCTGGTAAGGGCACATCCCCAGGTTGCCGGGTCAGTCCCCAGAAGGGGGCGTGCAGGAGGCAGTCGATCAATGATTCTCTCGCATCATAGATGGTTTTTATGTTTGTCTTTTTTTAATCCTCATCTGGGGATATTTTTCCATTTATTTTTAGAGAGCGAAAGACAGAGAAATATCGATGTGAGACAAACACGTCGATTGATTGCCTCTGGCACAAGCCCCGACCAGGGTCCAGGCCAGGGAGGAGCCTGCAGCTGAGGTATGTGTCCTTGACCAGAATCTTACCCGGGACTCTTCAGTCTGCAGGCCAATGCTCTATCCACCGAGCCAAACCAGCTAAGGCTCATCATTGAGTGTTTCTACCTATCTCTCCCTCTCCCTTTCTCTCTTAAATCAATAAAAATATATATATTTTTAAAGTGATATTGGCCCTAGCTGGTTTGGCTCAGTGGATACAGCATAGGCCTGCGGACTGAAGGGTCCCAGGTTCAATTCCGGTCAAGGGCACATGACCGGGTTGCGGGCTTGATCCCCAGTGGGGGGCATGCAAGAGGCAGCCGAGCAATGATTCTCTCTCGTCATTGATGTTTATACCCTTCTCAATTTTTATATCAAAATTCATGATGTCAGTATGTCTTATTCCTGGAGATGTTAACTTCAGTCACTTGGTTAAGATGGTGTCTGCCTTTGGGCCCTGAGGCTCGAGCACTGAGTGCCCCCGCAAAAAAAAAAAAAAGATGGTGTCTGCCTATTTATTCCTTCACTAGAGGCCTGGTGCACGAAATTCTTGCACTGGGATGGGGAGGGGTCCCTCAACCCGGCCAGTGCCCTCTCACAGTCCAGAGCCCTGTGATCGATTGCCCCCCTATAGAGGGAGGCCCCACCCACCCACCGCAGCCCACCAGTTGGTGGCCTGGGCCTCTCCCTCTGCAGGGCGATCATGGGGCAATGGCTGGGCCCCAACCAATCGCATCACACCCACCTTGGCTGGCCTGGCGCCTGTGGGTGTCATAGTATGGTCATCCGGATGGTCATTCTGCTGTTCGCCCGTTTGGTCCATTTGCATATTACGCTTTTATTATAGATAATAACTATCTTTGGGAATGTACTTTAAGACTGCAGATATCCTGTTTCTTCTTAGATTTTCACTTACTAATATAAGCAGCCATCTATGGATCTTGTTTGAAAAAATGATTATTGTGGTATTTGCTTAATGATAATTTTTTTATTTCCCTCATTCCTTCCATAATTATTAATTGGAGTGCTTCTGTAAGAAAGAACTGTCCCACCCTGGCTGGGTGACTAGGTTGGAGCATCGTCCCCAAAAGGTTGCGAGTTTGATTTCTGGTCAGGGTGTGTGCAGAGGCAATCGATTGATGTTTCTCTGTCTGTCTCCACCCCCGCCCCCCTTCCTTTCTCTCTAATATCAATAAAAACATATCCTCGGGTGAGGATTAAAAAATGTAAGAACTGTTTTTTCTCCATTTATTTACTCATTTATATCAGTTATTTACTCATTTATATCAGTATGAACTCATGGCTATTTGTTTTATTCTGTAGGTTACAATCCAATGTTGCCATTGTTTATCTTGTTCAAAGTGTTGCAGCTTTGACCTTTGCTCCTCCAGATGTACTCTTAGGTCCTTTCAACAAATCCCACCCTTTTTTTTAGTATCTTTTGAGGTGCAAAGTGTGCTCATTGCTACTGGGATATTGTTGCTTCTAGGTCTTCTCACCAAATAGCTCTAGGAAAATAGATGTATGTATATCAGCCCACGCTTATTCACACATCTATATTTATTTCTGTATCTATCTGTGTACTATATATGAGTTCATACTGATAATCTCTGATTCTAATCCAACAGCATGTGGTTTATTTTAGCCTTCCTTCTTGTTTGTAATTCTTTCACCAACCTGGCTCTCATCTTCCATTTGTGTACATATTTGTTCAATCCCATTCTATACATAAAGAAGTTTCAGAATTGCTAACCAATATCCTTGTGAGAAACAAATTTACTAACGGCATTGTAGGATTTATCTATAGTTCTTTGTGATGTTAGCTTTATATAGTATCCAGTTAAAATACTGTTTTCTAAAGTTCCTTAGGCTGGTTTCTTCCTCATGCCCTCCAGTGTGTGGTTCTGTTATTCTTGTAGTTAGGTTCATTTGTTACTGTTTGTGTTGCATTTTGTATTCTTTCCACATTAGGTTGGTTTTAAGTCTTCATTTAATATTTTGAGTATGTGATACATTACTATGATTCTAAGGGTAAGAGCTATACACAAGCTATACTCAGAAATATCATTCCTGTTCATCCCTACCAACTGTTCCCATTCTACCCTTCACTACCCACCCCCTTGTAGGTAGTCAGTCTCTTTAGTTTCCAGCTTATCCTTTCTATATTTTTGTTGTACATATAAGAATATACATGTATATTTTCTTACTAGGGGCCCAGTGCATGAATTCATGCACCTTGAAAGGAACTGTGGGCCGCGAGGCTGTGGTGGGCACAGGGATGGGTCTTGGCCCATCCTCCACGCTCCCACCTGGCTCCTCCTGCTGCGGCCCCCAGTTCCCTCTCTGCCGGCAGCCCCACTCCTGCCACTCCCATGCACTGACAGTGCCAGCCCTGCTCACACCCACTGACGGCGCAGAGCAATTGGGGCCAGGGCCAGCAGCGGGTGCGAGTGGGGCAGCTGCTGCCCCAATCGCCCCTCAGGAGCAGAGGGAGGTGGAGAAGCCCTGAGGGACGATTGGGACTGGTGCCGGACACTGGCAGTGGGTGCGAGCAGCGGCTCTGGCACTGGCTGTGGGTGTGAGTGGGGCCTGCCCTGGCAGTGGGTGCGAGCGGTGGCTCCGGAGCCGGCAGTGGGGACCACGGTGCACAGGAGCAAAGAATTTTCGGTAATCACCAGAGGCTCACCCTGATGACAGTGACCGGCGCCCCACCTTGGTCTTGCATGCCCTCTCACCTATTCCACCATACCACCGCAGCTGATGCCTGCCATGTGACCTCCCCCATCCCCGCCGCAGCCAACACCCACCATGTTCCATGAACGCCCCCTGGTGGTGAGCACACATCACAGCGACTGGTTGTTTGGTGGTTCCGGTTATTCCACCGTTTGGTCTATTTGTATATTAGCATTTTATTATATAGGATATGAAGAATAACATAGCCATAGCTGGTTTGGCTCAGTGGATAGAGTGTTGGCCTGCGGACTGAAGGGTACCAGGTTTGATTCCTGTCAAGGGCCTCAGATCCCCAGTAGCAGGTGTGCAGGAGGCAGCCAATCAATGATTCTCTGTCATCATTGATGTTTCAGTCCCTTTCTCCCTCTCCCTTCTCTGAAATCAATAAATATATATAATATTTTTTTAAAAAGAATAACATAAATCTTTTATACCTTTCCCTTTTTCCCCTCACTTAACAGTATATCTTGGAAACCACTCCATAGCTGTTCTTAGAGATTTTTTCTCATTCATTTTTACAGCTGCATAGTACTCCATCATATAGATGTGTACCATAGCTTATTCAACCTCCCTCTAATGTATGGCCATTTAGGTTGTTTACAGTGTTTTGCAATTATAGATAATGCCTTGTGCATATGTATTTTTATGTTATTGGAGTTTTTCTTCAAAGTAGATTCCTAGAGTTGGGATTGCTGGATCAAAAGATAGATGCACAGATATATAATTTTGTTAGGTATTGCCAAATTACCCTTGAGAAGGATTGTATAATTTGCATTCCCACCAGCAATATGTGAGAGTTACTTGCATATATTTTGTAACTTCACATACATGTGAATGATTATCAAATTTTGTTCAGGGTCTTTCTTTCCTTGTTTACTTTCTTTCCTTGTTTTCCTTTCTTTTCTTCTATCATGATGGTTTGCAAAAAAAATTTTTTTTTTAACTGCAGAAACTTTTTTAATGGAAAGAAGTAAAAAATAGTTTTTCAGAGCTGCCTAGAGATTTTCTTTCTGGCATTTAGAATTATAATTATGTCACATTTTTCTACTTCACCTAGTTTATCATCTGTTGCATAATACCTCACTGCCTGCTTAATTGTGCAGGCAAGTTTAACCATTTTCCTCATCTTAGTCATTTTCCACATGTCGGAGGCAGGTATTTAATATTTCTGACAATGAGGCAGTTCATAAGAGACTTGCATTTCTTGACTCCTCTACGTTTTAGTAATGTGGACAGTCATCTGAGCCTCTTCCCCTTGACCTGTTTGGGTACAGCTTACAAAGGTGTGCAAGGGTCCAGCCTTATATGAAGTAGATCATTCTCTTTTCAGACTGTAACTCCCTACCCTCATGCCCTCTCTCCCCTCTACCCCCCGACTTGAGACCTTCACCTTAATGGTTTTCCTAGTCTACTGCTCTTGTCTGGCCTTGATATGGATTCTGTCTGCTGACTGACCAGAATCTCACTCTCTCTTGATCTCTTTCCTCCCATTCTACAAGAACCCAACCTTATTTTGTCTGATCTTGCTTACAGCCTGATTATATATACTGGAGGAAATAACTTTATTGTCATGATTGACATCACTAAAAAATCTCTGAATACTGATTTCCACTGGTGTTCATCATGATTTTTTTTTAAATATCTTTTTATTGATTTCAGAGAGGAAGGGGGAGAGAGAGAGAGAGAGAAACATCAATGATGAGAGAGAATTCCCACACGCCCCACACTGGGGATCGAGCCCACAACCCCGGGCATGTGCCCTGACCGGGAATCAAACCGTGACCTCTTGGTTCATAGGTCGATGCTCAACCGGTGAGCCATGCTGGCCAAGCTCAACATGATCTTTTTACTTGTTTTCATTCAGGCCCCTTTCTCATGCCCTTATGTCTTGTTTGCCTTTACATCTTCTGCCTTCAAATCTGCTCTTGGACAACTCACTTACAGCACTTATTTACCTCTTGTTTCAGAGCTTTTGGCTCATCCTGAGCAAGAAGATCTAAATAGCTAGAGCCTTTGAAATGCGTAGGCTACTTTGGGAAGCAGAACATATTCTGTAGCATGATCATTATGATTATTTTTATTTTTGTCATCACTGTCTGCCTTCTTCAACATCTTTTTAGTTGACCTGTCAGCCAGCTCAATTATGAGCCTAATGGTGGCTCATCACCACCCAGAGAGCATGGCCAGGAAGTACTATTGGCCCTTGTATGGTGTAGTGGCTGAGAACAAGGGTTTTAGAGATCAGCACACTTAGTCTTGAATCCTAGTTCTGTTAGCTATTAGTTATGCAATCACAGACAGGTTAATTGATTCCTCCCCTTTACCTAGGTTTGTTCATCTATAAAATAGAAGTTTTATGCTTCAAAGCGTTCTGGTAAAGACAGTATATGAGGATTTTTCTAAAGCTCTTAACACTGCTAAGTGCTCAATAAACTATGATCATTATGATTAATGAGGTCCCTTCTCATTTCTTACTCTATCTACTTCAGGTCCAGAGGCACATGGAACTGCCTGTGCTGCTACCCTTGAATGCTTGGCATTGGGGGAGACTTGATGCTCTTAGTCTTTGTTGATTACCTCTAGCTGTTATCATAGCTCACTGTAGCCAGCCTGACCTGGACCATTCCAAAATTCTTGCCCAGCGAGCATGGGAGGGAATAACTGAAGAGGAAAGAAATGTAGGGGAATGATCAAAAAGTGAGTAACCCATCTCCTTCATCAGAGTCTCTCTCTCATGACAAGTTCAGAGCACAAATTACAAAGGTCACTTCTAAGTAGCACTGCTTTGGATGAGTTTATATGTTGCAAAGAATAATAACTGACTTTGTGCTACCCTAGTATGCTTCAAATAAAACAAAATTTCTTTTTTTAAAAAAATATATTTTATTGATTTTTTTACAGAGAGGAAGGGAGAGGGATAGAGAGTTAGAAACACCGATGAGAGAGAAACATTGATCAGCTGCCTCCTGCACACTCCCTACTGGGGATGTGCCCGCAACCAAGGTACATGCCCTTGACCGGAACCGAACCTGGGACCCTTGAGTCCGCAGGCCGATGCTCCATCCACTGAGCCAAACCGGCTAGGGCAAAACAAAATTTCTTGGTTGTGGGTTTTAGGATGTTGATAGTCACAGTGCTAAATTCTGATAAGCAATCTTAGATCTAGTAACATAGACTAATTTTTCCTATTTGTGTGGAGAAAGATGTTAAGTTTTTTACACTTAAAAAAATAGTAATTTGTGTACTTCAGTCCACCTAAAATTTGTGGAACTTTGACTGAGTCATTACAAGTTTTCATCTTTCTATGTTTATATCTATGCATGCATATGTATATACATTCAACCACATAACTGGGTATGAGGGTATTTTCCCCATTCTCTCTCTCTTTTTTTTTTTTTAGTATAGCAAAGGTGGAAATTTATTGAAGAACAAGTACAGACTCTCACATGGGGAGAGGGAAAGAGTCCCATAGAATAGACTCTCACGTGGGGAGGGAGAAAGGGTCTCTCCCCCCCCCCCCATTCTCTTGTATATATTATGTTTTGTTCGTTTGTTTTATTTTATACTTCCCAATGTCTGGAAGAAGCCTGACAGAGTAATGGAACTTCTCCTTTTTGTAACTTGACCAGTGCTATCAGAGCAGACATAATAGGGTAGAGCCAAGTTGGGTCTAAAACTCAGACCTCCTGATTTGAGGTCTGATATTTCTTTCTTTTTAGGGTCTCATGTGATAAATATAATTAATAGTAATAATAAATAAAGTAATAAAAATGACTATACACTTTGGGGGAGAAGGCCTAACTAATATCTTTTAGTCTTTGCATCTGCTATTCTACACTCTTCACAATCCTTGAGCTTATCCTCTTTTTTTTAGCTTTCCTAATTTTTGAGCCAAGCAAATGGTTGCTAAGAGATGTCTCAACTAGTAAGGGATGAGGGCCAGAATTGCAATTTACTAGTATCTGACTATTTAGCCCTGTTTTATTACTTGAAGAGATTAAAAAACGCATTTGTAGACAAATTTGTTCAAGCTCTGGGCTGTGCACCTTTTCTAGTCAGGTTGCATACATGTTAATGACATCAGTTTTAAGCTGTGATTATCTATACCAGCGGTTCTCAACCTGTGGGTCGCGACCCTTTGGCGGTCGAACGACCCTTTCACAGGGGTCGCCTAAGACCATCCTGCATATCAGATATTTACATTACGATTCATAACAGTAGCAACATTACAGTTATGAAATAGCAACGAAAATAATTTTATGGTTGGGTCACAATATGAGGAACTGTATTTAAAGGGCCAGAAGGTTGAGAACCACTGATCTATACCATGTTGAAGCATTGATTTTTAAAATAATGTAAAATTATGATGATTTTATAGCTAAAATTACTTTTGACTAGCTTTTATTTGCTCACTTAATCATTTGCACCCTCTTAAAGAAAACTTTGCACTGGCTTTCTTGGTTAGTAAATTATGAGAGAATCAAGCTTAAAGTAAGAAATATATTATTATCTACCTACTTATTTTTAGAACATTAATTTAGATCAGTCTAACTTACTTACCTCTGAAGACAAGTTAATTTTTATCTGTGAAACGAAATACTGTAGTCTTGTGTTCAGATAATTAAAGTTCACCAAAATGGATAGCTTAGAGAACAGCTTAATAGCTTTCTTTAAAAATAACCCATTCACGGCTGATAGGTAGCATTTTACTTGCTTAACACCGGGTACAATATGTGGTGCTTGTGCATGATAAGATATCTATTTTAATGTATAAAGTCCTAGTATGTGAAGGAAATGAGCCCTAGGGAAATACGCCCTTAAACTTTCTTCCAAATCATAAGGCGGAGTAGTCATGAACTCCACACAGAATGACTTGACAAGTCAGATTCTCTAAGTTATTAAGCCCAAGTGGGAAAATTAGTGCTTTGTACACTCACATAACCTTGATTATGGAATAATGGGAGCATTTATAATTTATTAAAAGATCTAATTTTCCTCAAAGAAAAATGCATTTGGGAACCTAACCTGTTTGAACTTCTAAAATTTAGAATTTTTATGAAGCATATGGTTATCATCTTTTATTTTTATAATACATTATAAAACATTAAGGATTTTAAAATAATTACTTGATTTCTTGTCATTTATTTTATGTTTTTCCCCAAAAGTTTTAAAAGTAAGTTATCTACCACTCTTAAATTAATTTTACATTTTATATTAAACTGGGAAATTTTAGTTAATAATTCCCAATTATTTTAGAGTTTATAGCAATTCCACAGTTATAGCCCAAATTTCTAGTGTGTTCAAGAGTGCTGCTTGCTATCTTTCAGTGGGGAAATGGATTACCATTGTGTGCTGTATGAGAGCACTTTTTGTTACTCAGTGATAAAAAATGCAATATAATTCAAGTCTGTGCATGAAAGCTGTGACTTCAGCTAATTAAAAAAAAAAAGACATCTATTTTATTTAAACAAGCTATTTTCCATAAATATTATTGAGTCTCTGCTGTGAAATGACTATAATGACAGGGGGCTGGGGAGGATAGGGAGAAAATGTGAACATAACAGAAATTTTATATTTATATCAAAGCTTTAGAAAATGACTATGGAAGGCTGGGCACTTATTTTAATGATACTGCCATTGTTCAGAACTGGTTTAGAATATTTCCCTTGCAGTTGCCTTTAATGTGAGTATACAGGGTGGGGTAAAAGTAGGTTTACAGTTGCTGTTGAATGGAAAATACAATAATTAATAAATAATACTGTAATAATGAAAGAAAATCAACCCATAATTTTATAGAACAGCTCCGTTTTTAAAAATCACCTTTTGAGGTATAATTTATGTACAATAAACTAACAACTTTTCTATGTTCAGAGTTATATGAATCTTGGCAAATGTATATATACTTGTGTAACCACTATCACAATGAAGATAGGAACATTACATAACAGAAAGCTCCCTTGTGCCCCTTTTCAGTCAGTCTTCACCTCAGAAAACCAGAGATCAGCTGACACTGTAGATCAGCTTCAACCTTTCTAGAATTCTGTATAAATGGAATTTTAAAAGTCTGTATTCTTTGTGTGTCTGGCTTCTTTCACTTAGTTTTTCAGATTCATCCTTATTACATATATCAGTAGTTGTCTCCTTTTCATTGCTGAGTACTTTTCCATTGTATTGATGGCACAGTTTGTTTACCCTGCCATTGTGGATGAATATTTGGGTTGTTCCAAGTTTGTGGCTATCTTCTATATATATAAAAGGCTAATATGCAAACTGTCCCCTCGGGAGTTCAGCCGGGAGACTGGGAGTTCAGTCGCTCACTATGACGTGTGCTAAACACCAGGGGGCGGCACAGAACATGGTAGGGGACCAGTGGTGGCGGCGGGGTGCTGAGGAAGCGAGGGAAGGGGGAGGCGGGGAACCTGATCGGCCCTGATCGCTGGTCAGGCCTAGGGACCCTACCTATGCACGAATTTCGTGCACTGGGCCTCTAGTTATAAATAAAGCCCCTACAAACATTTATATACAAGTCTCTGTGGACATATATTTTCATTTCTTGAATAAATACTTGGGAATGGAATTGCTGGGTTATATGGTAACTGTATGTATACCTTTTCAGAAACTGCCAAACTTTTCCATAGTGGTTGTACTATTTTGCAGTTCCACCTGCAGACTCTATGCGAGTTCAAGCTTTTCTACATCCTCATCAGCATTTGATATGGTCAGTTCTTTTTATTTAGCTGTTCTTTAATGAGTATATGGTTTTAGTTTGCATTTCCCTATGACTCACCAGTCATCTTGTCATGTGTTTATTATCTCACTTCAGTGTCTATAATCTTTTGCCTATTTTTAAATATTGTGTTGTCATCTTATCTTGAAGTTTGTAAGAATTCTTTATATTCTAAATACATATTGCAAATTTTTTTCTCCTGTCTGCACAGCTCATTTTCAGCCTTAATGGTATTACTGGACTTGTTTACCCATTTCATTCACAAGATCCCACTCAGCACCTTTCTTTTCCAGTCTTTCTAATTCCTCCTGTCTCCACTGTCATCATTCTTGTAGACTTCAGGGGTTTTACTACTCCCCTCAAAGGTGTGGTTGTTTTTCTTTGTTCAATTATTTTACTGACTTAAGAGTGCTACTGGTTTATAGTGCCCTTGGGCCCGAGATGTTAAATGTCTTTGCACTGGGTGGCATGGTTTAACACAATGAACCTGCTTAAAATGCCAGTTAATGTGCTTGTTGTTTAGTGCAAGCTGCTATCATTTCTCACTATTGCAATGCTTCAAATGGTTTCCTTGTTGTGTTTTGTTTTTCCTTTTATACGATTCATTCTTAATATCACAGCTGGAAAGATCATTTAAAAATATAAATTGGGCGCCGGCTGGCTTGGTTCAGTGGTTGAGTGTTGAACCAGGAGGTCACAATTCAATTCCAGGTCAGGGCACATGTCGGGGTTGCTGGCTCGATCCCCAGTGCAGGAGGCAGCTGGATCGAAGATTCCCTCATCATTGATTCTCTCATCACTGATGTTTCTATCTCCCTCTTCCTCTCTGAAATCAATAAAAATACATTAAAAAATACATATATATAAATAAATTGGGTATTCTTAGTCCCCAGCTTTAAGTGGAAGTGCATGTAAGATAAATCTTAAATCCTTAGCACAACTGCCAGGTTACTGCCTATTTCTTTGCCCTTATCCTGAGCCATTCCCTCTCTGCTTGGTACACTTCAGCCACATGGCCTTCTTTTGGGTCCACAAAGACTCAGGCCTAACCCCTCCCTGCTCGATAGAATACTTAACCTTCTCTGCCACCCCTCAACCTGGCTAATTCCTGCTCATTCTTCAGGTCTCTGTTTTAAATGCCACTTCCATAGAGAGGAAGAGCCTTCCTTAAGCCCCTAATTAAAATAAGCTCTCTAGTTATGCATGATGACATTAATTATATAATTTATATATTGTTTGTTGGCTTCCATTCTAATTTATATATTTATAATATATATTAATGTTTTTTATCCCCTCCCATATTATATAAAGTTCATGACAACAGGAAGCTTTCTATTTTTACACTGCTGTATTCATAGCGCTCAATACAATGTAGATGATTGATAAATATAATTGACTTTAATATTTAAATTTTTTTAAGTTATTCAATATGCTTCCTTCAAGGTCCCAGACTGACATTTCTTCCTCTTGAATACAAACTTCTTTACTAGTTTTCTGTCTGACATTTCCACTGAGTCTGTAAACTGCCTAATGAGAGTTCTTAATCTTTATTCTGCCATGGATCCTTTCGGCCAGCGGTCGCCAACTGGTGGTCCGTGAGGTCTGAAAGGTTGGTGACCGCTGCTTTAGGCAGTCATTGAAACCTGTGGCTCTTCAGATTGTTTTTAAATGAATAAGATAAATTATTTATGATTACCAAGGAAATCAGTTTTCTTCAAATACTGCTTTTTAAATATTGATAAAATACATCTTTAATGTATGTGCTTCTTTATTAATGCCTTAAATAGCAAGCTCAAGCAGCAGATCTAAGAACTGCTGTAATTTCAAAGTAGTAAGAAGTATAAATATTTTGAGAATTACAACTATAGTCTTCTCACTAGTCTTAACTATTTCTAGTTTTAGCCTCCTTCAGTCTATAGAAATACCTGTGTTCTGATAGTGTCATTCTCATGGTCCAAGGATTCTTTCTATTATCAGAATAAAGTATAGATTTCTTGCCCTGGCTGGTTTGGCTTAGTGGATAGAGCATTGGCCTGCAGACTGAAGGGTCCTGGGTTCGATTCTGGTCAAGGGCATATGCCCGGGTTGTGGGGGGCATGCAGGAGGCAGCCAATCAATGATTCGCTCTCATCATTGATGTTTCTCTTCCTCCTTCCCTCTCTCCCCTCTTCCTCTCTGAAATCAATAAAAATAATTTTTTTTTTTAAAGTATAGATTTCTCGGCTTTCTCAGTCTGGCATCACCTTTTTTGCTTTTCCCCTGGGCGGGTTCTAAACTCCAGCCATATTGAATGACCTAGCACTTGTACTCTACCTTCCATGCTTTAGCTCCTGCAGCTCTCCTTTCTACAGGTCTTTCTCATTGACGGCCTATATTTAAACCTTACCTGCTTTTGAAGCGACCATTAAAATACCACCCTCTGAAAGATGTCCACAGATGTTAACATAGAGCAGTGCTTATGTTATGTTCAATAAATTGCAGCTATTTTAAAATAAGAATTGCTAATAAAACTTCTTTTCGTTATTACCACCATTTAGTTCCAAATAGTAAATTATAAACATTTTGAGTGATGTACATACAGGAAACAAGGCAAAGCAATGTATCAATAATATACAGTGAATACATAAATAATTACTATTTAGGATTGTTTGATCTCAGTTTGAATGTTTATTCAATTTACATCTGCACAATGAGAAAGTTATTTAATAAACCTGGGTATTTCTGATCCTAACTTAGTCATCACAAAGAACACCAATAATCCTTATAGATATGATAGATTTAGAGTGCTGTCAATCATTTATTACAAAACAAAACCCTCAAGTTCCTAAGAATTCTAAGTTTTTTAAGTATTTTAATGTACTTTGCTGCTGAGTACTCATCTGCCTCACATATAATATATACCAAAAACAGAAGTCTTGACATGAGGGAAACAAAACTTAAAGTATGACATCAACTATGTTAACTGTTGTTGCTTTTTACAAGGTAGTAAATAAGATCTTGAAAGGTGGAGATGTGATCAAGAGTAGAGAGTATTAAAAGTTTGCAATATAAGCTAGCCTGGATCAAGACTACAATGGAGCCCTACATACCATATAAATCAAACTAAGAAACATTGAATATATTCTCCCTCCTTACCATGACCAATAAACCTTAAAGACCTGGAAGCTCAAGTTTTAATTGATATTTGGGGGCCTATTTAGAGTTTGGTGCCAACGGTTCAAACCAAGCAGATCTCCAGCATAGCCCTCTTCTATTCTCAGCCCCAGCATTCTCCACCGTGAGCTTGAGCTTGTGTGTGTGGGCACATGACATGATATTCCAGGTGTAGTGCACACCCTGCAAATGCTGCCCCTTGGTTACCCCTTGTGCACACACTGGAGGAACATTCTGCTCAACAGAGCCATTGTGCAGGAGGTACACACAGCCTTGGAAGCCAATTTGGGAGACAGGTGGATTCTTGAGCTCCTGATGGGCATGTTCCCTGGATCCCATAAACTACTTCATGAGGAGGGGCATGGCTGGGTGAGGGCCAGTCATTCCCATGTATGTTCTGCTCATTTTCCTCTCCATGTGTTGGCCCTTGCCTTTCTTTATATTTATAACCTTGCTCCTCTTTTGAAAGCCCGCTCGCCTTTCATCTTTTAATCCTCTCCTTAAAACCCGTATTTGGACTTAATCTACCCAGCTTTTCCAGTGTTTCAGATGTGTTTTACTATGATAAAGGCAGTATGTATGTATGTTGTCTGTTCCTCTCCTTCCCTCATTAAATTGCAAGCTTCTTAAGAGTTGGGATCATTATTTGTTTTTGCCACCGGTCCTAACATGAAGTCTCACAAATAGGAAGTGCTTAACAAGTGAGGTTTGAATCTACCACAACTCTGGCATCACTCTGGTGTTGTTGTGGTAACCCTATCAAAACAGGAAATGAAGTTAGTTTAGGATGATTTGTTCATAATTGACTCATTCTGGTTCCCCTTTCTTCCCTAAGTGATCACAAAACATGTTAAATAATCTCCAGAATTTTGTGGGCTTCTACTTTCACATTTACTGGTCAAATACATTTCTGGAATCTGTCTGTTCCCACCCACACAGGCCTGGGAATAAACCACACATCCAAGGAACCCTGGTTCCTTTTATGAGTGCTCCCTGATGAAGTAATTGATATAGAATACTGTATATACTGCACATAAAGTGTACAGTTTGATAAGTTTGACATACCTTCCCATGAAATTATCAACACAATAAAAATAATAAACATACTCATCACCTCCAAAAGTTATCTAGTTTCAATTTATGTGTCCCTCCCACCAGCCCCAGGCAACTCTGTTGATCTATTTTCTATCCCCATAGATTAGTTTGCATTTTATATGAATGCAAGAAATTTTCTTTTGGTCTGGCTTCACTCAGTATAATTATTTTAAGATTCATCTGTATTGTTTATACTAATAAAAGGGTAATATGCTAATTAGACTGGTTCGACTGGCCATCTTCCGGACATCTGACATCCTTCCAGACAAAGCCATGGTGGTGGGGGCCGAGGCAGAGGCAGTTAGGGGCGATCAGGCCGGCAGGGGAGAGCAGTTAGGGGCGAGATCAGGCCGGCAGGGGAGGGCAGTTGGGGGCATTAGGCGGGCAGGCAGGTGAGTGGTTAGGAGCCAGTGGTCCTGGATTGCGAGAGGGACCAGCAGTCGGACATCCCCTGAGGGGTCCCGGATTGGAGATGGTGTAGGCCGGCTGAGGGACCCCCACCCCCAGTATTAGTATATTCACCTTGACCCCTTCCCATTCACCTTAGAGGGATGAGTTAAGAAACTATTCTCCTAATCTTGAGCAATTTATTTAACCTTGAATTTTTATTTTTGAAAATAGCAAATTTATCAGCTAAAAGAGAAATATGAATACCTAAAATTAATCTACCCAAAGACTGTGTAACCACAGATTGGATTAAGATCCCAAACTGAAACCTTAAGTTGTTTACAGAACTCACATTTAACCCATTGTACGCCATAAGCATCTGTAGACGCAAACTGTGGACCCTCCCACACGCGCATCTATTAAACTGTTTTCCCTAAGTGGCCCTGACCAACTTTAAAATCATTTTTCGTGAGAATTTTCAGCTGAAAATATTCAAGAACACCCAAATTGTGAGTAATATATTTATTTTTATAATATTCATTGCAAGTTGATTTTTTAAATTAAATTCAAAATATTGTGGCGTGTGGGGATGGTTTCCGTTTTGGACTCGTGGCAGTTAACTGGTTAAAGCAAAAGCTGTAGCATATATAGCAATAGTTGGGAGAAGGAGCAAGGATTAAGTTCTTAGAGGGGAAAAAAAGAAAATGGGGTTGATAATACCACCATGATTTTAAAACTAACACTATTGCCCTAATCAGTTTGGCTCAGTGGATAGGGCGTCACCCCAAGGACTCTAAAGGGTCTCAGATTTGATTCCAGTCAGGGGCACATACCTCGGTTGTAGGCTCAATCCCTGGCCCCAGTCAGGGTGCATTCTGGAAGCAACTAATTGATGTGTCTCTCTCACATCAGTGTTTCTCTCTCTCTCTCTTCCCCTCCCTCCCACTCTCTTCAAAAATCAATGGAAAAATGTCCTTGGGTGAGGATTAACAACAAAAAATTAACACATATTAAGAGACACCAAATAATCCATGGTAAAAGGTATACTGATAAAATATATTTGTCAAGTATCAGAACAATAAATATATAAAACAAAACTGAGAAATCCAAGGAGAAATGAGCAAATACACAGTATTATGGAAGAGTGTAAACTGTGATTGGTTCTACAACAGATTGTGTAATCCAAAAAGACAGCAGAATGGAGTAGAGCAGACAAGAACAGACCCAATTCCATAGATAGAGTCACACCTTCTTTTCAAGTGGGAACGAAATGAGAATGATCTCATACCTTCTCGCTTAAAACAGAAAGTGTTGATGTAATTGGAGGGGCACACTAACCATAAACCCCTCCCCCTAACAGTCTTGTTCTTGAAAGCAAGTTTATGGCCATGGTCATCTTTGACTACCATGTTTCAGGAAAACTAGAATTTTACATGTTGAGTTTAAACCAATATTTTGCAACTATTTTAACCTGTATTCCCTTTTGTTGAACTTAAGCTCTATGATTTGAATTTCCCTAAAAGAGTTTTAATTTCTAAAAATATTCTCTTACATCGATATTTCTCTCTGCCTTCCCCTCTCTCTTAAGGATTAGAAAATAAAATAAAAAATAGTAAAATAAAATTTATTCCCAATATTGATTAAGCTTGCTTAATATATCCTTTTGCCTGCCTACCTTCAAATCAGTGGTTTGGGTCTTCATTCAGCAAACCAAGGCAAAATAAGATTTAAGCAATGATTCTTGTATTTAAGGAAATAGATTTCAAAGTATTGGGGGCACCTGTGCGCACTATATTAATGGTATTGTGGGAGAATTGAAGCTGGATAAGATAAGGTCCCCCCTATAGCAGTGATGGCGAACCTTTTGAGCTCGGCGTGTCAGCATTTTGAAAAACCCTAACTTAACTCTGGTGCCGTGTCACATATAGAAATTTTTTGATATTTGCAACCATAGTAAAACAAAGACTTATATTTTTGATATTTATTTTATATATTTAAATGCCATTTAACAAAGAAAAATCAACCAAAAAAATGAGTTCGCATGACACCTCTGACACGCGTGTCATAGGTTCGCCATCACTGCCCTATAGCATAGTTTTGTGATAGAGTCAGACAAATGCATCAAATAATTATCTGAATAAATAGACTGATAAATATCATTATAAAAGCACAGACTTGAAATAAACTTGTTTTACTGTTTTATATTTCTAGCACTTACCCTGAGGAAACAAGAAGTAATGTCTTATTGCCTGTCAGTGTTATTTCATTGCTTCATTTGATGGGCCAGATGTTGATATTTATTAATATGAAACGTTCTTGCAAAAAAGAATACTGATCGTACAGATTCAAATTTACCATAAAATTAAAGATATAGTTGTAATTGCTTCTCCTTGGATTTCTATTAGGTCAGACCTTAATGACAACTTGGAAAGAATTGGGCCTTTTTGAACTGGGCTATGAAAGTATTTTTTGAAAAATACTTTATAGGTTTTGTTATAAGACTACTCAAGTGTCTTGGTTAAATTTCTTCCAGGGGGAGAGAAAGTCATGTCATTTTGATAAAAAACATTCAAGGTGTGTCCCCTTGGGTCCATTTTGTTAGGGATGAAGATGTAGTTGATGGTCATGTGAATGTTTTGGCTGAGTCAGAGGAATCTGAAACAACAGTAGGAAATTGTTTTGGAGGCAGAAATGATTACTCTCACCAGAATGCAGTTGCTGTTAAAAACAGTGAGAAAGCCCTGGCTGGTATTTCAGTGGTTAGAGCATTTGGCCTGCGCATTGAAGGGTCACAGGTTTGATTCCTCTTCAAGGGCACATACCTGCGCATTGAAGGGTTGCAGGTGTGATCTGCAGCCACAATCAATCTCTTTTCTCCTCTTCCTCCTCCTCCACCTCTTCTTCCTCCTCATCCCTGCCTCCCTCTCTTCTTCCCTCCCTCCCTCCCACGATCTAAAAATCAATGGAAAAATATCTTCGGGTGAGGATTAACAAAACAAAAAAACAGTGGGAAATGTTCGTGTGTGTGTCATAAACCCATGTTGCCAGGTTTATAAAAATGGGCATCCACAATTACCAGGGCCAGGCCCTCTGCTCCCTTTTTCCAGCTGCATCTCCCATAGTTTGGGGCCTTTTTGTGGATAAATACATGCTGCCTTCACATGTATTAAACAAATATTTAACTAGAGTGTTAAACATTTAATACTTTATCAGTTTGCATTCTTTCTACCAGGATATTCTGAGTTGTTTTAATGCTATCTCTTACCCCTTCCTTTTCCTTTTTTTAGCTCTGCTTATGATAATGTCAACAAAGTTCGAGTAGCTATCAAGAAAATCAGTCCTTTTGAGCACCAGACCTACTGCCAGAGAACCCTGAGGGAGATAAAAATCCTACTGCGCTTCAGACATGATAACATCATTGGAATCAATGATATTATTCGAGCGCCAACCATCGAGCAAATGAAAGATGTGTATCCTTTGCAGACATCGGGCTCTAGTACTTGGTACCTTGTTGAGTAAATGTAATTTGAAATGTCCTGGACTTACCAGCTGAAAGAAAAAGTATATAGAGCACATTTAAAGGGAAATTGTAATATGTTTGCCATTTACTATAACACTTGCATTATATAAAATTTTTCTCTGATGCATTTTATCAGTTCTGTTTTTAGTGTCTTTGGACAAATTCAGTTTTCTCTTGTCAATTTCAGTAAAGATTTCCTTTACGTGTAGTTATGGAAAATCTTGGATAATACCATTTCTAGTCATGCTTTCTTCATTCAAGATATAGTTTGTTATGACGATGAAACAGAAAAGAAAAAGTTGTAGACAGAGAGAGAGAGAAGGTACTCTGGATATCACCTGGTCAGATCCAGACAGTCCTAACCTTAGACAAAGTCATTTTACCTTTAGGTCTCCGTTTTCTCATCTTTAAAATTAAGGTACTAGTCCAGGGGTGGGCAAACTTTTTGACTCGAGGGCCACAATGGGTTCTTAAACTGGACCGGAGGGCCGGAACAAAAGCATGGATGGAGTGTTTGTGTGAACTAATATAAATTCAAAGTAAACGTCATTACATAAAAGGGTACGGTCTTTTTTTTTTTTTAGTTTTATTCATTTCAAACGGGCCGTAGTTTGCCCACGGCTGTACTAGCCCCTCATGATCTTTAAGGTGACTCTCCTCTGAAATTATGTAATTAACTAGGACCAACATTTAGAAATCTGGACTAAGGAGGTCCAGAGGATGCTACCTGGGCAAAGACTATATTTGGAAGATAAAGGCATTAAATATACTGAAGAGGATCTGCCAGAAAAGTTACAGTTTCAGCTAGTGCAGAATTCCTACCAGCTTGCCTAATTTGCATTCTGCGCCTCCAGGGAGAGGTAGCTCACTATCTCTAGGCAGCCCTTTCCATTTTTAAATAGCTCTGTCACTAAGTTGTAACATATTTTAAGTGAAATAACTTCTGCTCCTACCAACTGTTGTCTTGTTTTACCTTTTGCCATAAAAATCAAATCTCTTTCTGATAACAAGTTTGCAAGTAAGGTTTCATTTGAATCCCATGTCATGTCTCATCTAGCATGAATCTGTAGGAGACATACATTAATATGAACACAGAAATGAATAAAGGAAAGGCAAAATAGCCCTAGCCGGTTTGGTTCAGTGGATAGAGCGTCAGCCTGCGGACCAAAGGGTCCCAGGTTCGATTCGGTCAAGGGCACGTACTTTCAGCATAGGCCCTGGTCAAGGGCTCATGCAGAAGGCAACTAGTCGATGTGTTTCTCTCACATCGGCGTTTCTCTGTCTTTCCCTTTCTCTTTGACTCTCCCTAAAAATGGAAAAATAGCCTTGTGTGAGGATTAATAAAAAATAAAAGAAATGCAAAATAATTACTAATGAAATGCTATTATGGTGAAGTTAAAAGCTAAAGGCTTGCCTTGGTCAGTGTTTCTCACTGGTTAGGGTGTCAGCCTGTGCAATGAAGGATCTCGGGTTCGATCCCCTGCCCTAGTTGGGGCATGTGCAAGAGATAACCAACTGATGTATCTCTCACATCGATGTTTCTCTCTCTTTTTTTCTCTCTCTCTTTCTCTCCCTCCCCATCCACCTCTCCTTTCTACTCTAAAAAGCAATGGAAAAAATATCCTCAGGTGAGGATTAACGAACAACAACAAAAAGCTAAAGGCTTATAACTTAATTTCTGTAAATAATTTAGCCATAGCTAAAGTTATAGATGCTTAGATACATGAAAAGAAAGCAAGAGAAACAAAACTAGCACAAGCACCTTTCTCATAGTCTTATTTAGGATCTTAACATTAATTAAAAAGTCAAGTAAATAGATTGAGGGTTGAATTTAATAGCAGTGTGTTTTAGGCCTGTATTTCCAAAAGTTTTATGGTTGATTTTTGAGGAGAAGGGAACAAGAAGGGAGGTAGAAGAACAGTGACATTACAAGTTGTTGCTGGGCCAAAGAAAGGAGTGTATGATGCTTGCTGGTCACCACCTTCACCCAGCTCTTTCCAACAAGCGTTGGAGGGGCTTTTTGATGTTGGACAACTCGGAGACCAAGAAGTTAGGATTTCAAGATTGGTGAATATTTCCATAACAGCCTGTTTCAGGTCTTAATGTAGGCAAATAATAGGTCATTATCAAGCAAATATAATGCTGTTTGTCTCACAAGATCTAAAAAAGAATTAACTACTTCAGATTCCTTACATAAAGGAATTTCAAGTTTTCATCAGTTTCTCATTTCCCTTATGGTCCTCATGATGTTATAATGAACTGATTGAGGAAAGGGTTCATTTGTTTTCAGTGCTTTGCTAAGTGTGACCAGCTGTTTGGTGTGTTACCTTAACCTGTCCAAACAGATATATAGTACAGGACCTCATGGAAACAGATCTCTACAAGCTCTTGAAGACACAACACCTCAGCAACGACCATATCTGCTATTTTCTTTACCAGATCCTCAGAGGGTTAAAATATATCCATTCAGCTAATGTACTGCACCGTGACCTCAAACCTTCCAACCTGCTGCTCAACACCACCTGTGATCTCAAGGTCAGGCAGGTTCTTTACTTTTAGGATGATACATATTGAAAAAACTTTTACTGGGCCTGTTTTTATTTATTCTTACTCATATTTAAAATTATACCAGAAATATGTGAAAATATTTTTATGGCAAAAAAAAAAAAATTCAAGAGTACTAGTTCTCTTTCCCATCCCATTGTTCCTTCCTCTCCAGAGGTAACCAGTATAACAGATTAGTGTATTTTCTTACAGAGTTTTTTCTATGCTCTTACATAATGTGTACTTTAAAAAATATATACGTTTCTTGGTTTTTAGAGAGAGAGGAAGGGAGATAGAGAGATAGAAACATCAATGAGAGAAAAACATCATCTATTAGCTGCCTCCTGCATGCCCCCTACTGAGGATCCAGCCCGCAACCTGGGCATGTGCCCTGACAGGGAATCAAACCGTGACCCCTTGGTTCCTAGGTTGACGTTGAACCACTGAGCCACAAGGGCTGGGCCATGATGTGTACTTTTATGCTTATACTAGAGGCCTGGTGCACGAAATTTGTGCACTGGCCGGGGGGGGGGGTCTCTCAGCCCAGCTTGAACAGTCCAGGAGCCCTCAGGGGATGTCCGACTGCCACGGAAGCAGAAGAGGCTACCGCCACTGTACTCGCCAGCTGTGAGCCCGGCTTCTGGCTGAGCGGTGCTCCCCCTGTGGAAGTGCACTGACCACTAGGGGGCAGCTCCTGCGTTGAGCGTCTGCCCCCTAGTGGTCAGTGTGTGTCATAGCAACCAGTTGTTCCGGTTGTTCCAGCATTTGGTCAATTTGCATATTAGGCTTTTATTATATAGGAAGGATATAAAAGTAGGATCATGTGCATTATGTGTAAGTTAACATAATCATCTGTTTCATTGGTGACTGTTTTCTTAAAAAAATTTTATAAGAAGAATACTCAGGAAACCTCAATGACTTTAATACCCAAATAAGGCATTTTCAGTAAGCAGGAAAACTCTAGATCCTTTACAGTCCTGAGAATTTCCTTGAATATGAGCAGCATATCCTATATAATAAAAGGCTAATATGCAAATTGACCGAACGGCGGAACGACTAGTCGCTATGACGTGCACTGACTACCAGGGGCAGACGCTCAACACAGGGGCTGCCCCCTGGTGGTCAGTGCGTTCCCACAGGGAGAGTGCTGCTTAGCCAGAAGCTGGGCTCACGGCTGGTGAGTGCAGCGGCGGTGGGGGGAGCCTCTCCTGCCTCCACAGCAATGCTAAGAAGTAGCGAGCTGAGTAGTAAAGAGCAGTGAGTAGGTGGATGGACATCCTCCCAAGGGCTCCTGGACTGCGAGAGGGATCCTGGACTGTGCGAGGGCACAGGCAGGGCTGAGGAAACCCTCCCACCCCAGTGCACGAATTTCGTGCACCAGGCCTCTAGTCTATATATATACACTTCTATTTTAATAGGTAGCAAAGCTAAATAAGTAGGGAAATCTACAGATGTTTTAGGTAAGAAAAAGGAATGTGGATTCAGTCTGATAAAAATTAATGTGCATTCAAGAAAACCTAGAGCCTGGTTGGCGTGGCTCAGTGGTTGAGTGTCAACCTATGAACCAGGAGGTCATAGTTTGATTCCCGGTCAGGACAGATGCCAAGATTGCGGACTCAATCCTGTGCAGGAGGCAGCCTTCGGTGGTTCTCTGTCATTGTTGATGTTTCTGTTTCTCCCTCTCCCTTCCTCTCTGAAATCAATAAAAATATATTTTAAAAAGAAGAAGAAGACCTAGATATCCTCAGGTAGACTCCTGGGCTCTGGGCTCTGTGCTGGCAGCAGCAGGGGTGGATGTGGTACTGGGCATGGACAAGTGTGCGAGCAGGCAACAGAGCTGCTTTCAGCAAGGTGGAGTTGGGTGTGCCATCGGCCCTTCTTCCCTGACCTGCTGGTGGCCCACCAGGTGGCACTGCTGCACCTGAGCTACAGTGGATGCATCACAGGCTGTACTGCCCTTGCACACAGCGCCACTGCTGGCCATCACTGGTCTGCATGCCATGCCCATTGCCCTGTAGCCTTCATGGACTGGATATGCACCTTCCAGGAAAGGTAGAAAAGCTGTACTACCTGCAGGTCGATTCAGCCAAGTATCTCTGCCTCAAGGCCATCACGCTGTTCACACCCAATGCCTTGGGCCTCTCAGACCCAGTGCACATGGAAAACCTTCAGGAGAAGGCTCATTTGGCCCTTACCGAGTACATCAGGCCCAGTACCTGTCCCAGCCGCAGTACTATTGGCGCCTGTTGCTCTGACTTCCCACCTTGCACTGTCACCGTCTACCTCATCTTCCTCTGTCCTTCATACATCTGGTGGGTAAAACTCTGATCTGAAACACGCTGCTGTTCGGGAGAATGTACCTTCAGTTGACCCTATAGCTCCAGGGTGGACAGGATACTGGGGCACCATGGCCTGGTCTGCAGAATTTAAGGAAACACAGCTGCTTGGGCCTCAAGGAGATTCCCCAGACCAAGGACCCCAGCTTCTCTTCTCAGACGTTTTTGTTTTTTTTTTTTAATGATCATAAAACCAATGACTGATCATCCAGGCTCCTGCCTTGTCTTCTTCAGAACCCTAGCCAAGATGGGAGAGACTGAAGTTCTAATCCTAGGACAGTCTTACACAATCCTGGGACAGTCTTGACCCTCAGCACTCCAGGAACTCCTGGGAAGGTAGGGTTTGCTTCCCTGGTATGATGGACAGAAGCCTGGCATCTGGACTGGAGGGGCAAGCCACAGCCAGGAAAGATTGATACAGCTCCTCTGGACATGGGATCCATGTTGTACACTACATGATAAATGAATTAAGGCTAATAATAAAGGTGTTTCCTATCTGCAAAAAAATTAAAAGACGATAAATGGAAAGATATACCATATTCATAGATTGGAAGACTTAATACTTTTAAGGTATTAATATTCCCCAAAGTGATCTATAGATTTAATGTAGTCCCTATCAAAGCCCCGGTTGGCTTTTTTGCAGAAATGAACAGGTTGTTCCTGAAATGCATGTGGAAATTCAAGAGACCCAGAATAACGAAAACAACCTTACAAAAGAATAAAGTTGAAAGACACTTCCTAATTTCAAGCTTTACTAAAAAGATAGAGTAATAAAAAAAAAAAAAGTGTGATGTTGGCATAAGAGTAGTCATATTCATCAGTGGAATAGAATTGAGAGTCGATAAATAAACCCATAGGTTTATGATCAACTGATTTTCGATAAGAATGCTAAGATCATTCATTGGGGAAAGAATATTCAACAAATGGTCCTGGAGCAATTGGATAGCCATACGCAAAAGAATTACATTGGGCCACGCCTCACATCATGTGCAAAAATTAATTCAAAATGGATCAAAGACCTAAATTTAAGAGCTACAACTAGAATCCATTTAGAAAACATAGAAGTAAATCTTTGCAATTTTGCATTAGGCAGAGCCTCTTAGACATTGGCACCAAAAGCACAAGCAACAAAAGAAAAACAATGGATTTCATCAAGATTAGGAATTTGTGCCCTGGCTGGTGTGTCTCAGTTGACTAAGTGTTGTCCCATGCACAGTAAGGGTGCGGGTTCCATTCCCAGTTAGGGCACATGCCCCTGTTGTGGGTTCAGCCCCCAGTTGGGATTCGTACAGGAGGCAACCAATCGATGTTTCTCTCTCTTTCCTTCTCTTTCTAAAATTAATAAAGCCATAAAAAAAAAAAAAGATTAGGAACGTGTGCTACAAAGTAAACCATCAAAAAAGTGAAAAGACAACCCACAAAATGAGAAAAAATGTTTGTAAATCATGTATTTCAATAAGATATACCTGGACTGCATGATAAACTCTTACAATTCAAAAATTAAAAGATAACCAAAAAAAAAAAAACCCCAAAAGATAAATAACCAAGTTTAAAAACGGGCAAAGGATCTGAATAGACATTGCTCTAAAGAAAATATACAAATGTCCAATAAATATATTAGTCAGTAGGGAAATGCAAATCAAAACCACAATAAGATATCACTTCATACAAAGTAGGATAGCTGTAATTAAAGTCAGATAAGCCCTAACCAGTTTGGCTCAGTGGATAGAGCGGCGGACTGAAGGGTCCCAGGTTCGATTCCGGTCAAGGGCCTGTACCTCGGTTTCGGGCACATCTCCAGTAAGGGGTGTGCAGAAGGCAGCTGATCCATGTTTCTCTCTCATAGATGTTTCTAACTCTATCCTCTCCTTTCCTCTCTCTTAAAAAAAAAAATCAATAAAGTATATTTTAAAAATAAATAAATAAAAAATAAGTAAGGTAAGTGTGAGGATTTCACTCCTATGTATATGCCTAAGTGAAATGAAACATGACCACACAAAAAGTACACGAAGATTCATAGCAAAATAGCCTAAATATAGAAACAGTTCAAATGTCCAAATGATGGATAAAATAAAATGAGGTAGATTCATACATGGAATACAAGGGAGTGAAGCACAGATACATGCTACAACATGGATGAACATTATTTTGTAAGTGAAAGCCAATCATAAAAGGCCACATATTGTATAGTTCCATTTATATGAAATGTCTAGAACAGAAAAATCTAGACAGATTAGTGGTTGCCGAGGACCAGTGGGATAGGGAAGACTGCTAATGGGTTCAAGCTTTCTTTTTACAGTTATAAAAATGTTCTAAAATTGGCCCAGCCGGGTGTTGCTTAGCAGTTTCGAGTCTCGACCCAGGAACCAGGAGGTCACCTGTGTGATTCCTGGTCAGGGCATATACCCAGGTTGCAGGTTCGATCCCCAATAGGGGGCGTGCAGGAGGCAGCTGATCAAGGATTCTCTCTCATCATTGATGTTCCTATCTCTCCTCCCTTTCTTTCTGAAATTAATAAATATATATACATTTTTTAAAAAGAATGCCAGCCCTGACTGGTTTGGCTCAGTGGATAGAGCATTGGCCTGTGGACTGAAGGGTCCCGGGTTCGATTCCGGTCAAGGGCATGCACCTTGGTTGTGGGCACATCCCCAGTAGGGGGTGTTCAGGAGGCAGCTGATCGATGTTTCTCTCTCATCGATGTTTCTAACTCTATCCCTCTCCCTTCCTCTCTGTAAAAAATCAATAAAATATATTTTAAAAAAAAAGAATGCCAGTCAGGAAATGCAAAAGGAATAATAAAAGTTAGAAAAATTACGTTTTGCAACCTCTAATGTTGATTTGTGCACTATAATCCATGGATCCATTGTTCACCCTCCTCAGACTAATCCCCTGGGCTACCACTACCTACCCACATGGATTCCCTCTTCATCTCACACCTAGACCATGTCTCAGTCTGGAGCCCACTCTTAACTCCACTTGGATGCTACATATCCCCCTGGGCTGCTGAAGTTCTCTCCACCCCACAGAGAACATTAGGTCACCTGATCCCACCTAATAGCTTTTGGGCTGGATTTCCAGGAAGGAAAGGACAAGGAGGAGCAACTGTACCCTTCTTTTGAACTTTAAGAAACATGTATTGCAGCATAGTGATATGTTCAGTTGTCTTTCCTAGTGAAGGAATGCTGCTCATTCCAATTTTTAATTTTTCTTCCTTAATATTGCCACTTTGAACACTGTAATTTTATTAACAAGATTATTTAATATTTTAGCCTGATAACTTTTACACTGATTTTTATTTTTAAGAGCTTGTTAATTCATTATTGTGAAAATACAGTAAATCCTCGCTTAATGTCATTGATGCTTTCTTCAAATTTATGCAAAATGACGTGTAATGAAACCGGTTTTACCATAGTCTAATTGATATAAGCAAAAGTTAAATTTCTTATCAACATTATAACAAAATGATGTTATTCAAGGACCTGCTGATCTAGAATGTCTGCCAATTAATTCACCCCAATTGTTATGCTTCTTAAAACATTTAAAGTAAGGCATTTGTTCATCAAATGTTGAGAGCTCACTATGTATAGGACACTTGGGAATAAAAAGTAAGTCAAGCCCTAACCGGTGTGGCTCAGTGGATAGAGTGTCGGCCTGTGGACTCAAGGGTCCCAGGTTCGATTCCGGTCAAGGGCATGTACCTTGGTTGCGGGCACATCCCCAGTAGGGGGTGTGCAGGAGGCAGCTGATCGATGTTTCTCTCTCATTGATGTTTCTAAGTCTCTATTCTCCCTTCCTCTCTGTAAAAAATCAATAAAATATATTAAAAAAATAAGTCAAGTATTGCCTTTTTCTAGCAACTTACATTCTTATTTATTTATTTTTTAAATATATTTTATTGATTTTTTTACAGAGAGGAAGGGAGAGAGATAGAGAGCTAGAAACATCGATGAGAGAGAAACATCGATCAGCTGCCTCCTGCACACCCCCAACTGGGGATGTGCCCGCAACCCAGGTACATGCCCTTTTTAAAAAATATATATATTTTATTGATTTTTCTACAGAAAGGAAGGGAGAGGGATAGAGAGTTAGAAACATCGATTCAGCTGCCTCCTGCACACTCCCTACTAGGGATGTGCCCGCAACCAAGGTACATGCCCTTGACCGGAATCGAACCTGGGACCCTTCAGTCCACAGGCCGATGCTCTATCCGCTGAGCCAAACCGGTTAGGGTGCAACTTACATTCTTGCTTGGGAGACAAGGATATGCACAACTATCATGGATTATGGTTGTGTACTTACATATAATAAACTTCTAACAAGATAGTAGAAGAGTTCAGAAAAGTGAGCAATTCTTGGAAGTGGTGCTGACTCCTGGGAAACTTCTCAGAAGAGTAACTTTCAAGCTGGGTATTTAGGTTAGGAATGGCGTAGGTAGGGCACACAGTTGAAAGGGCATTGCATGGTCAGTATGGTCTGGAGTAAATAGGAGCAGGTCTGAGACAAAGATGGCAATGGGAGAGACGAGATAAGGACAGTGAATGGCCTTGAAAGTCATGCTTAAAGAATATGGGCTTCATTCAGTATGCAAAGGTTAAAAGGTTTTTGAACCAGAGAGGTGACTTACATTTTAGAAATGACACTTAGGTAAGATTTAGAGAATGAATTAGATTGCAGGCAGGGAGACTAGCTTTTGCTAAGTCCAGAGGAGTGTGGTGACACATAACCTCATTGGTCTGTGAATTTCTTTTCTGGTTTTAAAAAAAATCTATCTGGGATTTGTTTTGTGATTCAACAGACCCACGGAAAGCTGTGTATCAAGTCTAGATCCATCCAGTCTATGTGATGCTAGTGTAGTATCTGTGGTCATGATCTCAGACTTATGCTAGTTTTTTGCTGCTGACAAGATGCAGTATTTCTTCTCTGCACAATTCAGAATGTGGCTTCAGGAATCCATTTACACTACAGAAAGCAGGCTGAGTTAGAAGATAGAGTGTTAGCTCTAAAAAAGAGAGAAACGATGGGTCACAGATGTATTAAGAAGTTCGAGCCACACACAATTGAAATGGGTCGGTGGTAGTCCAGCATGGTAGGTGAGGCTCTGAATAGCATAGAGGATTCTCCTTCATATGTAAGAAGACATCAATCATTCATTGCTTCTCTAAGTTGGAAATCGTGCCAAATGGGATCGTGTTGCTAGTGAACCTCATGGGTACAAGTACTGAGGTGGCTTCCTGCAGTTTGTTTCACAGGTATTGGTAGAAAAGGCTCTAAAATTAGGGTGCAGGTACATGAAAGTCTCAAGTCAAGCCAAAGTTAAAACACTTATGGCCATTTATCAACTAGATCCTCTAACAGGCCCATGGGTGTCAGGGGTGTATTGGCATTGGCAAGCACGTCAGTTTTGAAAGGTGAGAACGGTGAGTACAGTGACTGGAGTTAGCTGTCAGAGCTTTGGAGCAGGACCCAGGACTTCATCACCATGCAACTCTGTGAGAGCACACATAGAAAGTGGCCTTGCCCTAACCGGTTTGGCTCAGTGGATACAGCGTCGGCCTGCGGACTCAAGGGTCCCAGGTTCGATTCTGGTCAAGGGCATGTACCTTGGTTGCGGGCACATCCCCAGTAGGGGGTGTGCAGGAGGCAGCTGATCGATGTTTCTCTCTCATCGATGTTTCTAACTCTCTATCCCTCTCCCTTCCTCTCTGTAAAAAAATCAATAAAATATATTTAAAAAAAAAAAGAAAGTGGCCTTGGGAAGAGTAACTGGAGAAGCAGATGTGCTATTTGCTCTTTTTGAAGATACAGTGACAATATGTCAAAAGATGGAAATTATGAAACACAGATATGTAACTCTCCTTGAATGCTACAGTTGAAGCAAGCAGCAGGGCCTGTGGGATCAGGGGTGCTACAAGACAATGCTATTGTCCAAGGCTATGGGAAGACATTTGTGAGGTGGATGGGAGCTTTCTGTATTTTTCTGAATTATTGAGGCACTCTACATGGAATATCTAAACAGAGATTAATGTTCATTTAAGCCCTATGTATATCTCTTAGGCATGCCCCTTCCTCCTTTTTTTTTTTTTTTTTAATGTCTCTTCCTCTTGTCTCCATTTTATGGCCTGAGTGCAGGCCTTTATCAGTTCTTAGCTGAATTAAAGCAGTAACCCTCCAAATTAGTCTCTGTCTTCCAGGCTGCCTTCTATACTTTGACCTGTCGTTGTTAACATGCTTCTCTCTTTCTTGGGTTATTTATCATGCAATTGTATTGGACTAAGTATATTACAGTTATATTTTATGTACATTGGAGTGTGGAATAGCATCAAATATGAAATGGCCAGGTGATGGAGGACCAGCAGTACTTTTTGTGAGTCAGGAGAAATAAGAAGCTGGATATTAAGGGAAAAATGATTTGACTTCAGTATATGAAGCCTCTTTAAAGCTTTGGGAATGAATTTGTCTGCGAGGAAAGTGGAAAGAATCTTTGGAAATGCCTACATTTATGGAACAGGTGGAAGAATAGCAGGAAGTGAAGTCTGAGAAGTAGAAGTGCAGGTTGAGGAGCTGATTTTAGCAATGATGATCCTGGGAGTGCCAGCAGGTGGGGACCTAGAAAGGATCCTGGGTGGTTTTTGGTGACTTTATTTTTCCTCACGACAGTTTTTGTCAAACAACCTAAATGAGATTGTTGTGGAATAAGCAGATAATGAAAGGTGGGATGCTTCTTAAAATGTGTCCTATTACAGACTCCTTCAGCCTGTTCCTTGTCTCTAACGTGGGTTGTCATCACTGCCTTCAGGTTGTGAGAATAAAATAAGAATGAATATGTAGAATTCCCAGCAAAGTACCTGCCACATAGTAATAGTAGTAACTACTTATTACTGATATTATTGCTATTATCTTTTTTATTTTATGACATATTAATATTAAATTGGTTAGAATCTCTAAGGTGACCTTTTTTTCTCTCTCTCTCTTAGATCTGTGATTTTGGCTTGGCCCGCGTTGCAGATCCAGACCATGATCACACAGGGTTCCTGACAGAGTATGTAGCCACACGTTGGTACAGGGCTCCAGAAATTATGTTGAATTCCAAGGTAAGGAGCAAGTTTGCATATAAAGAAAAAAAGCCTCCCTCTCAGTAAACCTGTTTCCACTTGGGTTCAGTCTTGGCCTGTTTGGGCAGAACCAATGTGCTGTCATAATCTTCTGTTCAGCATTGAACTCTGGGCCCTGGATTTTGGCCTCGGCTGGAGTAGTGCTGACGTGTAAGAGTTGGAGAGTGTGCCTCTCTGGTCACTGTTACAATAATTGGTCTTTGTCTTTGCTCAGCTCTACGGATGTTCCACCCGTGGCAGCTTTTTTGTTGTTGTTGTTAATCTTCACCTGAGGATTTTTTTCATTGATTTTTAGGGAGAGTGGAAGAGAGAGGGAAAGACAGAGAGAAACATCGATGTGAGAGAAACACATTGATTGGTTGCCTCCTGCGTGAGCCCCGACCAGGGCCCAGGCCGGGAGGATCCTGCAATCAAGGTATGTGCCCTTGACTGGAATCGAACCCAGGACCCTTCAATCCACAGGCCGATGCTCTATCCACTGTACCAAACGGGCTAGGGCTCTGACAGCTTTTACACCTGCTGCTGCCACTGCTGAGTGTAGGCTGGGTTGGTGTTAGAGGTTATCAGATTTAGCTGATAAAAAAGAATGACTCTTCAGCAAAATTACAATATAATTTGGAGAAAACATAGGTGTGGAAAGGATAAGAACTGCTATGGATTCTTTAAAATTATATAATCCTGTTTCCAAATGACATGTGTTCCTCTGATCTCCAAGTGGCTGTGGAAGAGTGCATCCAGTTCACAGGCAAACTCTTCTTAGAAGTCTGAATCTTGGTCAGAAAAAATAATTGATTGAATAAATATATAAAAGCAAGGAAAAGGAAAGTATGATATCTTTGTTAGGCTTATGAAACAGGTGGAAAGCATTGAGAGCTTCTGTGGAGATTGAGATTCAGGGGGGGTGTTGTGGGGTTTTGGGGTGTGTTTTTTTTTATTGATTTCAGAGAGAGGAAGGGAGAGGGAGAGAGGGATAGAAACACCAATGATGAGAGAATCATTGATTGGCTGTCTCCTGCATGCCCCCTATTGGGGATTGAGCCCACAACCTGGGCATGTGCCCTGACTAGTAATTGAACCGTTGAACGCCTGGTTCATGGTGATGCTCAACCACTGAGCCGCACTGGTCGGGCTTCAGCTTGACTTTTTAAAAAATGATTTGCAAAATGGATAAAAATATTCTATAAGTGTAACAGTGCCCCTTTTGAGTTAGTTTCCAAGTTTCCAAAATGAGTTAATAGGCTACGAATGTTCTAAACTAATAGGTGTAATTGCTTTTTCTTGTTTCTAGCTTCAATTTCTAAGGATGCTAATTTTTTCTCTCAAATTATTTGAAAAGAATGAAGTATACTTTGGAAATTCTTATTTCATAATAACATGATCAACTTTGAAGATCAATAAGATTAAGTACTCTTGGTTGTTCAACATCCTTTAAGAAAACAAAATTATTATTGGTTTCTCTATCTTCTTCATTTATTTTTGAATTATAGAGCCAAAGGAGAGGCTAAAACTCCTGACAATCATGTGCCTGTCATGTAGGAAGATCTCGTTTTGTCTTGTAACGCCAGATACCATTTTCCATCTTTTCTCCCTTCCTATTGCAGGGCTATACCAAGTCCATTGATATTTGGTCTGTAGGCTGCATTCTGGCAGAGATGCTCTCCAACAGGCCCATCTTCCCAGGGAAGCATTACCTTGACCAGCTGAACCACATTCTGGGTAAGAGCTCATTGGGGACTAGATTTATTCATTTCATCAGTTTATATCAGAGTCATTTCATTAAATTAAGAGTTTTAACAGCTCTTTCACCTATGACAGACATGAGTTTTTAATGGTCCTTGATTCAAAATGATAAGACCCTTGTAAAAAAACTTGTTAATAAGAAAGGTAAGTATTGGCAAGGTGGTATGAGAAGACATTAATTATCAAAGTCCATTCTGCCCTACAGCTGATGGTGTGTGGTCAGTTTACTTTGGTCTTGATAATTAAAAGGTATTTATTTTATCTAATAGGTATTCTTGGATCCCCATCACAGGAAGACCTGAACTGCATAATCAACCTAAAAGCTAGAAACTATTTGCTTTCTCTCCCACACAAAAATAAGGTGCCATGGAACAGGCTGTTCCCAAATGCTGATTCCAAAGGTAAATATTATTTTGTTGATTATTTTTCTTAAGTTTAGCTTCCTGTTTTTGTGTTTGTTTTATTTGTTAAATCATTAGGTCACTAGCCTGTAAAGTTAGCCTACTGGATAATGCCTACTTATTGCTCTCAGGCTTCGCTCCTGTTTGTTTTCTTACTCTTTCCTATAGACATGTTTTATATAAGAATATGTGTAAGGCCTTTTTTTTTTTTTTTTTTTTTTTTTTGTTTTTTTTTTTTTTTTTTTTTTAGCTGATTTTCCTTATGTTAAGGTTATAAACTTCTGAGATTGGTCTCCTCAGATAATAATTGACACCACTAAAATTCAGAAAATTAATGTTGAAATGCAGGTTTTGGATTAATACAATGAAGCAGGTAAAGACTATAAATAGAATAAAGTGGAGATATGGAGTTGGCAGTGCTAGAGTCAACAGTACAGCATCATGTGTTAAGAGCACAGGCTTTGCAGCCTTTAGGTTCAATCCATAGCTCAGCAACTTAACTAGCTATCTGAACTTTGGACAACTACTTAACCTCTCTGGGACTCAGTTTTCCCATTTATAAAATAGGGTTAGTAATAGTACCTGTATTATAGTAGTAATAGGGTTGTGCGAATGTCTAGACCACTGGCATTTGTAGGTCTAAATTTTGAGATCTCAAGACTGAAACTTTTTAATTTATGTATCTTGGACATCTTTCCAAATCTGAAGTTATAACTACAGAGTGTTCCCTGGTAGGGATGACCCATAATGTCTTTAGCTAGTCACGTATTGGACATTGAAGTTTACATCAGTATTTATTGCTGCATAACAAACACCACACCACACCACAACTTGGGGCCTTAAGACAACCACCACATATATGTTTATGAGACCATTAGGCTGGGTGTACACAGGTGGGTGGGTCTGCTCTATTCACCTCAACTTGTATAGTCTAAGGTGGCCTTATAACATCTTGCATTTGGTTTGCCTCTCATCCTATAGTAGAACAGACTGGGCTCTTCATGATGGTGGAAATATTCTAAAGGAGCCAGAGCAGAAGCTGCAAGGTCTCTCAAGGTCAGGTCTCAGAACAGCAGACACTTGTGCACAGTGTAATGGTCAGAGCAAATCACAAGGTTACCACAGATTCAAGGGGTGGGGAAATTAATCTACCTATAGATGGGAGGAGCTATAAATAATTTGTGGCCATATTTAATCTGCCTACAGATTGTTTCTAGTTTTTTTACTGTAACATACATTTGTTTATCTAATAAATAGATCTAAGTGTCTATCTGTGCCATCAAGGGTTCTAAGACCTTGGACATAAAACAGCAGTAAGACAGATTAAGAGCCTAGATTTATATGAAAATGACATAAAGAAATGAATGGAAGCTCTCCGGGAACTCAAGAAATTAAAACTTTTCCAGCTGAAACATAAGCACTTTTAAGTCTAGTTAATGATAGTTCACAAAAAGGAAATGTAATTGTCTCATAAATATAGGGAAATGAAAGGTACTCATTTTTATTCATTATATGAGATATGAACATTAAAAGTCATTAATTCGGGGGGTTGAGGGGAGCGCTAGGCTCTGCCCTTTGGGACTAGATTCGGCTCTTAGGCCTTGGCTGGGCTCTTATGGGCTAAACTCCACCTTTCCAGGCTAGGCTCTGCCCTTCGGGTCTGGACTCTGCTCTTCTGGGCTACACTCTGCCCTTCTGAACTGGCTTCAGCTGTTCAGGGCTAGGCTCTGCCCTTCGAGACTGGGTTTGGCTATTCAGGACTAGGTTCGGCTCTTCTCTTTGGAGCTAGGCTGGGCTCTTTGGGGCTAGGCTCCACCCTGCAGCCTGGGCTGGGCCCTTTGAGACTAGGCTAGGCTCTCCAGAAATAGGGTCAGTCCTTCAGGACTAGCTTAGGCACAAAAAGAAAAAAAAAATTATTTGAAGTCAAAGCAATTGCCACCCCTAGCTTGTTACTATCACGGTGATCTATGAGGTCAACTCATGGCCCAACGTAACTGCCCTCTGATCTAGGGAAGATGCATGCATACTAATGGGTCAGATTACATGGCCTAACTAAATTGTTGTTAGTCTTCATTAGTGGGGAGGAAATAGTGGACAGAGAGCCTCAAGAGTTTCTTGTGCCCATACCAGACAATGAATGCCAGCCTCGGTGGGGTCAAGTCCAGTATCTAGAGGCCTTGTCCTCTCCAGCACCATCTCCATCATGGAGATGCTTCTCCGTAATGCAAGAAGCTTCCTCCTCAACCTTTCATGAAAAAAATCTTTCACATGTCTCTTGATAGCCCTATCCCTCCCTTACCTCTAGTATTTTTAAGCTTGGCTCATACTTTATTTTCTGGATCCCAGTGCCAACAAATCACTTTAATTTCTATGGCAACTTGCTGCACACATGTTTGTGGAGAAAATAACCCACAAGTTGGTGGTAATTGGGTGGGGAAATGGCCTCCACTAATAGTCAGCTCAGGCACCTGTGCTGGCCTGTGGAGAACTTGGGCTGTGAAGCAAGTCAGCCTCTCAGCTTCCCAGCTCCAGAGTCTGGCCTTGGGAGTCCAATTGCTTTACCAGAGAAAGAAAGTCATAAATTTGGGAAAATAAAGCTTTTAGTAGGGACAACTGGAGCAGAATATCTAAAGGACATTGTATGACAATGAGGCAGGACTGGGGTGTAGTAGGAATTAGGTATGGGAAGATAAGGGGCTCTATGAGGTCAAGAAGAAAGCCTTTGATGAACCCAACTCAAATTGGGAAGCAATGATAGAATATCCAGGTCAGACGAATCTGTCTCGAAATCAGCTGGTCTATTTTTCTGCCTCTGTGTAACCTACCTATACTTCAGCCCAGCCAGCCAGGATTCCCTCTATCCCAGGAGGTTATTGCAGAGAGGGGGGTCTCCTGGGATCACAAGAAACCATCTGGTCTAAGAGCCTAGCTTTCCATGTGAGAAAATGGAGGCACACAGAGGTGAAGTGATTATATGCAAGGGAGCTATTCTGTGGCAAACATGGAGCTGGAGTCTTTTAAGTTTAGTGCTCTTCCCTTTAAATAAATGTAACCACTCAACTTTTTTATCTGCTGAGCCATTTACCCACCCATCTTTCAATCCATCCATTCAACAATCCTTTCCTAAACTTAAAAAGTTAGAATTCTGTGCTGGGGGGCGGGAGCGGGCTGAGAGAGATCAATGGGGGCAAAAGGAGACAGACATATGTAATCCTTTCAACAATTAATAATTAAAAAAAAAAAAAAGCTAGAGTTCTAAAGTATTCTGAACCAGGATTTCTGATTGGATGGTTATTATTATATAGCTGGCACTGAATTATGTTCATAATCTCCTAGCCACTTAAAGAATATGAGCACAGGGCACCTCCCCAAAGCACCTTTGACCCATCAAAGGATGAATGGATAAACAAAATGTAGTATACACCTACAATATAATACTACTCAGGCATAAAAAAAGAATGAAGTACTGATAAATGTAATAGCGTGGATTAACCTTGAAAACATGTTATGTGAAAGAAGCCAAGCATGAAAGATCACATATTACATGATTCAGTTTATACGAAATATCCAAAATAGGTCAATCCATAGAAATAGGATGCAGAATGGTGGTTGCCCGGGGCTGGGAGGCGGGGAGAGTGGGAGTGGCTGTTGACTGGGCACAGGGTGTTCTTTTGGGGATGATAAAACACAGTTTGGGCCCTAGCCAGTTTGGCTCAGTGGATAGAGCGTCAACTGCAGACTGAAGGGTCCCGGGTTCAATTCCGGTTAAGGCCACATACCTCAGTTGCAGGCTCCAGGGCAAGTGCAACCAATCGATGTTTCTCTCATACCGATATTTCTCTCTGTCTTTCCCTCTCTCTTCCACTCTCTCTAAAAATCAATGGAAAATACCCTCGGGTGAGGATTAAAAAAAAATGTTGAAAAACAAATAGATAAATAATAAAATAATTTTTAAAAAAACAACACAGTTTGGAACTTGATATATCAGGTAATTGCACAACATTGTGATTGCACTGAGTGCCAATGAAATGTATGCTTTAAAATGGCAAATTTTATGTTATGTAAATGAAACCTCTAACAAAAGGAAAGGACTTTATATTTCCTTCCGGCCCTGGACTGGAAAAGGGAGCTCTATGTGACTGCTTCTGGGCCTCACAAACAGGGGGACTCTCTTACAGAAGAGCTCCCTAAAACCAAAAGGGCCTGCCCCTAGGGATCCTGATACCTGTGGCCCAGCCCCCAGCAGAGGTTTGGTGGGCTTCCCAGCTAGGTCCCTCCATAGCCTCACCAGATGCAGGGCTGCAGTGAGGAGGGGCCACAAACCTTGAATTTAAAACAAAAATCTGAATTTTAAAGCTCTCAACAGCTTTAGTTACTATTTTTAATAGACTTATCTCTTATGCATTCAATTATTATCATTGTCACCAGCACATGGAAATTTCAAGGTGCCTATTTAAAATGTCAAGTTTATTAGACATTCACTCAAAGCTTAATTTTGTTGTTTTGTTCTCTACTTCCTCCTCCTTTATATTTATTTCTTGGTTTGCATGCATGGTTAGTCTAAACATATGGACTGATTTTTCTCCACTGGTTTTAAAATACTTCAATGAATTCTGCAGAGGCTTGTTACAGAATGAGCACAAGAGGGGGTACTACTCCCCTGCAGATGGAGGAGACGGGTACCTTTGGTTCCTGCTGGGTCTGCCTCTGCGAGAATAATTGTCTTCTCTCTGGTCCATAGAAACTGCAGAGCTCTTGGCCTGGGAACCTGAGTTCCCATTTCTTTTTGTTTTGTGGGGAATTCCCTTTCCCTGACAAATGGTCTCCACAGAGTTCAAATGGGTCATCATTGACCCTGGGCCCCCAAAGAGGTGCTCTGCTTCATGTGCACACTCACCCACTTTGGTTGGTGACTTTCTCCTTATTCTCCTTGCCTGTCTTGAGATGGAACTTAAAGAAAAGGAAAAGAAAAAAGCAGAAGGTAAAGAGACTCAAGAAATGCTGTTCTTTTCTTGCTTTGGCCCAATTTGCAGAGGGTACGTTAGATACTCCTGGGCCAGAGGATCAGCCAGCTTATGCAGCTGTCACACCTGTAACTGCTTTACCTGCCACGGTCAGAAAGACCTGGGAGTGCACCAGGCACCTTCCTTTTTAAGCCCTTAAATCCACCCACTGCAGGGTCAATACTTCTGACGTCCACTCTGCAACCTGCAAGAGCCATACAACCCTTAGTGCCTTGGTGTGGGACTCCCAAGACCTACTCTAGGAGAGGAAATAGGTGACTTTAAGATACCCATCAGATGTCAATTCCCTAGTACAGGGTCACCCTGGAAATCATGCTTTTCCTTCGTGTGTGTGTGTGTGTGTGTGTGTGTGTGTTGTGTGTTTTTCTATTATTTTCTCATTTCTTAAGTTGGAGACATAGCTAATTCAAAACCAGAACCTTCATTCTAACTATGTTAGCTGCATCCCACAAGTTTGGATATGTAGTATTTTTTTGTTATCCATCATTTCTAAATTTTTATTTTCATTGTTATTTTTATTTGATCCATGAATTGTTTAGAAATGTGTTTTCATTTTCCAAACATGTGCTTTTTTACTGGTTCCATTTTTGTTACTAATTTCCTTTTGCATAATTGTCAGAAAAAGTGATCATACAAAACTACTATTTCTTGAGACTTGCTTTACAGCCTAGCAGCTAATCAGTTTTTTGTAAATATTCCATGGGTGTCTGAAAAGAGTATATTCCCCATTCAGGGGATGCACTATTCTGTGTGTGTTCATTAGCTCAATCTTTTTCTTTATTTTTTGTTTTGTTGTTAATCCTTACTCAAGGATATTTTTTCATTGTTTTAGAGCTTGGAAGGGAGAGTGAGAGACAGAGACATCAATGTGAGACACACATCAATTGGTTGCCTCCTGCATGCACCCCGACAGGACTGGGGAATCTGCAACCAAGGTATGTGCCCTTGACCGGAATCGAACCTGGAACCCTTACATACAAGTGCCGATGCTCTATCCACTGAGCCAAACCAGCTAGGGCTAAATCAGCCTTTAATTGTGTTTTTCAAGCCTTTCTAATAATTTTGTCTGCTGGATATATCAATAACTTAGACAAGTATGTCAAAATCTCCTACCTGATGATGGATTTATCAGTATCTTCTAGCAGTTCCTTCAGGCTTTGTATTTACTGTGTTTACTAAGTATTTAGATTTATTTCTAAATAAATTGTATTTTGTACTTTCTATTTTTCTATTTCTCATTCATTTCTCCTTTCTTGCCATCTTTTGGATTGATTTTAGTGCTATTTTCCCCCTGCTATTCTTGTGGGTTTTGTTTTTTTACACTCATTATTTAGGTATATTTGCTATTTTTTTGTCTTTTATCTCTGGTTTATTGTTTTAGATTAAACGTTTATCTTTTTTTAGAGCTGTTTAAAGTTCACAGCAAAATTGAGGGAGAGAGAGAGATTTTCCACATACCTTTCCCCCGAGCCCCCATTATCCACATCCCCTACCAGGACAGTACATTTATTACAATTGGTGAACCTATACTGAAACATCTTAAGCATACAAAGTCCATGGTTTACATTATGTTTACTACTATCAGTGTTGTACATTCCATGGATTTGGTCAAATGTATAATGACATGTATCCATCATTAGATGGAAGTACTTTTTTTATACATTCTTTCATTTTTCCTTTTACTCGTTTGAAAATTGTCTTATATGTTTATTCTTTTAGTGGTTGCCCTAGATCAGCGGTTCTCAACCTGTGGGTCACGACCCCTTTGGCAGTCGAACGACCCTTTCACAGGGGTCGCCTAAGACCATCCTGCATATCAGATATTTACATTACAATTCATAACAGTAGCAACATTACAGTTATGAAGTAGTGACGAAAATAATTTTATGGTTGGGTCACAACATGAGAAACTGTATTTAAAGGGCCAGAAGGTTGAGAACCACTGCCCTAGATGGTATTTAGATGTTAAAGCTGTACATGTATACACATTTAGAAGTCTTGTGTCTTTCCCGTGGTTTGAAACTATCACTGTGTAGTAATTAACCCTTTTTCTGTCTAGTTAATGCTTTGCTTCACAATTTATTTAGTTTGAATTAGTATGGACACACCATCTTTCTTCTAGTTTGTATTTGCTTGGCATATTTTATTCTCATGATTTTACTTTCAGTGTTTGTGTTCTTATATTATAAACAACGTTTACTTGGATTAAAAAAAAATCTAGTCTGGCAAAATAAAAAGAAAGAAAAGTCATTAATTCCATTTCCCCCCACTCATCACAGTAATAAGCATCAATAAGTTTGATAGCCCACTGTGTGGTCAAGGCTGTGGGGAAACGATGTTCTCAGAGACAGCTGGTGGGGTGTAAATTGGTTGATTCTCCCTGGAGGACAATTTGGCAATTCTGTCACATGTCTTTTGTTCCAGCAATTCTGGCTGGGTATTGAACTTTTGGGTCTGCCAACTAAATGGGGGAGAAGTGGCATTTAATTTGTTTTTTCTTTAATTAAGAGTGAGAATTTCTAACATGTTTGTTAGAAATTTCTGATTGCTGAATCCCTTGAACCAGCAGTAATACAGATTTTTCTTCAAAGGGATCGAGCTTCAGATTCTCTCAAATCTTGAGGGGGAAGAAATTATTATTATTCAGCAGATGGTGCTGGGCTAGCTGAATAGCTACTTGGAAGAAAATCAGTTTAAATTATTACTCACACATCAAAATAAATCCAAAAAATTAATGATTAAATACTTTTTTCTAAAAGTCATACCATTAGAAACTAACAAGTATTTAGAGTAGTCAATATTTTTTTCTGATCTCTGCATGGAGAATGACTATCTTCCTAAAAAAAAACAAACATAAAGGAAAAATAGTAGATTTGATCACATGAAAGTTTTAAAACTTAAAATAGATTAGATGGAACAGGTGTGGACAATAGGTATAAAATGTTCTAAACTGAATAAGCTTTAAAGGAGCCCTGTTCTGTCATTTTGAAGGCAGCACAGCATAGTAGTTAAGTTGTGTGCTCTGGAGTCAGGCTCCTGAGTTCAAACAAGCTCCACCACCTCAGGTCTTTCACTTTGGGCAAGTTATTTAACCTCTATTTCACAATTTCTTCATCTCAAATTAGGGAAAATTGCATTTCCCCCCTCACAGGGTAATTTAGGAAGGTTGAGTAAATTATTAGTTTTTAATGTTAGGCTCATCATTAATATTATTCGTATTAATTATTATTTATATTAATACTAGAGGCCCGGTGCACAAAAATTTGTGCACTCAGGGGGAAGGGAGGGTCCCTCAGCCCGGCCTGTGCCCTCTCGCAGTCTGGGACCCCTCGGGAGATAACGACCTGCTGGCTTAGGCCTGCTCCTGGGTGGCAGAGGGCAGGCCCAATCCCTAGGTGCAGCCCCTGGTCGGGCTCAGAGCAGGG
>NW_005367694.1:1617129-1618663 GCF_000412655.1 Myotis brandtii
GGAGCAGGCCTAAGCCAGCAGGTCGTTATCTCCCGAGGGGTCCCAGACTGTGAGAGGGCACAGGCCGGGCTGAGGGACCCCCCTCCCCCCAGAGTGCACAAATTTTCTGTATAAAATGCAGAGAGAAATCAGTAGATAAATAAATGAGCAAAGGAAAAGAACACAATCTATAAAAATTACATAATTAAGAAATCTACAGAATCATAATTAAGTAATTTTGAGATTAGGAGCAACAGTTTGGCGGTTTGCATGTGAGAATCTAGTTTGTGCCATGTTGAATTTAAGACACCTGTTAGGCAGTAGAAACAAACTAAATGCCAAATGTTTATTGAATGGTTGAGTAAATTATGATACATCTGCTTAAAGGAATATTGAAAGTCATTAAAAGTTTTTGTGGGGGTCTTTTTTGTAAAACGTTTACAGCATGGGAAAATACTAATTAGCAATATATACTAGGGAAATAATATAGCATTTATTACATATAGTATGATCTCATTTATGTACAAGGAAATGCATACAAAAATTCTATAAAATATATCAAAACATTAGCAGTGGTGAGAGAAAGGAAGGGAGAGAGAAACATCAATGTGAGATCAGTTGCCTTCCATATGCACCCCTACTGGGGATTGAACCCACAGCCCAGGTATGTGCCCTGACCAGGGAATTCAACCGGCAACTTTTCGGTGCACAAGACAGTGCTCAATGCTCAACCAATTTACCCACTCCAGCTGGGCTGAGACATTTTCTTTATTTGGCTTTCAGGAAATCACTGGATACACCGTCTCAACCTCCATATATAGGCACTTCTCTTCCCATTCTCTATCTGCTGGAGTAAGCCAGACTGTTCTTCAGCCTCTTCTGTTTGCTTCTGTCTCCTGCTTCCTAGGTGGTCAATTGCAATCACTTGACTTTAAATAACTATAAATTAGTGACTCCCATATTCGCATCTCCTGCCCTACCTCTCCTCTGAACTCCAGACTTATATACCTCAAGTAGCATGTTTAATAGGCATCACAAACTTAATAAGGCAAATAATACTCTTTATTTTCCCCCCAAATCTGCTCTTTCTGTGATGTTTTGTGCCATAGTACTAGTAAATGAAACCAGGGGTCTGCAATTACTCTGGAAAACAAACACATAAAGAAACAAAACTTGCCCTAGCCAGTTTGGCTCAGTGGATAGAGCGTCTGCCTGCGGACTGAAGGGTCCCAGGTTTGATTCCAGTCAAGGGCACATGCCCGGGTTTCGAGCTCAATCCCCAGTGTGGGGTGTGCAGGAGGCAGCCAATCAATGATTCTCTCTCATCATTAATGCTTCTCTCCCTTCCTTTCCCTTCCTCTCTGAAATCAATAAATATATATATACTAGAGACCCGGTGCACAAAAATTTGTGCACTCGGGGGGAAGGGGGGGGTCCCTCAGCCCGGCCTGTGCCCTCTCGAAGTCTGGGACCCCTCGGGAGATAACGCCCTGCTGGCTTAGGCCTGCTCCCGAGTGGCAGAGGGCAGGCCCAATCCCTAGGTGCAGCCCCTGGT
>NW_005367694.1:1620070-1636901 GCF_000412655.1 Myotis brandtii
AAGCTGCCTGGCTGCCGGCCGCCATCTTGGCTGTCAGTTAATTTGCATATCTCCCTGATTAGCCAATGGGAAGGGTAGCGGTCGTACGCCAATTACCATGTTTCTCTTTTATTAGTGTAGATTTTTAAAAGAAACAAAATTTGAGTTCTTTTTTAGTCCATCAGCAAATGCTGTTAGCTCCATCTTCAAATTATAACCAGCATCTAATCATGTCTCATCAGACCTACCTCTACCTTATCAAGCATCTTTCATTTCTTGCTTGGATTACTAGGATAGCTTCCTAACTGGTCCTATGGCTTCTACTCTTGTCTCCATATGACTTATATATATTTAGAACCCAGGTGGAATTATATTACTTATAGAAACCATTAAACGGCTTTCCATCACACAATATTAAACCTAAGGCCCAGGGTCCTATATCATCTGCCCCAGTTTCCTATTGTGTTCCCTATATCTTAAAAAGAAAAAAACATTAGCAGTGGTTACCTTTGAATGATGGGGCTGTGGGTGCTGGAGTTGAAAGATCTTGGGTAAGTCATTCACACAGATTAGAGGGTCAGCCATTGGAGGCCTTCTCACTTCCACAGAACCTGTCAACTGACTTCAACCTGAAGAAGGACTTCACTGGCTCTCATACAAGACAAGCCCCGTAGTGTTGAGATTCCCAGACAGTCACTTTGACTGGAACCTGGGCTTTATTTCTTCCAGCATGGCCTTCCTCTTGTGCTATCTTTATTTTTAGTCTCGTTGTTTTGGTGACAGGATAGCCACTAGCAGCTCCAGGCACACACTGACAGGTCTCCTGATGGTTTCAGCTTAGGGCTGGCACTCATTGTCTCTTTGGACCCACCCCAGACTAGTCATTGTGGCCAAGGGAACCCATCCAGGTCACAGCACAGCCAGGGTGGGTGGGCAAGCCTGGGCGCTCCCCCATGGCAAGAGCAGCTCATGTGGTTAGAGGGAGTCGACACTGGTAAGCAAAACCAACAGACAAAAAAAGATGAGGAATTCTGCATGAAAAAAAAGTTGAGGAGCCCTAACCGGTTTGGCTCAGTGGATAGAGCGTCAGCCTGCAAACTGAAGGGTCCCAGGTTTGATTCCAGTCAAGGGCATGTACCTTGGTTGCAGGCACATCCCAGTAGGGGGTGTGCAGGAGGCAGCTGATTGATGTTTCTCTCTCATCGATGTTTCTAGTTCTCTATCCCTCTCCCTTCCTCTCTGTAAAAAATCAATAAAATATATATTTTTTTAAAAAGTTGAGGAATTCTGTTCTTCCCCACTTTTATTTTTTTAATTTAAAAAATGTAGTTTATGCAATGAGTCTCTCCATTTCTCAGATAACCTACTGTTTGAAAAGCTTCTAGACTTTGTTATTGTCCATATATATATATATATGTTGTAAATGTGACCATAAGCTGTATCCTTTTTTATTACCGACAGAGAGTTATATTTATTCATCTGAAGCTTGGGTGAGAGTTCTAGGCTAAAGATAGATCTGGGAGTTATTTTACACATGGCATTTGAAATCATGCAAGAGGTTCAGAGGATAGAAGAATGAGATGTATAAGAAGCTGGATAACATGAACCTTCAGTGGGCAATGGATTAAATGAAATAGGAACTCTTGAAAACTAGAAAGAATGGACAAAGAAAATAACTAGCTCAGTATTTTACAGAAGCAGACGATGGCATTAGAAGAAAGAAGACATGTTCAGCAGTCTCCATGCAGCAGAGAGGCTTCTAATGAAGGGGTCATTGGTGACCTCATAAGAGCAGTTAAAGCATTAGTGTGAGAAGTTTGAAATGGAAAGGAGACAAATTAGTGGTTCAGATGAGGGAGAGCTGGTTGTGATCACGCCACGTGTCGCAGAGATTTGGCTTTAATTAGGGAGAGGCTCTCCTCTTTCCACAATGAGGATATGTGTGAATTTGGGTGGAGGGACATCCAGGAATGTCACTCCTGGGCATCTCAGTAGCACCCTCAGTGAGATCTGCTGAGGATAATGAGGTCCAGTTGATAGGAAGGTTATGCTTCAAGTGGTAGGAGTTGAGAAGACTCTTAGAATAGAGAAGGGGCAGACCAGGGATTTTCCAGAGCAGTTGGGGGGCCTTCATGAGATTTTTAAAAAAGCTTGCAATTTTGTACCATAGGAGTTCTCAATAGCATACTCCTTACACCTCTGAGGTCCCAAAGTCCTTCCAGGGTATCTGTGAGGATAAAACTATTTTTTTATATTATAAGGCATTGTTTACCCTTTTCTCTGCTGCCATCTGCACTCTTGGTTCTTAAGCAGTGGTGAGCAAGACTGCCAGCACCTCAACACAGGACAAGGTGGTGACAGTGCCATGCCCTCACAGCTAAAAACCAATGCCAACTGCAGTCAGAATGTTCTTTTTTTTTTTTTTTTAATATATTTTATTGATTTTTTTACAGAGAGGAAGGGAGAGGGATAGAGAGTCAGAAACATCCATGAGAGAGAGCCATCAGTCAGCTGCATCCTGCACACCCACCACTGGGGATGTGCCCGCAACCAAGGTACATGCCCTTGACTGGAATCGAACCTGGGACCCTTGAGTCCTCAGGCCGATGCTTTATCCACTGAGCCAAACCAGCTAGGGCCAGAATGTTCTTGTTGAAGCAATAGAAATACTCTTTATTAAAACCCACCCTTCATATATGTCTTTTTAATGTTTTATGTGGCAAAATGGGAAGTACACATAGAACATGTCTGCCACATATGATTGCCCTGGTTTTCTCACGGAAAAGCACTTGTTTGAATTATGAGCTGACTTAGCTGCTTTTTGAAATTGATCCTCAAAAGTTTTGGGGGGGTTTGTTTGTTTGTTTTTCTTAATTCTTACCTGAGGATATTTTTTCACTTCATTTATTTGTTTATTTTTTTAGAGAGAGAGTAGAAGGGAGGGAGGCGGGGAGAGAGAGAGAAACATCGATGTGAGAAAGACACATCTATTGGTTGCCTCCTGCACACGCCCCGACCAGGGCTAGAGATCCAACCTGCAACCCAGGTATGTGCCCTTGATAGGTAATAAAACCTATGACCCTTCGGTGCATGGGCCAACGCTCTAACCACTTAGACACTGGCCAGGATGATCCTCAATAGTTTTTAAGGGCGGGGTTCTGTGGTCAGAAAGTTATGGTAGCACAGTTTGCACAGCTAGGTCATTTTCTTGGTCCCCATTAAGAAACTCAGGTTGAGGATGGAAGTGACAGGTTGCAGCCTTGATCCAGGATCAGTTTTGCTGGGTAGGTGAGATGGACCCAAAGCCATGCGATGGAGAGCCAGTCTGATGACCCACCATGGGGTCTAGGCCTGGGGTGGGGGCCAGAAGGGTGGGGTTATATTGCTAAGCACCCACTGAAACTAAAGAGAAGGTGTGGGTTCTGAGAGGGCACCAGGGAGAGTCAGAGATCACGGTCAGCCCCGGAGGGACTTCAGTCTCTTAGGAGAAATAAGACCTGTATCCAAGGAAACATACGCACAGGCAGCGTGATTCATGCCATCTGAGTGGTGCCAGCGGATTGCTGTGTGGTGTGGGAGGGGGAGGCCGGGCACTCTAACTGTGAGATCAGCACCTGCCAGCTGCTTCCCATTTCTCTCCTTTTCCCCTTCTGTAGTTGTGATTAATGCAAGAAATATCACTTGCAGTAAAAGGAGGCTAGAGATCCAGTTATTTTTCAAGTAGCAAAATAAAAAGTTACCTTCCTTTGAAATTGTTACCTGGAAGATTAAGGGCCTAGAATTTTTTTAACTTGAAGGAACTAAGAGATCTGTTTTAGAAATGCTTAAACTACCAGGTGCCTTGAAGTGGGAACGTACCCCACCCCTCAACTATTTAGAAATATTGCTTTAGAATGAGACTGTTGCTAGGCTGACCTGGACTTTTTCTGACACCAGTGGTGTCTAATTGGGCAAAAGGACAAATGACTTCTAATCTCAGCCAAGTTCTTGGGGAAATGTCTGTGAGCTCTTCTGAGGAAGGGGTGGTTGGGAGTAGGTAAGGTAGATTTTATTACCTGTGTTATAGGTAAGACTCTAAAACTTACTCGGCAAAGGTTGTGTCACGTGTACATACATCTGTCTGGTATTCCATGGGACTCAGATGTGAGCAGGAGGTGCCTCAGTTCTTGACCATCATGCTGCACTGTCCTGACCTTTGAGTGAGCCTCCTCTGAAACCAAGCCAGATGTAGGCCCCGTGAGACCCCATGTCACAGCTGCAGAAATGACAGCTCTTCTGCTGCCCAGACTGCTTCAGTCAAAGCCTAACATGTCTAGATTCCCAAGAGCATCCTCTGCTCTGAAAAGTCTCCTAACCTGTAGAGCAAAATGTCATTGTTCCCTAATATCCTAAGGTAAACTCGTGTGTGTTAAAACGATTGATAGAGGCAAAAGTTCATTACATGTGCTTTAAAAAAAACTTTTACAGTTACCCTTATGGACATGAGAAAAATTCTTTGCTATGTGGAATTTCTCATTATGCCCAACTTGTGGTTTACCACATTTATTTTCTCTTAATTGTCTTGAAGATCAAGATGGGTGACATGCAACTAGGGGAGTCACTAGTTGGCATTAGATGAGCATGCAAAGAGCATGCGCGCACACTGACAAACGCACGCCCTTATAGTGACCTCAGGCAGTTAGGTGCCTCTTCAGCCCTCCACCTGCTCTCTGGAGTTTGACTTCCTAGCACATAAGCAGTCACTTCAGAAGGTGCATTGGCCTGTTGCTCTCAAGGATTAAATGAATGAGTAAAATTATTTTCCTCTACCATTCTACACTTAGAGCTTAATGGCATGTGGCTGAGGTTGATAGCCTAATCAATTATCACTGCTTCATTAAGTAGATGCCACTGTGGGTTTTTTGTTTGTTTAAGTGTCACTATATTCTCTAGGACTTAGGAGAGGCTTGGATAGCTTTTCGGTTCCCCTTAGGATTTAAAGAAAGGACCTGCCGCTTAAATTGAAAACCGCTGGTTTGAGCGTCATTAAAGAGACAATTTTAAAAGAAGCCTCCTACCGCCCAGCTGGTGTCACTCACTTGGTAGAAGCATTGTCCAGTACACCAAGGGGTGATGGGTTTGATTCCCGGTAAGGGCACATACCCAAGGTTTTTGTTCTATCCCCAGTTGGGGATGTGTATGGGAGGCAACTGATTAGTGTATATCTCTCACATCTCATATCTATGTCTATCTGTCTCTCCCTTCCTCTCTCTAAAAAAATTTTTTTTTAATTTTAGATCTTTCAAAAAAGAAGCCCCCCCTTGCTACCTCTTTATCAGAACAATAATGTATTTTCTGACATTTATTGTTTCTCATTGACATCTACTTCTGATACTAAATCCAGGAAGTGTTCTGTCACACTTCCCTTAACCCTTGTCCCAGCTGGAGTTAGCCATGCCCTTTGGCTATCTTCGTGATTTGAGATGTTTCCTGGATACTAGGTATGGAGGAGTCCATCAGGATAAACTGTCCATCAACCCCCTCTCCCCCATCTCATTCCTGTTGATCCTACACTTGCTTCCTACTGTTAACGTGAAAGAGATGTTCAGCTGCTAACTATGGTCAGATTGAGAGGATACTTTTAGTTTGGGGCCTTGGAGAAAGATGCCAAGCTGCAGAATAGACCAAGCACCTTTGCTTCACACATGAACCTTGGTCAGGACCTGGAAGGAGGGGACTGAAACCACATAGGAGGACAAGTGACCATTTTCTTCTATTACCTTAGAGGTCTCTCCTGTGTTGAAAGATAAATTGACCATTGCAGAAATCACTTTGGAGTTAACTTAAGAGAAGTACATACATAAAACTGTTGCCTTTGACATCTACAAAGCAGAGTAGTGATTTAGGAAAAGTCCAGGTGTGGCAGGCAGACTTGGGTTTGAAGTCGTCTTCCACTTTCAGCCTCTGGCTGAGCGTCACCTTTCTAAGTCTGGGTCAGCAAGTGTCGGATAGTCACAGTCTCAAGAAGCTCGGAGACATCATAGGCACCCAGTGTGCTGACTCTTCTCCCCAGGGCGATGCTTAGCTATTTGTTTTTGAGTCCCTTTACTTAAACAGGAAATGGAAGGTATTTCAGTGATTATTCCTTTGGTTTCTCACCACTGCAAAACTTTCTCTTTGTAGCTCTGGATTTACTGGACAAAATGTTGACCTTCAACCCTCACAAGAGGATTGAAGTAGAACAGGCGCTAGCCCACCCGTATCTGGAGCAGTATTATGACCCAAGTGATGAGGTAAGAGCCTGTGCTCCTTGCTGCTTCTGCAGGGATATATGTGAGCCAGCAGCAGGCCCAGCCAGGAGGGGCCCAGATGGCCTTTGTAGATTGTTCTGAGAGATACTTGCTGCTGTACCTGGTCCTCCCACTATGCCTACCTCCTCCGCCTGGAGGCCTAATTCTGTCAGCACAGCTTGAAACCCTTCTTCAGACCCTTTTATCTTAGAAAACTTCTAGCAGGGGTGAGGCTGGGAAATAGTTGGATAAAGGGGAGCACAGATAAGGAAGGGTTCCAAGAGTGGAGACCATTGTCATGGTCTATGGCAGGTAGAGACGCCTGAACCAAAGTGCCTGTCCTGAGGATAGAGAGGAGGTTGCCTGCTTGGGGATGGGTGTCATGTAGATTAAGGGGGCAGGGAGGTCAGCCTGGACAGTTCCCCTATAGCTTGGTGACTTCAAGTATGGTGTACCTCCCTGAAGGTGGGAACACAAGAGCCTATTGTGGTAAGAGATGATGAGTCCACAGGTCAGTGTTGGCAGGTCTCCAAGCATTCTGGAGATCCAACTAAAGATAGCAGAGAAAAATGCAATATGAACCAACGTTGGGATCTTTCTAGTTGAGGCTCATATGTGTAGAAAGCAAGCCTTCACACTCCTATTTTTGAAAGAGGGAGAGCCAAGGAGGGTGTATTAAAATTAAAGGGGAAAATAGAAGAGGAGAGGAAAAGCTATAACAGCTAAAAGCTGATAAATGAAAGAAATCAAGAGGAAGTATTTATTAAGCAGCTTCCCCTTCCACCTTTATCCCCTCCTCCAGAAACAAGACATCTTGCAAAGATACCTCCAGTATAGTAAACAACAAGGAACTAGGTGAGGGAGCATACCTTATGGAGCCCTCAGTACCCCTGTGAGCTAGAGATTTCCAAAGCCCCTGTGTCCTCATCTCAAACTGGTTGCCACCCATACCCAGCAGGGGGTTGGGAGGATTCGGATGGCGTAGGTAGGACACCCAGTGTGGTCTCACACAGAGCCGTCCTTCAGGGCAGGCTAGCTACTTGTTGCCTTCTCTCATGGACACGCATTCTTTCCCCCCTTTCAAGAGGCCAAAGCTTTAGTGTAGACTTTGGAGCCCATACTTGCTTTCTGTGAGGTCTGGTGGGAGGAATATGTGACTAGGCATCCAATGATTAACAACTGGTATCATCATTAGATTAGTTCTATAACATAGTGTTAGTTGGGGGTACTTAAAAATCAAAATATAAATAATATTAATTGACTAATTTTGGGTTTTGTTGTCATTGATAATGTATGGAGTTGTTTTTTTACATAGATAGTTTTCATCTATACTGAAATAGCTGTCTAGTTAAAGAGAGTGATAAAAGAAAATTTGCAGGAAAAATACAAGAAAGATCACTTTGTAGTCTTTTTACAGTATTATTATTAAAGCTTTGGAGTATTTCCTGCCCAGCTTACATTTCTGTATCTAAATTTTAAAAATAAAATAGGGTTCATTCTGTTTAACATAAACGTGGGTATTTTCCCATGATACAGTAAAACTTCGATATAAAGGATTAATTTGGGAGAGGGTATGTCAGTTAAAACCAAAAGTCCGTTATGTAATAAAGTAGGTTTTCCGAATGCATATGTTAAAAAATTGACAAAATAGTTTACCTGTTTTTACTTATAGACACATTTGTGTAATTAAAATTAAGTATGTATGAAAAGTTTCATTTCACAGAAAAGTTTTCTATGTCTATTACAGTAATTTTAAATTTATACTGACTCGGTCTAGTAAATGCGTGCATTCACCAGTCACCGAGAGTAAACTGAGGCCCACGGCTGGAGCCTGGCTGAGCACACTGTGGGACATTGGCAGACAGGCGTTGAAACTGCTGCAAAGTCACCCCACTCGACAGCAGAACCAATTACCCTGTGAGGTGCAGTGTGATCACATGCTAGTCATTCGCTGAGCATTGTTTATGACCGATGACTCTCCGATTTAAATATGTAGACTATAGATATGTAATGTTTATTTACGTGGGTGATATTATTGCAGTGTTTTTTTCCAACATATGGCCTATTTGCTAGAATTTGTTAAAAATAACTGAGTTAATAAAAAAATAACCTATTAATTTAATTATGAGCAAACATTGGTTAAAAGCATTTTAAAATTAACAGGGCATTAATTTTCACATATGATATACAGACCGGAAACTTTTCCCGTTAAATCCAAAGTTCATTATATCGAGGTCTGAAAAATCGAGGGTTTACTGTACTAATCTTTCTTGCAGCTTCATTTTATATATATTTTAATTGATTTCAGAGAGGAAGAGAGAGGGAGAGAGAGAGAGATAGAAACATCAATGATGTTTGAGAATCATTGATCGGCTGCCTCTTGCAAGCCCCCTACTGAGGATCGAGCCCACAACCTGGGCATGTGCCCTTGACCAGAATCGAACCCGGGACCTTTCAGTCTGCAGGCCGATGCTCTATCCACTGAGCAAAACCGGCTAGGGCTGTAGCTTCATTTTTAACACTCCAAAATATTTCTTCATATAAAGATATTATAATGTATTTAATCAAATGCATCTATTTGAATATTTTGGATTTTGATTGTATAAACATACCATCACCCCTACAAGTTTCTGTGATTCTTAACTTTCAGTGCCTTAAAACATTTGAAAATTATTCTGGGATAAGTTCAGATGGATACTCGTAATGAATTCAATTGCTCCCTGTTCGTTTATTAAGTGCTCACAGGAAGTACACTTTGAGGCATGTGGGGCGCAAGTACATAGATACTTACCATAGCTACCATAGCTCTTGGTCTTTAGTAGATGTCAGTCTTGTATACATTTCAGAGACTCCTAACCATAACAATTGTTGTCTACTAAATATTTTGTTTTCTCTTAAAGCCCATTGCTGAAGCACCATTCAAGTTTGACATGGAATTGGATGACTTGCCTAAGGAGAAGCTCAAAGAACTCATTTTTGAAGAGACCGCTAGATTCCAGCCTGGATATAGATCTTAAATTTGTCAGGTACCTGGAGCTTTGACCATACAATAAGACCTAGAGAGGGAAAGAGAATATAAATTAAAAGTTACCTAAAAGAAGGTGGGATCTCTGTAGACCTGCATGGAAGCTTCATGAGTTTAGATTATAAGATATGGTGGACAATACAGTGATATTGGTAGATTTTTAAAAAGCAAGTGCTCAAATAAAGGAAATGCAAATCATGATTTTAGAGAATGTATGGAAGAGGGAGAATAGGGCTTGTATTAGAACCCTATAGAAGTGAATGGTGAAATAAAGAATTGCAACCAAGGGTTAAAGCATTTGCTGTGGAAATGCTTCGGACAGACTGGCATGGAGGGGCTGGAGGTGTCCTTTGGCAAGCAGCAGTATCATGTACAGTGTGCACACAAGTGGCCCAAGGGGTGCTATGCTTGTATTAGAATAGGAAGCCACCTGGTGGCATTATGGAAGAGCAGATTCTGCAAGTGGTAGACATTTGGGGGTTTCTTACCTGGGTCTGTATTTCATTCTCTCGTGCCTTTTTATTTTCATACTAGAGGCCCGATGCTCGAAGTTTGAGCAAAAGTAGGCCTTCCTTCCCCCGGCTGCCTGCACCGGCTTCCCTCTGTGACACCTGGGACCTGGGCTTCCCTTGCAACCCCGGCTTTGTCCGGAAGGACGTCTGGTCTAATTAGCATATTATGCTTTTATTATTATAGATTATTATAGATGTTGAGGTCTGAGGACAATGGCTCAGGCCAAGGATTTCAGTGGCAGTGTTTTCACTTCTCCCAAGGAAGGTACAAAACTAAGAGAAACCTAGAGGTGAAATTAATTCATAACATACAGTGGCTGCTTTAAGCAGTGTTTCTCAGAAGTGTGGTCTATGTCCGTCCTCCCCCCCCAGCAATCTGTGTTTTAACATGTCCTTCAGAGGATTCTGACACTCACAGTTGAGAAACATTAGCCTGTAAGTGGTTAGAGTAGATTTGACCATTAGTGATTCTTAACTTTCAGTGCCTTAAAACATTTGAAAATTATTCTGGTTAAGTTCAGATGCATACTCGTAATGAATTCAGTTGCTCCCTGTTTGTTTATTAAGTGCTCATAGGAAATGCACTTTGAGAAATACAATTTCTCCAAGTGGAATAGAGAATGGGGATAATGGAGGGGGAAATGTGCTCCTTGTACTTTTGGAGGTGACCCATTGCAGACATCTGGAGAGACAGGTGAACCCTGTCATGTACAGAAAATGAGTGAAAGCTGTCAGCAAGTTGCCACCAGCTGCCTTTCAGGGTGCTCTCAGAGGTCAGCTCCCCTCGACCTGGATGATGAAACCCGCCCCTGCCTGTGGGAACTAGGCCACAGTTCCCTACTCTCCAGAATCGGGCCACCATCCTCTTCCAACCAGCACTTTGTTTTGCTGTTCTTCTGCACCACAGTCAGAGCATTAGTAACAACACACGTCCTGCTGCCTATGTAGTTGATTTTGTCCTACCTGATCATCCAGAGAGAAAGAGACTTACTGAGAAGAGGGGGAGGGGGAAGAGTTTTTTGCTTCGTATTACTTTACAAAGACCCTCAGACTCTGGTTTTGATCATTATCGTGGTGGGTTAATAAAAGGCATCTTGAGTCTACTGAAGCCAGCCAGCTAGCCTGTGAGCAAGTGTGTGTGTGTCCGTGTGTCCCCCACAAGTGTATGGAGACATCTGAAGAGAGGTGCCTTTGAAGACAGCCCCACCCTTCAAAGCTGCCCTGTTTCACATGCCCAAGTGTTCCAAGTGAAATGACCTTTTTGCAGGTTTTTTCCTTTTTCACTTTTTGTTTTTCATGATGTTGCTGTTGGTAATGTTTTAATATGGTTCATTCTTTTCATTTTAACACTTTTCTAATGCTACTGCTGATGTTTTAATGTGATTCTTTTTAATCCTTACCTGAAGAGGTATTTTTTTCATTGATTTTTAGAGGGAGTGGGAGGGATGAAGGGGTGGAGGAAGGGGGAGAGAGAAACATCAATGTGAGAGAGACACATCAATTGGTTGCCTCCCAAATGTGCCCAGACCGGGGCCGGAGATCAAACCTGCCACCAAGGTATATGCCCTTGACCGGGAATTGACCCTGAAACCCTTCTATGTTTGGGCTGATGCTCTCACTACTGAGCCTCCCCAGCCAGGGCATTTTTAACTCGGGTTTGTTTGTTTGTTTTTCGATAGGACAAGGGATCAGAGGACTGGATGTGCTCAGACTTCGGTGTTCTTCCCAGTTCTTGACCCTGGTCCTGTCTTCAGCCCGTCTCGGCTTATCCACCTTGACTCCTTTGAGCCATTCGGAGGAGCGGTTTCTGGTAGTTGTGGCTTTTATGCTTTCAAAGAATTCCTTCAGTCCAGAGAACTGTTCCTGGCACCCCTGTGTGTGTCACCCACCGGTGACCTGTGGCAGTATGTACTTTCAGTGCACCTACTGCTTACCGTTGCTTTAGTCACTAATCACTTTCTGGTTTGAAAGATGCAGTGGTTCCTCCCTCTCCTGAATCCTTTCTTACACGACGCCCTGCTGACCCATGCAGTCACACCAGAGACAGTTTTTTCCAGGTTGGCTCTCGTCACTGGCGTCTCACTTTATGATAGGGAAGGCTACGACCTAGGGCACTTTAAGTCAGTGACAGCCCCTTATTTGCACTTCACCTTTTCACCGTAATTGTTTCCCCAGAGCAGGAACTCGTGGAAACACCTGGGATGACGTTGCCGCCTGCAGCAAGTGCTCCTATCCCGGGAATCTTTGGGGGCCCTTGTCAGCATCTTTTCTCATATCATGTTAGTCACTAACATTTAAGGTATGTGCTATTTGCCCAGCTTTTAGGAAACTCAGTACATTTTTCTAAATAAAAGAATAATGTACTGCACTCAGCAACTTCACTCTGTAGATTTACTGTGGTTACTTGTACAATTTATAGAGGTATAACACTTGCCAAAATGTGTTATATGCAGAACAGAGTGTTGGCAAGACTTATGCAAAAACCTTTAAAGTGGCAGCTTCACTCTGGATTTAGTGAGAGATGTACAAAGGTCACAGCAGGGTGCTGAGGAAAGTACCTGGAGAAGTAGCCAGTAGGCTGCCTGATGTCACTGGGACCGCCCCAGGTACGCATACCCCAAGCTACTTCACATGGTGTGCCACATTCGATGCCTGAGGATTTAGCAGAGGGTAAACACTGCGTCTTTAAATGAGAAAGTGTACAGTTCTTTCCTCCTACAGCATGTCAGCATTTCAAGTTCATTTTCAGCCTACAATATAACAGTTTGTAATAGAGCCTTCATGAGCTCATGACATGAAGCACTGTTCTGTCTCAAGTACCAAGTACTCTCAACTGTTTCTGATAATGCCGAGCTAAGACCATCAGAAAAAGCTAGCACTAAGTCACGTTTGGAGCGCAATCCCATGTTTTCCTGATCTCTTTAAGTATTTGTTCCTGCCACTGTACACTGTGGCATTGACCCGGTGTTCTATCCCCGTGCGGTGCCTCCTCTTGACTCCCCCACTGCTCTCTGTGGTGAGATATTTGCCTTGTTCAATAATTACTGTACCCTCGCATGACTGTTACAGCTTTCTGTGCAGAGATGACTGTCCAAGTGCCACATGCCTATGATTGAAATGAAAAATCTATTGTTACCTCTGAGTTGTGTTCCACGGAAAATGCTATTCAGCAGATCACTTAGGAATAATTCTATTTTTAGCTTTTCATTTCTCAGCTGTCCTTTATTTCTTGTTTGATTTTTGACAGCAATGGAAAATGGGTTTTATGAAGACTGCCTGCTAATATGAAAAGAAATGCACTTGTAATTCATGGAAATAAATGTACATCTTCTATCTTCATGTTCATGTTAAGATTCAGTGTTGATTTCCTCTGGATCAGCATGTCCGAAGGGACAGTCAGGTTCAGTTTGTGCTAAGAACAGAAATGCTTCCAGCCTCACCTTCCCACTGGGCACTGCCCAACACTTTGGTTTACATGAAATGACTTAGAAAGCATTTTTTTCCTATTTTTCCTACTTGCACAGCAGAGAAGTAAATTCTGACCTGTTTCTTTATTCAAATCATAGGTCTAAAATATCTCAAAACTCTGATGAAGAAGCCCAAACGTCTCAGGCTGGATTCTCTGGTTCTTTCTAAAGAGGGCTTGCCTGTGTGCCCCAGAGCTGCTGCTAGGCACAGCTGAGTACTGGGAGGGGCTGCTCAGCATCCCTCGGCCCCCCCCACCCGGCCCAGAGTCCTGAGGCTCATACCTCATGGGCTAAAGAAGGATGGCTGACTCATCCTCAGTCATTGGAACTACATCTAGATTCTTACCCTAAAATACATGATCTTTAGCTCCACGCTCAGAGCTACATGTCAAGGTCCACACAACATTGACAGGATATAGATCTGACTGTTACTTGATACATTGATAAGTCAGTTTTCATTTTAAAAGGAGCATTGACAGTTTTATTACTCTTGTTTCTGTGGACTCTTTAAGTGGAATGTTAGTAGTATTATGAGGTTAATCTTCAGTCCTCTAAATGGAAAGCCATAGTCTTGGTTACTAATGCCTGGGAACTGGGCTCTTCCCATCTTTGCTGGTACCTGGAGTCAGATTGGCATGAAACCACTAACTGCATTCTAGAATCACTGTAGCCATATGTGGTGTGCTTTTAATCAGTCATGCCAACTTGGTTTAATAGTTCAGAGAATTATCATAACCAAGGTACCTGTGAAAAGTACTAGCTGTTATGTGCGATAGACTCAACATTTGGATCTTCTTGCATCTCTAAAAATGTACAGATTAGGTCATAAATTTATATTGGTGAGAATGAACACTTTCATTATTGGTATGCTCACATAAGCTTTCAAACTAATGGCTTTTTTGGTGTCTAAAATGTAAGCAAAAAATTCCTATTGAAACATTCCAATTCTTTCATTTAGTGTGAAATAAAATACCTAATAGGCCAGTGGGGTGGATTTGAGAGAACTTAAGACGACTCTGCTGACTCCGGTCTTCAGAGCTGGTAGAGACACGCAGACCATTTTGGCGCATGGGGTGAAGAACATCTTTGCGTTTGTGTGCAGTACACAGTGCTTGGTGTGTTCACAGTGATTCCTTCTGCTGCAGGCATAGGTGATGGGTGTGGAGGTAGCTGCTAGCTTTCAGGACCCACACAGGGCTCATCAGTGGTTGTCTCTAAGGAGTCACAGGGATACTGCCCACGCCGCGTGCCACGTAATATTCAGACCATTCAGAGGAGACTGTTTTACCTTTATTTGCTTATATGTTAATACAGTTTTTAAATTGGTAACTTTTATATAGTATGGTAACAACATACATATGCACACATGCTTTGGGTCCTTCCATAATACTTTTATATTTGTAAATCAATGTTTTGGAGCAATCCCAAGTTTAAGGGAAATATTTTTGTAAATGTAGTGGTTTTGAAAATCAGAGCAATTCTTTTGCTTATACATTTTTAAAGCATTTGTGCTTTAAAATTGTGATGCTGGTGTTTGAAATATGATATTCCCATAGTGCAGATGAGAAGCATGGAGCAGTAGAGTGAATCTGTGGTTTCTCTCGCTGTAACCCAGCACGGCAGGTGGATCAGAAACGACTGGGAATCCAGAGCGAATTCTCTAGGGTTGCACCAGGTTTACCCTAAAGCTCGTTGCCTTTTTTGTGCTGTTTATCCGTTTAGAGCACTCAAGAAAGTTCTGAAACTGCTTTGTATCTGCTTTGTACTGTTGGTGCCTTCTTGGTATTGTACCCCAAAACTCTGCATAGATTATTTAGTATAATGGTAAGTTTTAAAAAAAAGTTAAAGGAAGATTTTATTAAGAATCTGAATGTTTATTCATTATATTGTTACAATTTAACATTTATTTGTGGTATCTGTGATTTGGTTAATCTGTATAAAAATTGTAAGTAGAAAGGTTTATATTTCATCTTAATTCTTTTGATGTTGTAAACGTACTTTTTAAAAGATGGATTATTTGAATGTTATGGCACCTGACTTGTAAAAAAAAAAAAACTACAAAAAAATTAGAATCATTAAATTGTGTCCCTGTGTTACCAAAATAACATAGTACTGTGCATGTATAGTTTAATTGGAATTTTATGTGTGAAAATATGAATTCGTCTGGTCCTTTATTAGAACGTTTCCCAAATAAGTGTATCTTCCTAATCGACTTTGCTGGTAGTAATTGGTGATAGAAGCACAGGCTGGAGCCCTGGGTCAGTGGTATTTCAGTGCTCCATCGGGTTCTGCGATTGGTCTTCAGACTGTGGGGGAGGAAGGCCGGGCGTCCTGACACAGTGCCCACGTGTCTCTTCCCACCTCGGCCCCGGCAGGTGTCATTGGTGGCCTGTTTTCAGACCAAGAAATCTGACTCCTTCAGGGACTCTTGGACATGCGGTTCTTGCCGACACTGGGCATCATGCAGGAGGATACTTACAAGACAAAGTATTGGAAATGTCTCTGGTTTCGTGTAGAAAGACCACAGGTTTTAACTGGGCCTCTGCTTATAGCTGCGCTGCCTTTCAGCAGGTCACTGCTGCTCTGTGCGTCTGTCCCTCACTGTGAAGTGGAACCAATATCCTTCTCTTGCGTGTGGTAAGGATTATGAAAGTATTTCTCAACTGTCCAGTAAAGGGCTTCAAAAAAAAGTCGCTCAGTAAGTAGCAAATGTTCCTAAATGCTTTGTGTTCATCTGAGAGGAAACCCGTCCACAGCTCGCTCCAGGGGAGTGGGCTCACCCACCGAGCCCCGAGTTTATGACGAGTGTTGGAAACACTCACAGGAGAAAGGCATTCGCCTTACCTTTGAGAGTAACACTCTTTGTTGTCCAAATCCTATAGAAAGCAATTAAAATCATCTTCCTTATTCAGCAAGGACTCTAGTAATCATTCTTTTCCCCTTTAATTCCGGTGAGTTCCTTGCCTTAGCAGTAATGCGGCCATTCCAGCTGGTGATACACACCAGCCCCCTGGGTGGCGCAGTTTGCTGCATTTCATCAGAACAGGAGTGTTCAGAGCAGACCAGTGACTACAGACCGGTCCTCTGAGAAGAGCAGAAACCAAACCCAGAGCAGGTGGAGGTGAGATATAGACCCGCTGGGCCCTGTGTGGAGGGGGAGGAGGGAGTGGGTGGTCCACTGAGGAGCAATAAAGAAGTGGGTTTTCTTGGGGGACAGGTGTGACTGTTTGAATCTAAGTAAGGAGGGAGGGACAGTGAAAGGGGATGATGGAGCTGTGCCTTGCACAGCTGAGAGCAGGTAAAGGGGGGTCTAGGTGGACTTGGGATGTGGAGGCTCTTTCTGAATCTAGGGCCAAGGGAGGCTGAAGACAGGTCATTTTCTAGGTGGAGAGGAAACAATGGAGTGAGGTACCCCATGGCATGTCTTTTTCAGTTGAAGTGGGAAACTGAGTCGGCGGAGAACGAGGAAGAGCCACCAATAGAAGCAGAAGTGGGAATGCCCGGCACTGTGGGGCCTGACGGTGTGATGGAGCAGATCTGTGGAGCTGCAGTGTTTTTCTCTTGAATGATGTCATTAGC
>NW_005367694.1:1637141-1648212 GCF_000412655.1 Myotis brandtii
AGTGGAGTGGCTGGGGAGAGAGGGCAAGGTGGCGGACCACCAGGGCTGGCGTGCAGTTGTGGAGGGGAGCCCTAGGATGCAGGGGATGTGGTGGGAGATGTTGAAAAGCAGGAGGCAGAGGTCAGAAGCCGTCATGCTCTTTGAAAATGTATGGGTTCTGGTACCCAAGTTTCCGGGTAGGTTTTCCATACAACAAGCACCAAGCAATTCTTGGGACAACTGGATGTCCAAGAATTCAACTTCATTATGATGCTGTCTACACCAGGATGGTGTCAGATCCCACAGGTTAGGGGCTCAGTCCCATGAGACTGCCTTCCGCTCCCCCACTTCAGATGCCAGTCACAAGCCCAAGTTGTCACTGGGCTTCTGACCAATGGGCTATGTATATAGATCAGGGGCTCCCACACCCCCTTCTCGGGTCCAGTTAATTTGCTAGAGTCTCACAGAACTCAGGCACACGTTTAACTACCAGATTATTAAAGGACATGATGCCCATGAACAGCCAGATGAGATCTGTAGGGCGAGGTTTGGGAGGGTCCCAAGCACAGGAGCTTTATAGAGGTGGGGGGTGTCAACTCCCAGTGTGTGGAAGTTCCTCGAACCCCATACTTTGGGGTTTATGGAGGCTTCACATAGGCATGATCCATCATTAACTCCATTTCCAGCTCTTCTCCCTCCTCAAAGAATGGGAATGGCACTGACGATTCCAAGCTTCTAATCATGGCCCGGTGTTCCCAGTGACCAGCCCTCATCCAGGAGCCCGGCCGGAGTGGCCTCAGAACCAAAGGCACGCCCAGCACCCAGAAAATTGCAAGGTTTGCAGAAGCCCTGTGCCAGGAACCGGGGTCAGAGACCAAATGTTAGAGCTGAAGATGCTCCTAGCCTTCTTATCACCCAGGAAATTGCATGGGTTTCAAGAGCCCTGTGTCGGGAATTCGGGGCAGAGGCTCGCTCACAGGCACTCTCCCAGCACTAGAGCCTGCGGTGGGCCTGTGGGGAGCAGAGCGTCATCAGATGAGGGCCGTTCAGAGAACCGGGCCCACAGTGGGCTTTGTCGTGCTGGGGGTTTTGAAGTGAGATGGTCAGTTGCCAGCACGGGAGGAAGAAACCCTGTCCCCTTTCAGTTGCAAATCACCCAGTGGAGGAAACCAGTTGTGTGGGTTTCTTTTTGCTTGACTTGATGCTGATTTACTAATCGCCCTCCGGTCAGATCTGCAGACTGAGTACCTGCTGCCTCATAAACCTGCTGCCAAGCCAGCCCTGGGCTCCTGAAGGCAACCCCTCCTGCTGCGATCCCTGAAGGGAGGGAGGGAACTGTGTGCAGGGGCTTTGCCATAGCATTTCCGTGGGTCCACAAGCGCGTGGATTCAAAGGCTGAATGATCACAGCAGGAACAGGAAAGCTGTTCTCATCTAGGAGCAAAGTTCTGTCTTGTGAGGGGATCAGGAAGAGCCTGTGGGACCTCGCCACTCCCTCCCCTGGGCTGGAGAGCCTCAGAGGGAACAGCTGGGCCTCCTTACTTTGAAATGAAAGGCATTTTTGCTCACTCACGCCTGGAAGAGTTACTTCCTGTTCCCTTCTGCCCCTTCATCTTCCGTGTCCTGATTCCTAAGCTTGAGAGTGAAGAAGTCTCTATAGTAACGTCCTGTGCTCACTGGTGTCGAGATGCTTTCCACTCACCGGCTGGACCGAGGGACTGACACCGGCTGGTTCAGAGCGGCCGTCTGTGATGTGCTGGGTGCGTCCCAGGGCAGAAAGCCCGCTGGTTACGCTCCATAACCCTGACAGACACACTGTGGCCACTGGCTTGGGAAAGGAACGGGGTTAGAGTGTCCGGGAAGGGAAGTACCTAATTGGGTAGGAGTTGGAGAGGATTATTCTTGAATTTCTTGGCCAGAGGAGCAGGGGAGCCGATGCCCCCTTTTTTAGTAAGACCAACAGGTACCAGAAACCGCTCTTAGCTGGGGAGGCCAGGGAGGCACATGTGTGGTGGGAAGAGGGTGTGCAGTGACCTGGGGCACCAGGACCAGAGCTTCCAGGCCCCAGCACCGGAGGGGGGTCTGCTGCAGATGCGAGATGGCTGTCCCCTCGCAGGGGCCACCGCAGCTGACGGCTGAGGCCCGTGTGGAGAGTCAGGCCAGGACCAGTGGCCACAGGGCCATTCCCCCTTTGTGTTTCCTCTGAAGCCCAGCGGAGTCGCCTCGGCTTCCACACCACCTACTCCCGTCTGAGCAGGAGCCACGGGCTGGCTCTCTGGGCGAGGGAATGAGGGTTTCCTGAGGGTTGACCAGCTACCCAGCGGGGAGGAGGGCACTGGTGCCAGGCCACAGGAAGGGACCCGTGACGGGGCCATGCCGCCCTGAAGAGCCACGCCGGTTTCTTTAAAGAATTACCGTTTCCAAAGATCGCCTTTGAAAATCTTTGCCACTTGTACACATCCCACACAGCAGTTTTCAATTTTTCAAATATTTCTATCACCAGTGCCCTTTTAAGAAATGAAATCAGTAAAAGTTCTCCTGCTCTGAGTAAGCAAGGGTGGGGCAGCCCAGCACCCCGCCCGCCGCCTCCCACAGAAGAGCACAAAGCTTCTGCCCCAGAAGATCCAAAAAGTGAGCGTAGCAACCACAGCAGAGCAGATGCCTCCCACAAAGAGAACAGGTGACTGCTAACACCTCAGGGTGGCCCAAGGAGGGGGCCAGCAGCGTGGGTCAGCAAGAGGGCCTGAGGGTGCGTTAGGTAGGGTGGGCCTCCTGGTTTTACCAGTAAAGTCCAGGAAAAACCCAATGGAGACGTCGTGCAAGTAGAGGTCGGGGTGGGCGATAGATGGTCGTTAAGGAAGATGAACTATGCCCGTCGGCCTGTGGACTGAAGGGTCCTGGGTTTGATTCTGGTCAAGGGCACGCACCTCGATTGCAGGCTCGATCCCAGCCCTGGTCCGGGCACGTGCGGCAGGCAATGAATCAATGTGTTTCTCTCACATGGATGTTTCTCTGTCTCCCCCCTCCCTTCCACTTTCTCTAAAACTCAATGGAAAAATACTCTCCGGTGAGGATTAACAACAACAAAGATGAACTTCAAGGCAATAGAGAGCGAAGCATTCAGTATCGATGCTTGTGCGGGGCGAGCATCAGGCTCCCATGCATGCTGTGAGTGTCGCCCTAAATGAAACAGGACTGCCCGCAGGGTGCTGGTGACCTGGAAGGGGTGGTGCGTTCAGTGATCAGTTATACAGACGTGCGATGTGCCAAGTGCTTAAAGGAGAACAAACGCAGGCACCACTGCTGCAGCCTTAGAAAGGGGACTGTCCCCGGCCCTGGCCGGTTTGGCTCAGTGGGTAGAGCGTTGGCCTGCGGACTGAAGGGTCCCAGGTTCAATTCCAGTCTAGGGCACATGCCCAGGTTGCAGGCTGGATCCCCAGTGGGGGGCGTGCAGGAGGCAGCCAATCAATGATCCTCTCCCTCTTCCTTCCTCTCTGAAATCAATAAAAAATATATTTAAAAAAGAAAAAGAAAAGGCACTGTCCCTGCTAGCGAGGCCAGGGCCACCCCAGGTTTCAGAAAGGAGAGTGGATCTCAGTGATGGTCTCCCCTGGCAAGGAGACACGGGAATACAACCGCAGGGACAGTGTTTGCAGGTTCCGACCCTGGACGGCCGGGACGGTGGCCTGTGGCCAGGGGCGCACAGGGCAAGGATGAGTTGCAGGAGGGGCTGGGCTGGCAAAGTTCATTCCCTGAAGAGAGAAGTAGCTACTTGCCTGTGATGTGCAAAAAGTCCATTTGCTTTTTGTTGTTTGGCTTTGCATTTTGCTTTTCCTCGTAGGTAACAGATGTACATTTCTGGTTCTGGAGGTCATGTCAGGCCCCTAAGGGAGCCCCCACTCCACCACCACTCTCTGGTCCTTGCGCCCCGTCCCCACCTGTGTCCCTCCCGGACAGCAGTCACGGAATCAAATCGGTAGGTCAGGTCACAGTGATCTCCCTGTGGGTGGCCCTGCCTCGCTCCCCACCCGCGGCTACAGTCCACTCACCCCATGTCTGTCTGGGCTCGGCCCTTCGCACCCATTCTGGGGGTGGGTTTGCCACTGGTGTTCAGGCTCCAGTGCAGGACAAGCGAGGATGGAGGGGGGATCTGGGGGAGACGGTCCCAGAGTCCCCAGAGTCAGGTACATCCTGGTACACGGGAGCTTCTATAAGTGCAGAAAGGGATGTCAAGAGGTTTAAAACTTGGTATTACTACGGTAAAGGAATCATTAGAACTAACAAGCATTTTATGGAAGATGCCATATCACAAAGTGGGGAGGCTGAGAATTCCAGGACATTGTGTCCACAAAAGTCTTTCATTTTACCTGTTCCCATTGATGCCTCTGTTTACTGACGAATAGGTCTCAGTCTCCTAGTGGCACTGGGCTGTGGCCTCCATAAGTGCTCCTCAGGGACTCTACCCTCTTAGGTAAGACAGACAGGCTAGAGGAGCTGGAGTTCAGTGATCTCTTTCCCCTGTTGGCTGAGCTCTGAGGAGGTCATCTCCCTTGCTGGCCGGCCTTCGTTATGGGGAATGAACAATCTGGGCATATTTCAGATGCTTGCTTTTCCTCTCCCCATAGTCTAAACCACGGGAATTTTGCTCCCATCTTCACTGTGAGAAGCTGTTGGGGCTCCCTGGAGATAAAACCCATGAAATTGTGGGTGTGGGGGGTGTCCTGTGACCTCAGTTCTCTGATGGATCCAGGAAGTCATTGATTTCTAGTTTAGTCATCTCTTTTCTTGAGTGATAACTTCAAAGCTCTTTTCATCTTGAAGATAAAATGAGTCTCCCCTGTTTTTATGCTTGCTACCTACCTATGCCGTCTCTAACAAATGCATCTAGAAGGGCAGGTGTTCGCTCGGCAGGTGTGGTTGGAGAGAACTAGTTAAATCCAGTGACTTGGACAAACTGGAGGACTGGAGAGAACTATCTTCTCATCTACTTTCAACACAGGCCAATATGAACAACAGGGGGGTGGGGGGCACTCTGCCATGGGTGACCAATAATAAAAGCCTATTTTGGCCCAGTCCATACGGCTCAATGGTTGACCGTCCACCTATGAACCAGGAGGTCACCATTCAATTCCTGGTCAGGGCACATGCCCGGGTTGTGGGCTCGATCCCCAGTGTGGGGTGTGCAGGAGGCAGCCAATCAATGATTCATCATTGATGTTTCTCTCTCTCTCTCCCTCTCCCTTCCTCTCTGAAATCAAAAATACATTTTTAAATCTATTTTTAAAAAAATGAATCACAAAAGTACAAACACTGCCTCATTCCCAACTGATAGCCAATCAAATAAATATTGTCTGCTTACATGAGGGAAAACCTTCAGGGCCATTAGTAAATAAGGAAATGCAGATTAAAATGAAGATGCGCCCTGAGCAGTGTGGCTCAGTGGGTTGGAGCATTGTCCCAGACACCCAAGGTGACAGGTCACATACCTAGGTTGCAGGCTTGATCCCCTTCAGGGTGTGTATGTGGGAGGCAACCGATTGATGTTTCTCTCTCTCTTCCTCTCTAAAATTTACACACACACACACACACACACACACACACACAGAGATATGTGTGTGTATGTGTGTATCCATCCTGGGGTGAAGACTAAAAAGATGCCATTTTGTGCATACCCTACTTTCTGTTTTTTTCTGCAAAAGCAAAATTATAAAAGCCCAATGTGAAGTTACAAGGAAGTATGTAGCCTTAGGCATTGCCAGTAGTGCTGTAAATTAATACAGTGGAATCTGGAGGGACTGGAGCCCATCAGAAGATGTGTTTTGACTCAGTAATTCCGTTACTGGGGTTTTTTTCCCCCTAGACAAGAATTGTAGGGAAAACGGCCACGTGTACAAAAGCGTTTGCACCAGCATCCTTTGTAATGGCAAGAAGAGGGAGAGCAGGCTCCGGGCCCAGCACGGGAATGGTCGGTACAGCAGGGGCAGAGTTTTAAGTGTTTCACTGTTACCTCCTCCAGCTTTGATCCCCACGCGCAGATCCCAGCCACACTTCCAAGCCAGGCCAATTCCTGTTCACTCCTCTGAAGTGACGTTGCCCCTTCTCTGGTCCCCCTGCCAGCAAATTCCTGGAAAGTACGCCGTGTGGCTTGCTCACTTTGACATGCCCACCACCTACCTCGGCTCCAGTACAAAGGAAGGCTCTGCTACAGCCTGACCACAGAATGTGGGCCATGGGCCCCCTGTGTCAGCATCACCCGGAGCCCCTTGGAAATGCAGCGACTGTGGTTTAAGATGGTAAATGTTATGTATATTTTGTTACAATTAAAAATTAAAGTGCAGAATCTTGGGCCCCACCTCATACATGCATTTCAACATCAACATTTTAATAAGATGCCAGGTGACTTGTTTAAATTTTGAGAAACCCCATATGTTGGTATATAGTTACTATTAAAATATGCATTCCTGTCATTAGTTACTAATTCTAATTAAGACATATTTTATTTTTCTCTCTCTATTTCCTTTCCCGGAATCTTTCATTTGTGGGATGAAGGGAGAAATCACAGTGGCAGCTGGCAGACTCCAAGGAGAGCATGATGCCATGGCAACCGCTTCCATCAGTAACTTAATTTCATCTCTGCTTTTCCATCTTTCTCTCCTTAATCCTGAAGCTGGAAATGCTTTAATTTGGAAAGAACATAAAATGGCTTGTGGTTGCTATGCCTACAGTAACGGCACACTTCCTAATGGGCCTGTCAGAAAGGAAACTGTCGGCAACTCACAGAAACTCAGACATCCAGCGGCCACCAAGAGCCTTCACCCCTGACTTGGCCAAGCAGAGCCCCCGGCCCGGGGAGAGTCCTGCAGCTGCGTGGCAGCCTGGCAGCCTGCACTGAGTCACACCGACGCAGGCTGCTTGGTCTGCCACCCAGAGGGTTTTAGGGAGAACATGCGACAGAGGCAGACTGGCAGACCCTTTAGGAGACCGGCTTTAGGTGACACCTACACTAAACCCCACCCAGCCGGCGTGGCTCAGTGGTTGAGCATTGACCTATGAACCAGGGTTTGATGCCCAGTCAGGGCATGTCTGAGTTTCAGGCTGGATCCCCAGTGTGGGGTGTGCAGGAGGCAGCGGATCAATGATTCTCTCTCATCATTGATGTGTGTGTGTCTCTCTCTCCTTCTCCTTCTTTTCTGAAATCAATAAACAAAAAACAAAGTCCCACAGGCTGGGGAGCTCGGCAGAATTTTTTCTTGACAGCTCTGCAGGCTGGGAGGGAGTTCGAGAGCAAGGTGTCCGCAGGGCTGGCTTCTCCCGCGGCCTCTCTCCCAGGCTTGCAGCAGCCACCTCCCTGTGTCCTCTCGCTGTGTCCTTACTCACATGGACACCGGTCAGACCGGATCAGGGCCCACCCTAACAGCCTCACTTTAATGTGATCATCTCTTCAAAGACCCCCCTCTCCAAATGGAGTCACATATGGGGGGACACAGTTCAGCCTGTACCACCCACCGGGCCAGTCCTCGGGGGATGACTGGCCTAGCCCTCAGCATCCACCTCTGTGTGTGAGCCAGCGCGTCAGCCAGCACATGCCATGGCGCTGCGTGCGCTGGAGTCTCGGCCCCACAGCACCACCTGCAAGGCTGTGGGTTCCATGTTCTGATCCACTTTTGAAACGTGTGACCTGTTCCATTCACCCATGTTGGCTTGAGTCCCCAGCCGACACCTCAGTGCTGCGTCCAGGGCACAGGGCGTCCTGAGATGACAGCGGCCTCGTCCGATGGAACAGCCAGTACGGAGGGGCCTGCGGGTGCGGAAGAATGAGGACGTCGTGACTGAGGTGGCCCGTCAGCGTGCACAGGACCAGTGGCTCTCTGGCCTTGGAGAGGACAGAGTGACATAATCATGGGGGGGTGGCGGGGGGCAGGAGGAAGGTCGGTGGTGGGAGAGGAGCCATCAGACTTCCTGTTGGTGTGGAAGTTTGCAGTAAAGTAGGACACAGAGCCAGCGGGGGAGGCGGCGTAGGATCGTCTTCCAGGAAAGTGGGAAACGGAATGCACACGAGGTGGAGCAGGTGCGGGGTTGCCACGGGGACTGCGCTGCCCTAGAAACTAGCCTCCAGGAGTGAAGCACGTCTCCAGCCGCGCAGACCGCTCACCCCAGACGAGGGGGGCGCGGGGGTGCCGGGCAAGGACGCAGTGGGAGAAGGGGCTGCGGGAGGAGGTGAGCTTAGGACCGAGCACGACAGCCAGCAGGTCGGTGGAGGGGACTTCACTGTGGCTCCTAGTGGGGGCGCAGGTGGCTGTGATCAGGTCACTACCCGGAGGGAGCCCAGAGCGCAGGGTGTTCCGGAGGCGGCTGCCCAGCCCTGAGGCTGTGAGGTGAGGACAGGGATGCCTGGCAGACTACAGGCTGTGGCGGCTGGGTGCCTGGTGAAACCACAGAGAGAAGTTAATAAAAATAAGACATGTATAGCCCTGGCCAGTTTGGCTCAGTGGATGGAGCATTGGCTTGAGGACTGAAGGGTCCCGGGTTCGATTCCGGTCAGGGGCATGTACCTTGGCTGCGGGCACATCCCCAGTAGGGGGTGTGCAAGGAGGCAGCTGATCGATGTTTCTCTCTCATCGATGTTTCTAACTCTCTATCCCTCTCCCTTCCTCTCTGTAAAAAATCAATAAAATATATTTTAAAAAATAAAACATGTATAGAAAACACTAGGGCATTGCGTAAAATAAGTATGTTTTAAATCATGAAACTGTATACTAGATCATAATGAAAATATATTTTTTACTGTTTTTTTTTAAATACATCTTTATTGATTTTAGAGAGAGGAAGGGAGAGGGATAGAGAGAAACATCAATCAGCTGCCTCCTGCACACCCCCCACAGGGGATCGAGCCTGCAACCGGGCATGTGCCCTGACTGGCAATCAAACCAGCAACCTGTTGGTGCATGGGATGACCCTCAACCAACTGAGTGACACGGTCCAGGGCTTTTATAAAAAAATCTTTTTTTTAATTGATTTCAGAGAGAAAGGGAGAGGGAGAGATTAAAGCATCGATGAGAATCATTGATTGGCTGCCTCCTGCACGCCCCCTGCTGGGGATCGAGCCTGCAACCGGGCATGTGCTCTTGACTGGAATCGAACTGGGGACCCTTCGGTCCACAGGCCGATGCTCTATCCACTGAGCCAAACTGGCTAGGGCCTTTTTTTATTTTTATTTTTTTACTGTTTTTTATTGTGGTAAAACACAATAACATAAAATTTGTCATTTAATCCATTTAACAAATATATTTTATTGATTTTAGAGAGGGGGAAAGGGAGAGAGAGAGAGGGAGAGAGGAACATTGATTGGCTGCCTTCCATAAGCTCCCCTAACGACCGGGGATCTAACCAGCAACCTAGGTATGTGCCCTAACTGGGAACTGAACAGGCAATCCTTCAGGGCACGGGATGACTCTCCAACCAACTGAGCCCCGCCCCTCAGGGCTCTTTTAACCATTTTTAAGTGTATAATAAAGTAGCATTAACTACATTCACATTGCTGTGCAGCCATCACCACTATCTAGTCCCAAAATTATCATTATCCCAAACAGAAACTTCATACCCACAAAATGTATCTTTTACTGTAGTCACAGTTAACATTTGAAAGGCGCTGGTCAGTGGTCAGCGAGGGGGTTCATATCTGAGGCCATGCAGGGGACAAGACCCTGGCAGGACAGGGGCCAGGGAGCTGACAGGCCAGGATGCTGGAAGGTCACCTACAATTCACATACATATTGCAATCACTTACATTTTAAAGGAAAGCCGTGTCTCCAAGAATGAAGCTAGGAACCATAATGCAAAGAACATGGTGCTAAAATTTTCAGAGAATGAAGGGGTCTGCAGAAATAGAGCAGAAATAATTGAAGTGCCCAACCACCACACACAGATATGTAGGTAGGTATATGGTAAGTTTAATATTGTGCAGCCACTAAAAATATAAAAAAACTGCAATAACAGAAAAATTCCCCTTCAAAAAGCAGAATACAAAAGTATGTAAATTTTGGCTCATATCAGAATTATAATTTGCTTTTAACAAAGGACTAGCTGAGCCCAGCCCATGTGGTCCAGTGGTTGAGTGCAGACCTATGAACCAGGAGGTCACAGTTGGATTCCCGGTCAGGGCACAAGGCGGGGTTGCAGGCTCATCCCCAGTAGAGGGCGTGCAGGAGGCAGCTGACCAATCATTCTCATTGATGTTTCTATCCCTCTCCCCTTCCTCTCTCTGAAATCAATTAAAATTAAAATTAAAACACACACACACAAAGAACTAGCTGAGAAAATGTTTGCAATAGCAAAAACAAGGAAAGCTTAATATTTAAGACAAAGTAATCCTGACAATTCTCAAGGAAAAGGAAACCTAGTTGGAAATTGAAGACCTGAAAGGCTTGTTAATGGAGATGCTAACACATCTCTGGAAAACGCATCTTCACACGATAATGAGTTCCCACTTTGTGGCCAGGTTTGCGGAGGACATCGCTGGAAGAATGGCTACGCTCCCACAAATGTTTAAGAGGCAATATCCACTGCCTCCTTCCACGCCAACCCGTGACACCCAAAGACACAGATCTGTACAGTGCATTGCACAAACGAAACAAGATCTAAAGGTGCTAACATGTATAAGAATGTTATACACATTGTGACCGCAACTGTGGGTTGTTGTTTTTTTAAGTATTATGTAATCTACAAACCAATCTATAGAGAAAGGCTATGGGACCAACAAACTAATGACGATAGGAGTTGGGGAACAAAGTGTGGACAGCGAGAGGGCGGGCTGCCTGGGGGGCCGAGAGCGCTGTCGGGTCCGATTTGGGGGTTCCAGAGCAGCGTTAGGGGCCAAGTGCAGATCCAGAGGTAGAATGGCTTGGAGAGTCCTAGGAGGATGGGGGAGCGCGCAAGACCCGGTACTCTGCGGACAGGGCCCAGGAAGGTCTGGGCAGGAAAAACCCGGCGCCACGCACCGGCCCGCACGCCCCACGTCGACCCGGGAGCTGTGAGCCCATCACGTCCACGGCCGGTCCACGCGCGCGGAGAAGGTAGGCTTCCTGGGGCGCAGC
>NW_005367694.1:1648827-1658912 GCF_000412655.1 Myotis brandtii
GACGGCCGCACCTGCCGATGTTTTCCTTCTGATTTGATGGTTCGGTTTGTTGGTGTTGGGTTCGCTCCGTTTGGGGGCAGACCCCAAAGCCTCATCTTTGGTTTGGCCCCCGCTTTCTCCCCCACCCCCACCCCAGCCATGAAAATATGTACAGAGGGAATGGACCACATAATAATAGGCTTTTCTCTCTTTTAAAAAATATAAGTCGCCATTGGGGAGGAGAGGGAGGACAAAGAGGTCTCCGAGGTTGGCTCCGAAAAGGGGGCGTTTTCAAGTTGCCCACGCAGAGCTCGTGACTCGCAGGAAAGCCCTCGCGTTGGTTCACCACTTGTGGCACGAGGCTCCGTGAAAGCGGCCGCAGACGCCTTTGCGTTGGAAACCTGCTCAGCAGGGTCCCCCTCCCCCGCCCCCCCTGAGAGGGGCGTCTTCTGGTGTCCAAATTACGTGCCAAGTTTTAGGGTGGGAAGAAGGCGAAACTCCGTTTTAGATGGACGGTGGCCCCAGGAGACATCCATTTCGCCACCCCCCCCCCAAGCCTTTTTCGTTCCGTTGCATTTCTTTGTATCCAAAACACACACACACACCTTACCCTGTCGATGCCTTTGCCAAGAATGTTATTTTTTTCCACCAACCAGGCCCCGCGCCTACAGTCCCCAAAGCCTGCAAACAAGGCTTGCCTCCCCGGGGGAACCTTCCCCGAGCTTCACCTGCCCCGGCTGCCTCTCCGCCCTCACCTGTGCGCCCTCCCGCCTCTGCTCGAGTGGGTGTTCGCGGAGCAGGTGCTGTGCACGCTCCCAGGGGGATGAGCTTCCTTACCCCGCGCCGGCCTCCCCTCGCCTGGCTGTGGCCTCTGGGGCGACAGCAGCGCACCTTGGAAGGATGCCCTTACCGCCGAATCCGGGACCTTCATGCTCCCTCCCCTGGCGTCACAGGGTAAGGGGGCTCCACTTGTGGGAACCCCTCGGAGCGAGGACCCCGGGCAAACTCATGTCTTCAAACGACCGTGTAGCCCAGGGTCTGGCCTGTGTTGGGCACTTTAAAAAATAATAATAATAATAACTGAATGATCTTCATTAGGAATCTGAGCAAAGGTCTTTCTGCTTTTTAAATGAACTTCTTATTTTGGAATAATTTTAGATTTACATAAAAGTTGCAAAAATAGTACAGGCCGTCCCAAGGCGCCCCACACCCGTGCTACCATCCTCCATTGCCGGTACATTTGCCAAAATTAGCAACTGACGCGGGTACATTAAGTCAAGTCCAGACATTAAGTCTTTCTGTTTCTGAAGCACAAAGGTTTGCAGAGCTCTTTACGTTGAGAGCCATGCTCCCGTGATGTCTGTCTTCGCTCGGTTCCCTGGGGACCGTGTGTCAAGGGGCCGGAGTGCAGAGGGCGAGGGGCCGCCACTGGCTTTCACGTCTCCTTCTCCCTGGGAGGCTGACAGGAGGCGTCTGCTTTCAAACCGATCTTCATCCCAGGTTCATTGGGTTTTGAATTTTAGGAAGGTGGTTAGATCTGTTAATCAGCAAAACCTGTAGAGAGGGGGGATTTTGACAAGAGATGTCAGCGGAGGTTGGAGCAAGTTCTGAACAGACAAGTCACTGGGGGGCCAAGGGTTCTGGGGAGGGCAGCCTGAGTTCGTTTCTGGAAAGGAGTCAAGAGGACGACATGGACTCGGGGGCGGCTGGGAGACATGGTGACAGAGACGGAGGAGAAGAGGGGCAGGCAGCCCTGCGGGAAACCTGGCCACGGCTGAGAGTAAAATAGAGATCCTGGGGCCAACCCACCCGCTGCCCCGGGAAGGGACCCCAGAGCCAGGGCTCCCTGTGGGGTGGGAGGTGTTGGGCCGAGCTTGCTGACTGAGCCAAGCTTCTGTGGTTCCCTGGGCCACCTTGTGATTGCGTAGTAACCCCATTTTACAGATGAGGCAGCAGCGCGGCCACCACATTGGTGCCACAGTGTGAGTGGAGCCTCCTTTCAGCCTTGTCCCCCCCCCCCCCCCCCCCCCCCCCCTCACCTGCTGGCTCCCAGATGCCACCTGGCTTCCCAGCGCCAACACTCTCCCCCCCAGGCCTCCCGCCCTTTCCATCCGTCTCTGCATTTGGGGTTTTCCCCGTCCCTTGCCCAACACAGGGCTTTGAATGTTTGGTTGTGTTTTATTTAGCATTTTGGTGACTAATACCAGCCTCTTTCCTCTTGCTTCAATCCAGTCTTCGGGGCCGAGTCCCTGGGCCTGCATCTCCCCTTCTTAGCCAGGAAGCAAGCGACCTTTGCTGGAATGTCCTGAGGCCACGACGGGAAACTTTGTTACTAGTGGGAGGATTGAAGGGAATGTATTGAAGGTTCCTCCAAAAGAAAGGCTCAGTGCAAACTCATGAATCATAGTCTCGTGGGGGATGCAGGAACCCAGCCCCTCGGGTCCCCGGGGGAGGCAGGGGCAGCGCAGTGCACAGGGGCCGGGCCGGGGGGCTGTATCTGAGGACAGCGCGGAGGTGGGAGGACTGCAGGAGGAGTCTCCTCTCCCTCCCCGGGACCCAGGGTCCAAGGCTGCGGCTCCTGAAATGTGGAGAAAAGCATTTTATCCCCTAACGAGGACGAGGAAGTCCGTGTGCGCCACAGGCAAACGGTACCTGTGCTGTCGCACCTGTTGATGTAAATCCTTCCAGGCCTTCCCCTGCCCGTGTGTGCACGTGCCACGAGTGAGTTTGAATGTTCAGTATATACACTTGGTATCAAAATCAGAAGTTACCAGCCCGGCCGGCGTGGCTCCGTGGTTGAGCGTCGACCTATGAACCAGGAGGTCACAGTTCGATTCCTGGTCAGGGCTCGTGCCCGGGTTGCGGGCTCCATCCCCAGTGTGGGGCGTGCAGGAGGGAGCCAGTCAGTGATTCTCATCATTGATGTTTCTGTGTCTCTCTCCCTCCCTTCCTCTCTGAAATCAATAAAAATATATATTTTTTAAATCATTAGTTGCCAAAAGAAGACAGTGAAAAGGAGTGGCCTTCCCTGTCCCCCGGCCCAGCCGGAGTCCCACTTTGCATCTATTTCTGGTTCACGTTTATCAGCACCTTTGGCCAGTCTCTGGGTTAGACTTGAGGTGGTTTCTAATCTTGTTACTACGGGCAACATTGTAACCACCGTTACCAGTTACATTGCACTCCGGCAAGCCCCGAGGTGAATGCCTGGGTGGCCACTGGGTCCAGGGGGTGTGCCCGGGAGCACGCAGCCTGTCCTCACAGGTTTAAGGTAGATGTCAGGTGCCTTTGATTTGCACCGATGAGTAGCGCTCACCTTTCTGCGCCTCAGTTTCCCTGTCTGCAGAGTGGGACCGAGAACACTCATCTCTTGGGGCTGCTGTTAATTCATTTGATTTTCGTGAAGTCATCCGCTTAGGAGGGGGCCGGCCTGGGCTCTGAGGCTCTTTGGGGGCGTCTGCGTTTCCTTTTCTGTGAGGGGTGTGACCGCCACGCCTGCACCTGCCTGGGGCTCTGTGCTCCCCGGCCTCTGCCGGACACAGCAGCCGGGCGGGCAGCACCGTGTCTCAGCTCCCGGAGCTCTGTCCACGGCACCGTGACGGGGCCGGTTCCCTCTGATACCGACAAGCCCGCTTCCTTGCCGGGCGCCTCCTTCCTGCTCACGGGGAGGTGGAGGCCTGGGACGCGCTCACCTGCCGGGCATGGTGACGCTGTGCTGGGAGGAAGAGTAAATGTGGGGGGAATGGAGAGCTAGGGGTTCTCGGGGCCTGTGTCCTATGGGCATGAGGACCGGCAGGTGGAGAGAGGGAAGGGAGCCCCCGGCCCTTGGGCAGCTTCCATTCTGTCCTGTAATGGTCAGAGCTCTTTGGTTTGGGGGTTCGTTTCTCAATGTTTTGTCTTTAGGAGTGTGGTGACGGCACCACATGGACACAGGCCTGATTCGCGTTCTCTTAAAATACTTACACGTGCTTGTTGTAGGAGAGAAACTTCTGGAATCAGAATATTGTTTTTGCTCTAAAAACTCTCCCCACATGAATATCTTTGGGGGGAGGGTGGCTGCCCTCCCTGCACGGGGGTTGGGGGGGCGTAATGCCCTGGGCTGGACGCGGCCCTTGATGCGTTGCCGTCAGTTACTCACAGGTGGTTCCCGAGCCCAGGAGGGAGTCACTGGTTCAAAAGCCATGAGCAGTGTTTTGCCACTAAAGGGTCCTAGACCCAGTGACGAGCCTTTGGCTGATCCAGGATTCCTGCCTCTCGGCCCCTTCACGTTATGCTGTCGGAGGTCGAGGAAAGGAGAGGAGATAAAACAGAAGTTTGATAATTTAAGGCTCCTTTCATTAGAAAGAAAATCTGGGGTGAAGATGTTAAAACAGACTTGACAGGAGTTGAATAAGAAGTGAAGTCAGCCCTGGCCGGTGCGGCGCAGTGGATAGAGCGCCGGCCTGCGGACTGAAGGTTCGATCCTGGTCAAGGGCATGTGCCTTGGTTGCGGGCACATCCCCAGTGGAGAGTGTGCAGGAGGCAGCTGATCGATGTTTCTCTCTCATCAATATTTCTAACTCTCTATCCCTCTCCCTTCCTCTCTGTAAAAAATCAATAAAATGGGTTTGATTCCAGTCGAGGGCATGTGCCCAGGTTGCGGGCACATCCCCAGTGTGGGGGGCATGCAGGAGGCAGGTGATCAGTGATTCTCTCTCATCGTTGATGTTTCTATCTCTCTCTCTCCCTCTTCCTTCCTCTCTGAAATCAATAAAACTCTCTGAAATCAATAAAAATATATTTTAAAAAAGAAGTGAAGTCAGAACAAGTTTGCTCCTTCCTCGATGGGCAGCACTGGCGGGGGAGCGGGGGTGGACTGATGTGTCCGCGTGGACAGTGGGCACGGGGTGGGAGGGGAGCAGCTGGGGCTTTGCCGGCGGGGCTGGTGCAGGTGGTGTCCGAGGTGAGGCTTACACTCGGGGAGCGGGTCAGAGAGACTTCCTAACGGGCCCGGAGGCTGGAGCAGCAGGTAAAATCTGATAAGATGTGTTGGGGCCCATGTGATGCTTTTGTGAGAACAAGATCTCAAGGTCTGGGCAGTTCTAAATGTTATTACTCAACGTTATTCTTGCGAAATGTTAAAATGTAACAGTATTTTAACGTAGCACAGTATTTTGCAGAGCAGCTATAAACAGGATGAGCTTGACAGGAACCCAACAGATTAATGTAGCCAACTGCAAAGAAGAAATCAGTGTGTAATTAACCAAATAGTATGAACAAGCGATGGCTCAGCCTCCCTCGGTGGGACAGGTTTGGGTATGAATCCTGCGACCTTCATTTGCTGCAAGGACAGTAATAAAACTACCTGGTGACAGCCAGGTCACCTTTTTTAAAAATATCTATCTTTATCGATTTCAGAGAGAAAGGGAGAGGGAGAGAGAGAAACATCAATGATGAGAGAGAACCATTGATTGGCTGCCTCCTGCACGCCCCAGGAGGATCGAGCCTGCAACCCAGGCATGTGCCCTGACCAGGATTTGAACCGTGATCTCCTGGTTCATAGGTTGATGCTCAACCACCGAGCCACGCCAGCCGGGCCAGGTTCCTTCTTCAACAGGACACCCCAAGTGGTGAACCCCTTGAGTTTGGTAACACCTTGTCCTTGATTCTTAAGAAACCCAAGGGAAAAATTCAGGATGGGCACATGATTCAATGGCAGCTAATGGGGGTGGGAGGATGGGGAGTGGATTTTTCTTGGAATTACTAATTGGGAATACCTAATATAATTAGGCTTGTTCAGAAATACCTTAACACTTGGTTGTGAAGCCCATATATTGGAGAAGGAAACAGGCTTCATTTTATTTTATTTTTTAATATATTTTTATTGATTTCAGAGAGGAAGGGAGAGGGAGAGAGAGAGAGAGAAACATCATTGACCGGCTGCCTCCTGCACGGGATCGAGCCCACAACCCGGGCATGTGCCCTGAACGGGAATCGAGTTGTAGCCTGCTGGTCCACAGGTGATGACACTGAGCCACACTGGCCACACCGGCCGGCTGTGACAGGCTCATTTTAGAGGGTGGGTGTGGGTGTGGGCCCGTGGCCCTTGTGTGGAAATTTCCTCCGCTGCCGTCTTGTTGGCTGGCGTTCTCTGTTGGAAAGTGCGATACCCTGTTAACTTTTCATTATGGCCTGACGTGGGGTCTGCCTTTTCCTTTTCCTGGATACACCGTTGTCCACCATTTTTTAAACCTGTTCTTTCCCCGTGAGCCACAGTGCCCTTCTGCTACAGCTGGTGTCCTTCTAGGATATACATAGATCTGCTTCTGAGCTGCTTTTATGTCACATGGCCTGGTTTTGTCCTGAGCCGATCCTATATAATAAAACCCTAATATGCAAATCGACCAAACAGAAGAAGGATGGGTCGCTGTGACACACACTGACCACCAGGGGGCAGACGCTCAACGCAGGAGCTGCCCCCTGGTGGTCAGTGCGCTCCCACAGGGGGAGCGCTGCTCAGCCAGAAGCCGGGCTGGTGGCTGGTGAGCACAGCGGAGGTGGTGGGAGCCTCTCCCACCTCCTCAGCAGCACTAAGGACCCCTCGGGGGTCCCGGACTGTGAGAGGGCGCAGGCCGGACTGAGGGTCCCCCCATCCCAGTTCACGAATGTCGTGCACCAGGCCTCTAGTATCACATACTTTATTTAAAAATTTTTTTTTTTTTAATTTTAGAGAGGAAGAGGGAAAGGGAGAGGCAAAGAGAGAAACATGGATTTGTTCCACTTCTTATGCATTTACTCGTTGCTTCTTGTATGTGCCCTGACTAGGGATTGAACCCACAACCTTGGCGTATTGGGACAATGCTCTCACTAACCCAAGCCAGTATCACACTCTTCTTTTTTTAACCCTCACCCGAGGATATGTTCTTTATTGATTTTTAGAGAGAAGGGAAGGGGGAGAGAGAGAGGAAGAGAGAGAGAAAAGCAAACATTGGCCAGTTGCCCCCTGTACACATCCCAACTGGGAATTGACTGGGAATCAAACCTGCAACCTAGCCCTGACTGGTTTGGCTCAGTGGATAGAGCGTCAGCCTGCGGACTGAAGGGTCCCAGGTTCGATTCCGGTCAAAGGCATGTACCTTGGTTGTGGGCACATCCCCAGTAGGGAGTGTGCAGGAGGCAGCTGATCGATGTTTCTCTCTCATGGATGTTTCTAACTCTCTATCCTTCTCCCTTCCTCTCTGTAAAAAAATCAATGAAATATATATTTTTTAAAATAAACTTGTGTACTCACAACTGTAAACCTACTTTTGCCCCACCCTGTATATCTTTTTCTCTGCTTTTACTACTTTAACTTTTTTTTATTGGCTGATGAGAGAGAGGGAGAGAGAGAGAGAAACATGGGTTTGTTCCACCCAGCCATTCATTGGTTACATCTTGTATGTGCCCTGACCGGGGATCGAACCTGCAACCTTGGCTGTTGGTACGCCGCTCCGACCAGCTGAGCTACCTGCCGGAGCGACTACTCTAACTTCTTTATTGTGAATCACATAGAAACAAGGAATACATAAAACAGGGTGTACTGTTGGCAAAGAACTACAAACCGCACATCTCTGTTGCCAGCGCCCTTTTCGTGTCCTCATGTCTAAGGCGTGTCTCTTGCGTGATGATGAGCTCGAGATGAGTCTTGTGTTCTGCTTGGTCTGAAACCGGGCCACCTGACCCCGGTGCACGTGCGTTCCCTGTGGGCACTGAGGGACTCGCTGGATTCTTGCTCCCTCCTCGGTGCTTCCTGCTCCTTCTGCCGCGTCTCTTCCTCTCCGTTCCTGCCTCCCTTGAGGATCACCTGTTAATCGTTCCCGGGTATTTCCCTTCACAGGTTTGGAAGTTTATACACTTTTGTTCTTATAGACGTTTCATCAGAAATTACATTTCTCCTTAATTTACTAGAATCTAAAGTATTTTGGGGGCAGTACAAGGGCTCGAACATTTTCCTTTGACTTTTCACCCTGACTGTTGTCATGTATCATAATCCTATCTTTTTAAAGCTCCACAAGTCATTGTTTACCCACATACTTACCATTTTCTTTTTCTATTTTTTTTTTAAACAACAGAAATTTTTTTTTTAGTTTTTTTTTTTAATTTAAATTTTTTATTGTTGAAAGTATCACATAAGTCTTCTTTTCCCCTCATTGACCTCTCCTCGGCCATCCCAACCCCCAGCACATGCCCTCACCCCACTACTGTCTGTGTCAATTGGTTATGCTCATATGCATGCATACAAGTCCTTTGGTTGATCTCTTATCCCCTCACCCTCCACCTTCCCTCATAGGTTGGACAGTTTGTTTGATGCTTCTGTGTCTCTGGTTCTATTTTTGTTCTATGCATGCACACAAGTCCTTTGGTTGATCTCTTACCCCCCCCCTCCCCTCCCCTGCCTTCCCTCTGAGGTTTGACGGCCTGTTTACTTGGCATTCCTTCTGTTAGAGTTGTTTTTCTTCTGTCTGAAGCACATCCTTGAACTTTTTAGTGATATTTTGCTGAGGTCAAGCTTTTTAGTTGTTGGAAGATATCATTTCCCAAATCCTTGAAAGATGTTTTTGCTGGGTATGAAATTCTGGGATTGCAGTTATCTTTCAGACCCTTAAAGGCCCCTTTCCCTACTGCCTTCTGGTTCCATAGGTTTCCTTGGGAAGTTGTGTGTTGAAAAGTAATTTTCCCTCCTCTTCTGGATACTAATAAGGCTTTTTTCCCCCCTTTTCTTTGGGTTTCTGCAGTTTTATTATGTGGCCAGGTGTGACTTTATTTATTCCACTTGGAATTATTGGACTTCTTGTCTGTGGTTTGGTGTCTTTCTTCAGTTCTGAAAAATCCTCCATCTTCCTTTCTTCACATATGATGCCTCTGCCCCATGTTCTCCTCACTTTACTTTCTGTAAATCTACAGGCCTGTCTGTGCTTTGGTGTCATCCAAGAAGTCAGTGCCAAATCCAATGTCATAAAAATTCTTGCTATATTTTATTCTAAGAGTTTCACAGTTTTATTTCTTACATTTATGTCTTTGATGGACTTCGAGTTCATTTTTGTATACAGTGTAAGGGAAGGGTTTAACGTCATCCTTCTGTATGTGGTGTCCAGTTTTCCCAGCGCCATTTGTTGAAAAGACTGTCCTTCCCCCACTGAATGGCCTTGCTGTCCTTGTCGAAATCATTTACCACATACAAGCGTTTCCTTCTGGACTGATACCGACTAATGACTGGTGGCTCCCGCCCTGGCCAGTGTGGCTCAGGTGGTTGGGCGTCCTCCTGTGCGCTGCAAGGTGCTGGTTTGATTCCCAGTCAGGGCACGTATCTGGGTTGCAGGTTCGATCCCCGGCAGGGGTGGTGCAGGAGGCAGCCGGTCGATGTCTCACTCTCACATTGATGTTTCTCTCTCCCTCCCTCTCTCCTTTCCTCTCTCTCTAAAAATTAACTTTAAAGATATTTAAAAAAAATAGTGGGTCATGTATTCATATATGTCGTGGTGCTTTGAGTCATTCATCCCGTGATTTGGGACGGGATGTTTCCCGTGCTGCTGTCCCCTCACTCAGACGGGAACCCAGGTGGCTGCTGCTTTCTTTCACTTTTCCTGAAGCCACACACAGTAGACATGTAGCTGATCAAACGTTTTTCTCAAACTTTTTGTATGTAAAAGTAGTTCACCTGCCACACTCAACTCAATTTAGAATGATTGAACAGTGATTAAGTATTAGTATTTTTTAAAATATATTTTTGTTGATTTCAGAGGGGAAGGGAGAGGGAGAGAGAGACAGAAACATCAGTGATGAGAGAGAATCCTGGATCAGCTGCCTCCTGAATGCCCCACACGGGAGATCGAGCCCGCAACCCGGAAATGTGGCCCGACCGGGAATCGAACCGTAACCACTTGGTTCATAGATCAACACTCACCCACTGAGCCAGGCCGGCCGGGCTTACTGTTCTTTTCATGTACAATTAATATGGCAGGACTGGATCTTCAACTTCTAGTCCTGCCCATCCCCCATTCTTTTTTTTAAATATATTTTTATTGATTACAGAGAGGAAGGGAGAGAGAGAGAGAGAGAGAGAGAGAGAGAGAGAGAAAGAGAAACATCAA
>NW_005367694.1:1659270-1661770 GCF_000412655.1 Myotis brandtii
GCGCGCTCAGCGCCGGCCCCACGCTGAGCGAGGAGTGCCCCGCAGACATGGTGAAGATGACCAAGTCCAAAACTTTCCAAGCTTATCTGCCAAACTGCCACCGCACGTACAGCTGTGTCCACTGCAGAGCCCACCTGGCCAATCACGACGAGCTCATCTCCAAGGCAAGTGCTGTGTCCGGCGCCGGGTGAGGCTCCTGAACTGAGGACCACCCTCACAGGTCATGACCCCGTGGTTTTTGCCAATCTGACAAAAAATAGAAATAATTTTGATTCATTCACACTAAACAGCCGTGGTGCTGGCTGTTGTCATTGCTTAATGTGATGACCTAAGGAGACCTCCACACCGCGGGCGGGTGGGGAAGGCCGACAGCGGGGATCCCGGGATCACCAAGACCCAGAGGAGTCACTGGTCAGAGCAGTAAGATAGTGTGAAACCAGACACGGTGAGGGCACCAAGGAAGTCCAGGAAACCTGGGGAAGTGGTTGAATAATAAGAGAAGCGAGACCCTCTTAAAACTGAGAAGAGAGAGGCTCCCGGGCGGGGGTGGGGCTTCAGGAGGAGGCCCGGGAGGGAGGCTCTGGCGCCTCTGAGGACCCGGAGGCCGGGCGCTGTGATGGGGTCGGCCCTTCGCTCTCACTGGGTTACACTCTGAGCAGCATGAACTGCAGAGTCAGCCCCTGGGCACATGCAGAGCTGTCCGCACGGAGGGGGAGGGCGTGTTCCCTCGGGAAGCAGTGAGGGTCCTCCTCCCCCCCACAGGTCATGACCCTTCCCTCCACCCTCGCAGGTCATGACTTCTCCCACCCACCCTCACAGGTCATGACCTCTTCCTCCGCTCTGAAGGATCATGATTCCCACCCAACCTCTTAGGTCGTGACCCCTCCACCCACCCTCACGGGTCTGTTTCCTGGGCCACAGGAACCTCACGCTCTTCTGGAAACAGAGTCTGTCCGGAAGTCGCTCCTTTCGGGAATCCCCTCCTGGGCTTCTTGTTTCGCTCAGTTAGAAGAACATGTGTCCTCGGTGCTTTAGGTAATAATGAGAGGAGGTCTCCTTTCCGTTCATGATCGGAGATGACGTTAAACAGGGCAGTTTCTGTCTCTGCTTCTGCGGCCCCTTCGTCCAGGCAGAGGTTTCCGGTCGGGCGTGGAGGGACCTGAGGCTCGCAGAGCCGCTCGGGGCCTCCCGTTCGGTCAGGCCGTGTCCCTGCTGAGCGCCTGCCCCTGAGCAGGTGACCTCCATCCTCCGTGGCCCCCGATGGCGTCTGCCCTGAAGCATTGGGCGGATCCATGAGGTGGGCCAGGCGGAGTCTGAGCTGCTGCTTCCGCTGAGCGTGAAGCTGCTGTGTCACTTCCGTCCAGGGCAGAGGCCTGGGGGCGCGGGGAGCAGTCGTGACACTAAATGAGCCTTTTAGGAGGAAAGACTGCGGAGAAGCTGAACTCCTCCAGCTCACAGGCTGCCCAGAGGTGTCGGACTCGTGTTCCAGCTGACGGGAAAGCGAATGCCGCGTTCTCCCCTTACCTCCGCGATTTTCAACCTTTTCACCTCATGGCGCACGTCAGCTCATGACTACAGTGCTGCGGCGGCACGCCAAAAATGGTTTTTGCCGATCTGACAAAAAAATAGAAATAATTTTGATTCATTCACACTAGACCGCCGTGGTGTTGGCTGTTGTCATTGCTTAATGTGATGACCTAAGGAGAAGAGGCCAGTGCCCCTGACTGAGCAGCCAGGTACTGCGTGCTTTCAGAACGTCGCTGTCTCCCGTTGTTCCTTAGCGCTCCTCACAGAGAGCAGAACCGAATCCACGGGAGGCCGGAGGCCATCCTGACAGGATCACAGCCTCTGGGTCCATCTGTTTTGTTTTGTTTTTTATATTTTACTAGTGGCCCGGTGCACGACATTTGTGCACTGGGGAAGGGGTCCCCCTCAGCCCGGCCTGCACCCTTTAATAGTCCGGGAGCCCTTGGGGGATGTTCCACTGATGGCTTAGGCCCGCTCGCCTTAGGCCCATGGGGAGCAGGCCTAAGCCATTAGTCGGACATCCTTAGTGCTGCCACAAAGGCGGGAGAGGGTCCTGCCACTGCTACTGCGCTTGCCAGCCATCAGCCCAGTTTGTGGCTGAGCGGCGATTTCCCTGTGGGAGCGTACTGACCACCAGGGGGCAGCTCCTGCGTTGAACATCTGTCCCCTGGTGGTCATCAGTGCGCATAGCGACTGGTCATTACACTGTTTAGTCGATTTGCATATTACCCTTACATTATATAGGATTGATTTTTTACAGAGAGGAAGGGAGAGGGATAGAGAGCTAGAAACATCGATGAGAGAGAAACATCCATCAGCTGCCTCCTGCACACCCCCTACTGGGAATGTGCCGGCAACTAAGGTACATGCCCTTGACCGGAATCGAACCTGGGACCGACCCTTCAGTCCACAGGCCAACGCTCTATCCACTGAGCCAAACCAGTTAGGGCGTCTGGGTCCATCTGTGGGCTAA
>NW_005367694.1:1664270-1683199 GCF_000412655.1 Myotis brandtii
CGTCCTGGGGAGACAGAAGGTGGTGCCTTCTCCTGAGAGGTGGTGGTGGGCAGGGCTGGGGGAGGCGGGCAGTTACGGAACGCTGCTGCCTGTCTGGTAACCAACTGCCTCAAGAAATCACCACCCAGGGTGGTGGCCCCTCTGGGGGTGGGAAGGCCCTCAGGGGGCAGGTCTCCAGCGCCGGCTCCTCCCTCCTGCAGGGTGAACGTGGGCTGCGGCCCTGCCGAGGAGAGGGTCCTTCTCACCGGCCTGCACGCCGTCGCAGACATCTACTGTGAGAACTGCAAAACCACGCTCGGGTGGAAATACGTGAGTGACATTCCAGAGAACACAGATGTACTGCGATAAATAAAACATCTACAAATGGAAACAAAATTTGCAAATACGTAGATCTCCCCCGGAAGTATAATCCTATCAGAGTTCATTTTTCTTTCTTTTTTTTTTTTTTTTTTAAATATTTTTTTGATTTTTTACAGAGAGAAAGGGAGGATAGAGAGTTAGAAACATCGATGAGAGAAAAACATCAATCAGCTGCCTCCTGCACACCCCGCACCGGGGATGCGCCTGCAGCCAAAGTACATGCCCTTGACCGGAATCGAACCCGGGACCCTTCAGTCTGCAGGCAGACGCTCTATCCACTGCACCAAACAGGTCAGGGCAGTTCATTTTTCTTTTAAATATATATTTTTATTGATTTCAGAGAGGGAGAGAGAGAAACATCAATGATTAGAATCATTGATCGGCTGCCTCCTGAATGCCCCCTACTGGGGATCAAGCCCGCAACCCGGGCATGTGCCCTGACCCGGAATCAAACCATGACCTCCTGGTTCATAGGTCGATGCTTAACCACTGAGCCATGCTGGCCGGGCAAGAGTTCATTTTTTTTTTAATATGTTTTATTGATTCTCCACAGAGACGGGGGGAGAGGAACAGAGAGCCAGAAACATCGATGAGAGAGAAACACCGATCAGTTGCCTCCTGCACACCCCCCACCGGGGATGTGCCCACAACCAAGGCACATGCCCGCGACCAGAACTGAACCTGGGACCCCTCAGTCCGCAGGCCGACGCTCCATCCACTGAGCCAAACCGGTCAGGGCAAGAGTTCATTTTTTAAAATGTTTTTATTGCTTTCAGAGAGAAGGGGAGAGGAAGAGAGAGGTAGAAGCATCAATGATGAGAATGACTGATCGGCTGCCTCCTGCATGCCATTCTGGTTTTCTTCGTCAGGGCCCGGCTCTCCCTCCTGGAATTCTCGATCGTTGCTGTGTCCCAAGTCCCCGTCAGATATGAGGAGACACAGTGCCCAGCACAGAGGCGAGCTTAGTGAGGCCTGCACATTCCCCTGTCCTTCCCCCTGCTTGGCCCATTCCATCCCTGACCACCCCGGCCCCCAACAAAGGGCCTTCACTCCCTACAGCATCTCTGAACTATGCCCGGGCTCCCAGTGCAGTCACCTGCACCCTCCTCTCACCTGGAGTCCCTGGAAGGAGCATCTCCCTCCTCTCCCTCCTCCCAAATTGCCCTGCACGTGACAGGTGCTCAGTAACAAATCGGAATTCCTGTTTCCCTACAAGTTTAACTGTAACCTGATGCCACAGGAACAGCAGCCCTGCGCTGCCCTCAATGGGCTTGTCACCGAGACAGACCCCAGCCATGAGCCCGTGCAGGGGACGTCTGGGGAGACGTGCTACCATACACTTACTTACTTTCTCTGCTCAGAGTGCAGCGAAGTTGAGAATGAAACAGAGTCTTTCCTGAAACCTTCTGTTTCTACTTTTTCCCCAAGGAACACGCCTTTGAAAGCAGTCAGAAATATAAGGAAGGGAAATTTATCATTGAGCTTGCCCACATGATCAAAGACAATGGTTGGGAGTAAAGCGAAGGCTTCCTGTTCTCTTCCGAATCCTGTTTTGCGAGAGACTTTATTGGAATGGAAACACAGGAGCGTCCTGGATGACTATTTTTTGAACTTGAACCTTGCAAGCCTGCCTCTTCCGGCCGTTCCCATGGGTAAGGCTCCATTTGGTCTATGTCCTCTTCATGTATGTGGTCGTTTCAGAAACGTTCCAATGACCCTTTTCTAGTGTCTCAAATTCTAGAGGAAGAATTAACCAGCTGATGGCTTATCTGTCTAGTTCATACCTTCTTGAACCTGACTTTAAAATCAAGTTTGGCTGCTCTTTCACATTTGACAGAAACGAGCCAAATCTACAGACCACAGGGACAGGGTCTCTTTAGAGAGCAGGTTCACCCCTGTCGTTTAGAAGGACAGTGTTATAGCCCACTTTTTTCCAAATTTGCAAAATTACAAATTGGTTATTTCTCTTGCAAATGAGCTGTTAAGTCACAGTGCTCATTTCAGAATATTCCAGAAGCAGTCAAATCTATACACGGAGGGTGTTTTTCTTAGCCTTGTTCAAAACCAGAAGATACCATTGATAACATTTTAGGTAAGCTAGAAATAGAGAAATGTGTTCAGTGGAACATCCTGTTTATTTAAGCCAATAGCCTCCTTATCTAGGAATCAAGTGAACCAGTTGTTAGCAAAGACTGACCCAGGGCCTGCGGGCGCAGCTGTGCCAGGGCCAGGTCCCGGACCCAGGCTCCGGAGGTGGGGCTGACGTGAGGCAGGCACTGAGTGCTGGTCCATGGAGTACTAGTTTAACACACTGGACTGAGTAAATCGGACTTCCTTTTCTACTCTGATGTACTTGAAGAAAAATAATTATTTTTGCATATGAAAGAGGCCAGAACTAACAGGATAAACTTTCAAACTTGAGATTTGGTAGATTGTTTTTAATGTTTTCAGAAAAGGTTAAAGTTGCAAGACAGGTTTAAACTTTGTAAATGAGATGTTTGGTTTGCTCAGCGGGTCACCCTGCCTTGCCTGGTTGTCCCATGGGCTGTCACAGAAGGGCCTGTGCAGTGTCCTAGGTCCCGAGTAGCCGCCACATGTTTTAAGTTTTGACCCACCCCTGCTTCTGCAGGGAGTGGACACTGCACGGGTTTTGGCCAATTTGTAAAGAATTTAGATCAAAAATGGTCCCAAATAAGTTTTCTGTTTCAATGTTCTAACCCGACTCCAGCCTGTGGGCCAGCCTGCTGCTCCCGGTGCGCGGGGAGGCCTCTGTGTGCTCACCGTGGCGTGAGGCTCTGGCTCCCGGCGCCAAGGGCAGGAAAAGGCCCCGGGGAGCAGGGAGAGGAGAGCCGTGTGCCCAGGTGCTTCTCAGCCTGTAGGCGAGGTTAGTCCAGTGGCAGCGAGCATGAGCCCCTGCCCCGACCCCAGCCTCCCGAGCCCAGAGCCGTGGCCATGCAGGCACGGGGCTCCCTGCCCGGTTCTGGTTCGGCTGCTCACCTGGAGCTTCCCCTTTGGCACCATCTCTGCCTGAGTCTCGAAGCCTTGGAACACGGGGAACGTGGCAGCCGGAGAGCAGGGTGGGTTAGTGCCCGAGGAGCCTCTGCCCCGCATCTTCGGCCGAAGGAAGGTCCTGGTGCCGCTGTGGAAGCCTCTGCACTCGCAGCGCTCCAGCTGGCGCTGCTGCCGAGCTGGTGTCCAGAGATCTAGGCTGACCGGGCCCGGCCGTGTATCCAAGGTAGGGTTCGGCTGTGGAGCCTCGGGCCTACAGGGCCGTCACTCACTTGGCAGGGAGCAGTGGGAAACCTGAAGACGCTTCGCGCTCGCACTGGCATGTGAAACCGCAAACACCTGCAGCTCGGCCCTTAGGGGAAACGTGGAGGACTGAGGGAGCCTTCCCTGAGTGAGTACTCGTGGTGAAAACCTGGCCGCCATGGACACGCCCTTCTCGTTTGGTTCCTCTACAAGCCTCTCCTGCACCTGAGGCTCCGGACCAGGGAAGTGGGCGGCGCTGAGCCCCCACCGCTGGGCCAGGGCAGCGGCTCCTGTGTGTCTCCAGGTCTTTGCTGCAACTGAATCTAAAATTCTCCTGACCGGTTTTTGTATATACTAAACTTATATTTAAAGCTTTTATATGTTCTGGGCAATTTTACTGCTCCTTCAATTTGAGCACTTTGGTTTTGTATCGTATTTTTGATGGCATCGAAACCTTTTTCTTGGTGTTATGCCTTTTTTTGTTTTTTATATAATTGATACAAATATTCTCACCACTTTTTTGTTGGTCTGCAAAACCCAAGCTCCTTTTTGAAACCAAATGAACTGAGCTGGCTTCAGGGAAGGACATCCGTGAGCCACAACGACGTGCTGGTATGTTCCACCCTCTCAAATTCCTAAACAGTAAATGTCATCCCGACTTTAAGTTATTTAAACTATTTTTTCCCTGAGTGGGAGGTGATGCCAGGATTACAAATGCATTTAACTTAAAACTGTGCCGTGTCCTCTGGCTCAGTACATTTGCTTTAGAAACGTGGTTTAGTCTTGTTGCCATTTTATATATACATATATAATATTTTTATACCTTAACACTTATTCTTGATGGCATCTGTCAGATATTAGCAAGGATCAGAAATGGGAATTTTTCAAAAGTCCTTTAATTTACCTGATGACCTCACCAGGTACTTAAAAAATCCAAGTGCTTTTAATTTCTGGAAAACTACAATGTAAGCTCCAAAATAACCTACAGAATGTAAACCTCATTTGTCAAAGGCTCTGGGCCGCCCTGGGGGCCGCTCCGTGGGGCTGCAGCCTGGCCTAGCCCGGAGGTCCCCCTCTGCGCGCACACAGCCTCCCCTGCCTGTGTCAGTGTGAGGTTCAGAAATAAAGCTTCCATGTCCAGCGTCTCCTTTGCAGTAGCAGGTGCTCGGCTCTGCTGCTGAGGGACAGGCCCCGGGGCCACGCCGCTCCCACGGGAGCACAGGGTCTCCTCCAGAGGCAGCCGGGCCCTGTGCTGTCACACACCCACCTGCCTGCCGCCTCCTGGGTCTGCCAGGCTCTTGGAGAGACCTCGCTGGCGCAAACAGCCTTTCCCGAGTGAGTTCGCAGACATCTGTAGCTTGGAGGGTAGCGTGAAGGGGTCATGAAGAAGCGAGGGACCACTGTGACTAAAGGTGCAGAGGAGCTAGACAGCTGATGGGCACAGTGGAGAGCCACTGTCAGGTCAGCAGCTGTGGGACGGTGACTCAGCGTCGGTGTGGCCGTGCACGAGGGCGAGGAGGAGGCAGGTGAGACACCGGGCTTGGGCCTGGTGTTGAGCATCAGCGCTGGGAGAAGAGCCAGGTGCATTCTGGAAGAACTGTCGAGACTTACTGACAGAATTGAGGTTTGGGGTGAGAAACCAAGGATGAAACGGAGTTAGAATTCAGCGTGTTGAGCGGGAGGAGGTGGTGGGCTGTGCCGACCCAAGGATCTTGGCGTTGAGAAGAGGTGTGAGGGGAACAGGGATCTTTTAGAGCCCCAGGGTAGAGGAGACAGCTCCCGGGAGGAGGCAGCTGTCCGCGGCTTCTGCAGGCACTTCAGGAGAGCTGAGGTAGTGTCAAGGTCAGGAGAAGGGAAGCCGGGCGGGCACAGGCTGCAGAAGGAACAGAAAACAAGGGTGGGTGGGGAAGAGGAAGCTTTTTGGAAAAACAGGGTCAGGGAAGGGACCCTTAAGTTAGGAAATGCTGGTGTGGCTGCCCGAAAGTCCTAAGAGCTGGGACTGGTGGCCGGGTTTGAGTACAAGGATGGGCCCTGAGGGTGGAAGGAGGTGAGGGCACGCGCACACTAGCTGGCTGGGGCCTTCTGCACGTCCAACAGGAGCCAGCTGCCCTCACCCAGGTGTGGTCTTGTCACCAGCCTGAGACAGCAGGTGGGCAGTCCTGGGGTAGAACCCAGAGCAGGCGTGCCTTGGGCATGGCTGTGACTGCCCATGGTCCTTGCTGAGCTGGACCCAGCAAACCCAAGCAAGAGGGGGCAGAAAGGTTTTTGGAAGTAACATCTAGGTTCTAGTCCAGGGTCCTCAAATCACTGGCATCAGAAGCCCCTGTGGACACAGACCTCAGAGCCCCGCCTCCGGGTCAGACTCTAACAAGGTTCGGGGTGAGGCCGCTGGTCGGGAGGCCACATGGAGTAAAAATAGTCCCAAGAAGATGACGGAAGTGGGAGGTGATGGTAAGAAAACTGGGACAGAAGACAACAGCTCTTCTTCCCCGACCCAGACCCAGACCCAGAGGTCCCAGACGTGGGCTCTGGCTGGGGCCAGGACACTGCATTGGGTGAGGGAGGAGGAGGCCCATGGGCTCCTGGGACAGGAAAGGGAACCCAAGCAACAGGCAAGGGCTGGCGTGGGCGGGCAGAAACCTCAGGGTGTGGAAACCAGCACCGCGTCCCTACCTGGGTCCGAGCAGCAGGCCTGCTGCTACCACGCGCTGAAGTCCTTGAAACCTCCACTGGGCTTCTTCTTGGCCACGGGGACAGCTGCGCTGGTGGATGGTTCCTCATCAGCTGCACGTTTCCTGGGGAGAGAAGAGCCGGGCACCAGCTGCTGTGGGGGCCAGGCGTTCCACATCACCCCCACCCGCGTCTGACCCTTCAGCTGCACCGAGCCTCCCAGCTCCCGTCACTGCTCAATCCCGGATCGGTAAGCACATGGACGCACCCTGGGAACGGACACCAGCTCCCACCCCACTCACGTGGCTGCAGGGTTGATGTACTTGCCCACCCCCTGGCGGTAGGTTGGGGGGCCCTGGCTCCCTGACTTGGACTGGCTTTTCTTCACTGTGCTCTCGGGGGCTGCCTCGGCGAGCTGTGTCTTCTTCCGCTCCTCGGCGATCTGTGGTGGAGCAGGGATGTGGCTGACCCAGAGCCCCTCGGGCTGGATAGGACTCCCCGAAGCCCTCCCCATGTGGCCAGACACTCCTCACCTGAACATCAGCCTCCTCGTAGGGGTCCACAAACACCGTGGTGGAGTCGATGCGGATCTCCTCCTACAGCAGAGGGAGCCGTGAGCAGGGCTGGCAGGAGACAGGACCCCACAACTGCCCGGCTGAGCCTGAGCAGCCCCTCTGTTCTCCTGGGGCACATACCTTAGGGCGGTCAGTTTTGGGGTCACTCTCCACATTCTCCATGGCTGTTAGTGTGTCAAAGCCCCCAACAACCCTGCAGAAGAGGGAAGGGTGCCTCTGAATATGCCCTGCTCAGGGCACCCCAAAGGCCAAGTCCCCAGAGCATGCCAGGAAGAGGGGCTGCAGGCCCACGCCGGTCTCACAGGCGAGGGCGCAGACAGATTCAGGAAGACCCGCGGGCCAGCACAGGACTGTGGGCCAGGACGGGGGCCTGAGAGGTGAGGCTTTATTAGGACACTGCCCCGCTGCTTCCACACTGTGGCTGCTCTGCTACAACCACAAAGCTGAGGAGTGAGACAGAGACCGTAAGGCCACAGAGCTGGAAATTCCCCTGGGCCTTCCCAGGATGGAGAGAAGGAGGTGCCCAGACCTGTAATTCGGGGTCTCCAAAGGAGAACCCGAGGGGCTGACCGGGCAGGACAGCCATCAGGCAGGGCTGCAGCTGCGCTCTTCTTAACCAAGGTCCCCTGCCCAACACAGAAGCCCCAAGTCCCAGTCCTGCACGGCTGCGACCTCGGCAGGGCCAGGCCGCGGGAAAAGGCAGCGAGAGGCTCCAGCTGGGGAAGGAGCCCGCCCTCCCAACACCCCGACCTCACGCAGCAACTTCTCTTACCGCCCGAAGATGGTGTGCTTCTTGTCGAGGTAAGCGCAGGAGCGGAAGGTGATAAAGCTGGGAAGGAGAACGGAGGTCAGGAGGAGTGAGAGCTTCCCAAGGCCGCTGGGCACAAACCAGGCCACACACACACACCCTGCCCCATGCCTGCTCACTGTGTGCACAGCCCCTTACCTGCCTGCCTGGGGCAGGCTGTCAACCAAGGTGCCACCAGGCGACTGGGGCCTCTGGCCACTCGGGAGGAATCCCAGTGCACGGCCGCCAGAAGGGGCAGCGGAGGCTCAGGCCCGGCCACTGCCAACCTCCCGCCAGGCACTCTGTCCAGAGCCCAGAGGCAGAGGCTGCCCTGGAGACGGCGCAAGTAGAAGACCAGAGCCCATCCACCAAGAGACTAAAGGACCAAGGACTCTGAACCAGCAGGAAGGGGCAACGAGCAGGACAGGAAGTCAAGACAGAGACGCAGGTGCACGTACAGCAACACTGACCTAGAACAGCTCACTTCCCATGTGGCATAAAAATGGGTGGAATTAAAAAGGGGACATCTGTAACACTGTCAATAATAAAGATAATTTTTTAAAAATGGGTGGAATTAGGCCCTGGCTGGGTTTCTAGTTGGTTAGAGCATCATCCTGATATAATCAGGGTTGCCAGTTCAATTTCAGGGTACTTACAAGAATCAACCAATGAATGCATAGACAAATGGAACAACAAATCTGTTTCTCTCTTCCCCCCTCTCTTCCTCTCTCTAAAATCAACAAATGGGTTTAAAAAAATGTTTTTAATGGGTGGAATTAAATTCCCAACTACACTAACATGGATGGTGGGGGGGTGACTAGAAGGGTCTTGTCTGGGAGTGAGGAGATATGAACTAATAACTTTAGACTTTAAATAGATATACCTGATTTAAGGCTAGAAGTAAAACATCTAACTTCCAAACCAGGAGAAAGGGGAGAGGAAGAAATAAAAATATTTTAAAAGGTTCATCAGAAAGCACAAAGATATTAGCAGTATAACTGGAAAGTAAAGTACGTACTTAAGATTCTCAGGTTGAATTAAACCAATATCTAGGTGTGTGCCTTAAAAAGCCTTAAAACTTCAACAAGCTGAAAGGTTAAAAGTAAAAGATGGAAGAAGAGATCAGACAAGACATGAAGGCAAAAAGTGTTCCAAGGCTGGTTACAGTGCACGAAGCCACTCCCCAGAGGCTTGGGGACAATGTTAGTGGAAGGCTAAGGTGCCCGTGAGCAGGCCACCATCTCCCCAGTGAAGTGCTGCACACCTTCCTGGTTGGATTCAGGGCGAGGCTGAGGGGGGACCTGCAGGGAGCCCGAGCCACCTCCCCGGCCCCTCCCCTAGCCACCCAGCAACTCACAACTGAGACTTGTTGGTGTTGGGCCCCGAGTTGGCCATGCTGAGGATGCCCCGGCCCGTGTGCGAGAGGTTGGGCCGGAACTCATCTTTGAAGGGTTTTCCCCAGTAAGACTCCCCACCTGGAAGAGAAAGGAGCATGGTTGGCAGCAAGAACGGCTGGGGCCTAGCTGAGTGCAGCCAGCAGGACGCAGCCCAGCTCCAGAAATCTATGCTGAGTCTCAGGGGCAATGGGCACTGCCGGGACTGGTCTGGGGCAGGGGCACCTTGGAGGGCAGCCCTGGCCCTGAGGGCCCCTCATCACCAGCCCCCAGGGCCCTTGAAGCCCCTACGTGGGGTCCGGCCCTGAGAATGAAGTAAAGGGTGAAGGCCACATGCCGTTACTGCTTACCCACACGGGCGAGGGAGTGGGCCTGGGCCCCAGCAGCTGACAAGCTGGGGGGTGGGAGCTTTGGGAGAGCAGCCAGACATCTGGGACTGGGGGGGATAACCTCCCTCTGCTGTGGCCCCTGAAGCATCCCTTGTCCACTGACAGATGGGTGCCCGGCCCTGACCGGTTTGGCTTGGTGGATAGAGCGTCGGCCTTCGGACCAAAGGGTCCCAGGTTCGATTCCAGTTAAGGGCATGTACCTTGGTTGCGGGCAAATCCCCAGTAGGGGGATGTGTAGGAGGCAGCTGATGGATGTTTCTAACTCTCTATCCCTCTCCCTTCTCTGTAAAAAATAAAATATTTAAAAAAAAAAAAAAAAGATGGGTGCCCAGAGGCCTGTGGAGGAGGCAATATGCTCCCCTCCATCTCAAAATGAGAAAATAGGGACGTGCCCAAGATCACCTAACGCCACATCTGGAACTCAGCCATGTCCCACCCCACCTAACCCCTCACGGCCGATGGGGCAGCCAAAGCTGCCCAGGGAAGCCCAGCACCAGTACCTACCTGTGCCTGTGCCAGTGGGGTCACCTCCCTGGATCTGCAAGAACAAAAGCCAGTGAGCAAGCCATGCCTGCAGCCCTGCCGGCCCTTCCACAGCCCCCACTGCCCACAACAGGAAGCAACTCCCCACCGGCCAGATGGACATAGAGGGGTCTGAGCTCTTGGTGAGGACAGAGGCCCTCCCAGGGCCCGTCTCTGCACAAGCCCAGTGTGGCCAGGCTGGGTGCTCAAGGGGTGAGTCTGCTGTTTCCCTGCCCCTGAGAAGGGGCTCCTACATATGGCAGAAGTCACCTCTAGGAGGCATCTGGCCCCAGAGGCCAGCATTGACCCAGGTCACTTACCACAAAATTCCGGATGGACCTGTGGAAGATGGTACCATCGTAATACTGCTTCTTGCAGAGCTTGATGAAGTTTTCGCAGGTTTTTGGTGTCTGCAAAATAACCCAGATACTTCCGTGAGGCATGAAGCAGCCAATGGGGGGGGGGGTCACCAATGCCACCCAAGCCCTGACCACGCAGTGGAAGAGGGTTAGCTTCCCAGCGTGAACACAGTAAGGTCCAAGCCGCCCAGCCTGAGAGCGAGGGCCACAGGGAGATGCCAGCAGAGCAGCGGGGGTGGGGGTGGTCTGTGTGTGTGCTGTGTGTGGTGTGTGTGTGTGCTGTGCATGGTGTGTGTGGTGTGTGTGTGTGTGTGTGTGTGTGTGTGTGTGTGTGTGTATGTGTGTGTGCTGTGCGTGGTGTGTGTGTGCGTGGTGTGTCTGTGTGCTGTGCATGGTGTGTGTGTGTGTGTGTGTGTCGGGTGTGTGTTCACCGCCCAGGTGGGCCAAGGAAACGCAGCACACGCTGACGGGTCCCTTCTGGGGAGGGCAGTGGGCACACCCCTAGAGGACAGAATTCTCCACTACGACACACCCAGGGTGCAGCTCCATGCTTCAGACCTGGGACGACCCTGGGCAGGGGAGGGGACGGCTGCCACACCCACCATGTCGCAGTGCAGCTCCAGGTTGAGGTCGCCCCTGTTGGTGTGCAGCCGCACGTAGCCCTTCTTCTTCACAAACTGGTAGCGCAGCACGTCCTCGTCAATGGCGGCTGCAATCAAGCAGAGGCCCAAGCTCTGTGCCTGCCCTCGCCCTGAAGACCCGCACCCCACACCAGGCACAAGGCCTGGAAAATTCCAAGTTCCAAGGAAAGCTCGAGGGTGTGCCCTGGCTGAGCACGGGGAGGGCTTAGCAGTTAAGGCAGGGACGCTGGGAAGGCCTGGACCCAGGGCGGGAGGGGGGTGGAGACGAGAGGGTTGGGGGCCTGACCTGCTGAAAATACAAGAGGAAGAGAGCTTGGTTGGAGGGCTAAGATGCCCACGGGCAGCCTGGGAAGAGGAAAAGGTGGGGCTCCCTCACAGGCAGGACAGGGCATGGGGAGGTTCCTGCTGCAGGCCTAGCTCTGACTACAGCACCCCCACTGCAGACGCAAACACACCTTCAAAAGGGCCCGTCCCCTGACCATTCCTGAGCTAAAAGCCCACAAAACCTAGACGCCACGGAGCGATGCTGAGGACAGGGAGGCAGGGCACCCGCCTCGGCCATCATGAGGCAGCACTGGTGACAGAGGAGGGGAGGCAGCTACCTGCTTCGTGGGTGGTCTCTGGAACCATGGCGGTGGAGGTGAAGGAGGCGCTCACCTTCCCAGTGGAATAGTGGGCCTGCGGAGAAAACCATGTGGGCGCGTCAGCAGCGCCTGGGAGGCCCGGAGGCTGAGGACATGGGAGCAGCTGAGGCCCCTGCTCGTGCCTCTCCTACAGGAAGGCGTCCGTCGCCACCACCCAAAGATACACCAGGAACCTCCTGGGGACAGGGTGGCCCAGCCCGAACTGGCCTTTCCCTAAGGCCCCAAGGAACAAGGGACTATTTTCCTTTAGAAGTTTTCAGTGTCGCCCAAGCCGGTCTGGCTCAGTGGATAGAGCGTCAGCGTGCAGACTGAAGGGTCCAGGTTCGATTCTGATCAAGGGCACATGCCTGGATTGTGGGCTTGATCCCCAGCAGGAGGTGTGCAGGAGGCAGCCAATCAATGATTCTCTCTCATCACTGATGTTTCTCTTTCCCTCTCCCTTCTTCTCTAAAATCAATAAAAATGTTTTAAAAAATAGTTTTCAGTGTCTACAATAAACACATATTTTTAATCAGGAAAACATAAGCCCCAATAAATATTTTTTCATCCTAGGCAGAAGGGAAAAATAAAAAGAGGGATTTTTACTTTCATCAGAAGGAAGTACACCAAAATGCTAAGAGCTTGTGTGAGAGTGCTGGAATTATGAACAACAAACTTTTCTTTTGCAAATTTTCCTGAATATTTCTTTAAGGTGGGAGCCTCAGAGCCCCACCGCCACAGCCCCAGCTCTCCAAAATGAAGAGGGGAAGGGGCAGCTTTGGGGCCTGACAGACCAGGGCACAAATCCTGGTGCCATCACTGCCAAGAGAGGACCTCAGAGCCAACTACCGGGTATTGTAAGAAGCAAACCTGACTGCCCAGGAGGGGCGGGCACCGCACCACTTGTCCCTCCCTCAGCACTGCGGGACCCCTGAAGCACCCCGCCTTCTCTCCCTGGGTTTGCTCTGGGCACCAAGTGACCAGCTCTGCAGGGCAGTGACTCTGCACCCCACGGGACATCCCCTCCCACAGACCTGCATGCCTGAGGCCACTGTGTCACGTGGTACCACCAAAGCCCCCAGGCACTGTCCACCGAGCATGTCTGTCCCAGGCTCCCCAGCTTGGGCCAGAGCATGAAATAGATCCTACATGGCCCTGGCTGGTTTGGCTCAGTGGATGGAGTGTCGGCCTGCGGACTGAAGGGTCCTAGGTTCGATTCCGGTCAAGGGCGCATACCCAAGTTGTGGGGTCTGTCCCCAGTAGGGGGCATGCAGGAGGCAGCTGACCAATGATTCTCTCTCATCACTGATGTTTCTATCTCTCTCCCTTCCTTGCTGAAATCAATAAAAATATATATAAAAAAAGAAATAGACCCTACATGGCTGGGGGCCACCTTCCCTGCGCGGCTCCCAGCACAGCTGTCAGCCCCAGCTCCTCAGTGCCGCTGTCCTCTGGGCCCCCCAGGGGCGCCTTGGCTCGGGGGTCCCAGCTGCTTCCCCTCCGACTGTATCCCAGAACCACTCCTAGGCGCTCTGATGGGCGGGTGGCTTGAGCTGGCAGCTGCGCGCCCCGCCACCTACTCACCGCATTCAGCTTGTCCACCTTCTTCTTCTCTGGGGCTTTCATGGTGGCCGCCAGGACCTCATCCCCCTTGAACTCCTTGTAGAGCTCCTGCAGTGTTTCTCGGGTCTCGGCATTGGTATTTTTCAAATAATAAGATGGGTCCTGTTTGGCCTTTTCTTCATCTATAAAACAGCATGGTGGCCTGAGCAGCTGAGCCCCAGGAATGTCCCCAGATGTGCATGATGGGAAAAAAGGCCAGAGCTGGCTACCCCAACAGGTCCCGGACCAGGACACAGGCCAAGCCTCCATCACAGTGACATCTTCGTAGTCGCTGCAAACCCAGGGAGGTAGTGTAGGGAGAGAGTGAAGGAACAGCCCAGAAGGGCAGCGCCCCCCACCACGGCTTCTGCTGGAGTCGGCTATGGTCTCTGGCCCTGACCCAGCCTTGGTCCCAACAGAGTTCAGACACAGCCCCAAACCACAGCACCACAGTGGTGGTGACCAGCTAGCTGAGCAGTACCCACCTACCTGCCTAACCTCCTGTCCCTGTAGTGAGAACAGAGACAACTTCTAAGGAGCAAAGACGGCCCCATCCAGGCACCTGAGGGCCTGGCCGAGAAAGCAGCCCGAAGGCCCTGGAGCTAAGTCTTGAGAGGGGAGGACCAGGAGGCTGTGGGCACTCAGGCCTAAGGCCTGGCTGGCACCCACCAATCAGGCCCTGTGGGCAGGCCTGGGCCAGGGTGATTCTGCCAATCTCAGCGCAGGAGAAGCTGAACGCCAGCTTGAGAAATTCCAAACTTGCCTCAGCTCGATCAAGACTCTGATCCCAGGAGGGTGGGGGCTTTGGCCAGGGAGCATGGACTATTTTCCCCAACCCCTGGCACCCAGACCACCCCTGGATGTTCATACCTGGGTCGGTTATTTTCATGTTATTCTTCACATGAAAGAAGTTGGAGACGTTGAATTTGTCCAAATTTGTAGGGTCCTAGGGCAAAAAGAACGTGCAGCGGAGTGAGTCCAGCCGGGTCCCGGGCTGTGGCCATGTGGCTGCCGCGGGCAGCAAAGGACAGGTGAGTGGCATGAGGGTCCTGGGGCCAGGAGGGGAGAGGCCTGTGGCTGCACAGAAGCCTGGGGGTCGAGCAGAGAACAAGGGAGCCAGGGAGAGGGCTCTGCCCCGGGCAGGGCCACGAGCGGGGGGGAGGGGGGGGGACTGGAACAAATGGCTGGCTGCTCCCCAAACTGCATCTCTCTGGCACAAGGCCGACAAGCATCCCTTGCTGTGAGGCAGCCACAAGACGGATGGGTCTTCTCGAAGGAAGGTGAGCAGATATGCCGTGCCCACCTCCAGGCCTCCCACAGGCTGCCCCGTACTCCCTTCAGCTTGGCTGCCAGTCACAGACCCCACAGAGCTCGGGCCCTGGGGACGGCGAGCCCCCTCCCTTGGAAGGAATGTGTACTGACCTCCAATTAGAATGGGACAAGCCACAGAAGCGATCGTCCCCCTCTAAGTCACTCCTAAAACACTTTCTAAGTCCGTGTTTTTCATGAATTCACCCAGGATTCTCTGACACCACAGGGGTGCCCTGTGCCCAATGCTGAGCACACACCTGCCCCCACTCTCAAGAGGGCGGGTGGAGAGCCAGGCCTGCAAAGAGGCCACTCTGTGCCGAGATGGCTCTGGGGGGCCCTGACAGCAGGGACAGGCATCAGAGGAGATGTGGGAACCAGACTGAGGAAGCGGTGTGTGCGAGGCCCATGTGACCGAGTGTAAGGAGGGCAGGAGGTGGGGGCACTGTCAGTGGCAGCTGGGGAACCTCAACCAGACAGGTAGCAAGGAGGAAGCCACTGACCCTGGGTGGAGAGGTGGGGCTGGCAGAGGGCAGCTGTGCCAAGGTTCTGGAGGCCCCTCCCGAGAGCACAGGGGAAGGGACCGCACCTGGAGGGTGATGATGTCCTGCCGGGAGAAGGGCTCGTCCGTCAGCAGGTCTCGGAAGTTCTTGGCCTTGATATTGAGCTGCTCCACTGCCTGTGGCCAGGAGGAAGCGGCTGTTACCATGCCTGCCCCAGCCCGCCCGGACAACGGCACCATCCAGCGTGAGGAAAAGGACAGAACTACCAGGCGCGCCCCACGGGCTCAGAGCCATGGCCCTGCCCCTGAGGGAGAAGCTTGTTGAGCCCCAGAAACTTGAAGACTACCCTCTGAGCAAGGTTCCTCACAGGACTCTCTCGTGACAGGTCTTACACATCAGCGAACAGGTTCAGCGAGGCTGCCCATCTGTACCAAGCCCCTGAAATCCATGCACTCGGGCAAGATGTCACCCCCAGAGCCTCTAGAGCCACGCTGGCCACCTGAACCCTGCCAGCGGCCAGGGACAGGCATGAAAACAGCTGAGAGGCCTCCCTGCTACGTGGAGCCCACAGCCCTGCCGTCTGTACTCTGCTGGCACACCTGGAGGACAGGTGGGAAAACCAGGGCCTCCTCTCTCCACACCTGCCCACCAGCCACATCTGCTCCTCTTGGGGACTCCGCCAGGAACTGGGGGGCTCAAGACCCCCTCGAAGCCCTGGAGTGCCCTCAGAGCACAGGGTCCCTCCCAGGGCCTGACCAGTAAGAGTCTGCTGAAGACGACGGTGGGGAAGACCCCTGGGTACAAAAGAACTTCCCAGAGGTCAGGTCCAGTGGCCACAGGAAGGCCTGCCTTTTCTAGGCTGTGCTGATAGCTCTCAGAGTGTCGGCCCCACAGGGAAAGGCTGTGCCATCCCCAAGCCCAAGCCAGGGTTCCCAGGAGCAGACCCCTAAAGAGCGGGTAGGGGACACAGTTCCCGAGAACCTACCTCGTAGGCATAGACATTGCCGGTGGTCCTGATGGCCACGATGTGGGTGTTGTTGGTGAACACGGTATACAGCACTGGACAGTGGTACTTCTCTAGGGAGGAGGCATGCAGAGACCAGAGAAAGGCCCAAGGTCAGAGAACGGGAGAAGGCAGAAGCCTGCCTCAGTATGCCCAGAGTGGGGCCCAGTGGCCGGCCAGCTGCTTACCCCCCTCCTCCAATCCCCACATGGCCTTCCTCAGAGGTAGCTGCCTCATCAGCCCCAGGCCACCACTGGCAACATTGCCCTGGCCTCCTCCTCCACTGCAGACACTGCCACGTCCCTCACACTGTCGCCTGGGATATTGCAACAAACTCCTGCTACTCCCCTACCCCACCAACTCCCTACAGGTAGCCAGGAGCCTGTCCAAATAAGTCCCAACAAATAAACTGCAAAAAGGCGGGGAGGAAGACTTCTAGATTAAGAGACTTAGAGATTATCAACTACCTATTTGTGTGGACTTTTTAAAAATCTTGATTTGAAAACTATATAAAAATAATTATGACAGCGTTCTGGAAATTTGATCACTGGCTGGACAGTCAATAATATTAAGGAATTCTTAATTTTTTAGATGTTAGAGTAGTTAGAATAGTATTGTGATAACTATTTTTTTAAGCCCTTATTTTTCAAACTTAAGTATTTAAGCATGAAATGATACAATGTCTCAAATTTGTTTTAAAATCACTTAAGCAGCCTGGCCAGCATGGCTCAGTGGTTGAGCATCGACCTATGAACTAGGAAGTCATGGTTCGATTCCCTGTAGGGGTGCATGCCCGGGTTGCAGGCCAGATCCTCAGTGTGGGGCGTGCAGGAGGCAGCCGATCAATGATTCTCTCTCATCACTGATATTTCTCTCTCTCTCCCTCTCCCTTCTTCTCTGAAATCAACAAAAGTATATTTTAGCCCTAGGTGGTTTGGCTCAGTGGATGTTGGCCTGCAGACTGAAGGGTCCCAGGTTCGATTCCGGTCAAGGACACATACCTCGGTTGCAGGCTCCTCCCTGGCCCAGGCTCTGGTTGGGGCTCATGCAGGAGGCAACCAATGTGTTTCTCTCACATTTATAATTTGTCTTTCACTCTCTCTCTTCCAATCTTTCTAAAAATCAATGGAGCCCAGCCGGGTGTGGCTCAGCAGTTAAGCATCAACCCAGGAACCAAAAGGACTGATTTGATTACTAATCAGGGCTAGGTTGCAGGCTTGATCCCCAGTAGGGGGTGTGCAAGAGGCAGCTATCGATGCTTCTCTCTCATCATTGATGTGTCTATCTCTCCCTCTCCCTTCCTCTCTGAAATCAATAAATATATATATATATATTTTTTAATATATTTTATTGATTTTTTACAGAGAGGAAGGGAGAGGGATAGAGTCAGAAACATCGATGAGAGAGAAACATCGATCAGCTGCCTCCTGCACACCCCCTACTGGGGATGTGCCCGCAACCCAGGTACATGCCCTTGACCAGAATCGAACCTGGTACCTTTCAGTCCACAGGCCGACGCTCTATCCACTGAGCCAAACCGGTTACAGCAAAAAAATATATTTTAAAATAATAATAAATATCAATGGAGAAATATCCTCGGGTGATTAAGAATATACATATAATTTTTAAATAAATAAATAAATATCACCTAAGCAGGCACTGAGTAAATAGTTGCTGAATGAGATACACTGTAGACCTCCCCAGATCAGCTGATCTCTGAGCAGGGAGGCCCACAACACTCAGGGCGAAGCTCCCTAACCCCAGGGACTGTCCCTGAATCGCTAAGCTTTTGTTTTCCCAAGGCCTGTTCACTCATCACTATGAACCAGCATCTACTATGGGCCAGGCTCTGGGGTCAGACAGAGTGTCAGACGGGCCTCAGCCTCAGCTACTTCAACATCTCCCTAGAACAGTGATGGCGAACCTTTTGAGCTCGGCGTGTCAGCATTTTGAAAAACCCTAACTTAACTCTGGTGCCGTGAGACATATAGAAATTTTTTTATATTTGCAACCATAGTAAAACAAAGACTTATATTTTTGATATTTATTTTATATATTTAAATGCCATTTAACAAAGAAAAATCAACCAAAAAAATGAGTTCGCGTGTCATAGGTTCGCCATCACTGCCCTAGAATGTACACACCCAGTGAGCATGGACACCAGCCTTGACCATGGCATCTGCACAGGCCAAGAGAACCATGCCAGGCCAACCAAGAACCCACAGCAAGATCAGTGCCCTCAGGGGTTGCCTCAGCGAGGGCATCCGGCCAGTGAGAGGGAGTAGCGATATAAAGCAGGAGGGTCCTGGCTGGGCTGGGCTTTATGACCAGTGGCGAGGAGCTCAGCCTAAGGGCCACCCAACAAATCCGTCAGACCCACACACCCCTGCCCAGCTGCCTGCCCTGGGCCTCTCAGCCTGCGCAGCTTCTGCCTCCAGCCATGAGCAGACCAGAGACACGGGGCCCATCTTTGCCCACAAAGGCCTCCAGAGGACCCCATGGCCCAACTGCCTTCGTGGGAAGAAATACCCAAAACCCAAGGTTTCACTCCTCCACCCTCAGCTTTAAAAACTACCTGGACCTTTAAGAAAAAATTGTGTTAGCCCAGCTGGCGAAGCTCAGTGGTTGAGCTTCGATTCCCAGTCAGGGCACATGCCCAGGTTGTGGGCTCAATCCTCATTGTGGAGTGTGCAGAAGGCAGCCAATCAATGATGCTCTCTCATTTTTTTTTTTTTAAATGTCTTCCCCTTTCTTTTTTTTAAATATATTTTATTGATTTTTTACAGAGAGGAAGGGAGAGGGATAGAGTCAGAAATATCGATGAGAAACATCAATCAGCTGCCTCCTACACACCCCCTACTGGGGATGTGCCCGCAACCAAGGTACATGCCCTTGACCGAAATCAACCCCGGGACCCTTCAGTCCGCAGGCCGACGCTCTA